>NC_091171.1:28130779-28273010 GCF_040958095.1 Procambarus clarkii | reverse complement strand
CTTTGTAAGGTCTGATGGCGTAGTGGGTTAAAGCATACTAGTTATGCCAGCTACTGGAAGGTAGTTGTGCTTTCTGGGTTCGAGTCCCACTGGTGGGTGTTGTCCAAAGATTGTTTATCTTCACTTGTGGTTTATGCAAGTATAGGCTTATAAGCTGGACACGAGTTCTCTCACATTGACAGTGGCTTGACGAAAATTGCAGACTGACCCCTCACTCATCTGGTGCCTTCGGGAGGTAGAGATGTTTGAGATATATATATCTCGAACTATCTACTTCTTTTGTAAGGTCTGATGGCGTAGTGGGTTAAAGCATACTAGTTATGCCAGCTACTGGAAGGTAGTTGTGCTTTCTGGGTTCGAGTCCCACTGGTGGGTGTTGTCCAAAGATTGTTTATCTTCACTTGTGGTTTATGCAAGTATAGGCTTATAAGCTGGACACGAGTTCTCTCACATTGACAGTGGCTTGACGAAAATTGCAGACTGACCCCTCACTCATCTGGTGCCTTCGGGAGGTAGAGATGTTTGAGATATATATATCTCGAACTATCTACTTCTTTTGTAAGGTCTGATGGCGTAGTGGGTTAAAGCATACTAGTTATGCCAGCTACTGGAAGGTAGTTGTGCTTTCTGGGTTCGAGTCCCACTGGTGGGTGTTGTCCAAAGATTGTTTATCTTCACTTGTGGTTTATGCAAGTATAGGCTTATAAGCTGGACACGAGTTCTCTCACATTGACAGTGGCTTGACGAAAATTGCAGACTGACCCCTCACTCATCTGGTGCCTTCGGGAGGTAGAGATGTTTGAGATATATATATCTCGAACTATCTACTTCTTTTGTAAGGTCTGATGGCGTAGTGGGTTAAAGCATACTAGTTATGCCAGCTACTGGAAGGTAGTTGTGCTTTCTGGGTTCGAGTCCCACTGGTGGGTGTTGTCCAAAGATTATATATATATATATATATATATATATATATATATATATATATATATATATATATATATATATATATATATATATATATGTCGTACCTAATAGCCAGAACGCACTTCTCAGCCTACTATTCAAGGCCCGATTTGCCTAATAAGCCAAGTTTTCATGAATTAATGTTTTTTTCGTCTACCTAACCTACCTAACCTAACCTAACCTAGCTTTTTTTGGCTACCTAACCTAACCTTACCTATAAATATAGGTTAGGTTAGGTTAGGTAGGGTTGGTTAGGTTCGGTCATATATCTACGTTAATTTTAACTCCAATAAAAAAAAATTGACCTCATACATAGAGAAAAGGGTTGCTGTATCATTTCATAAGAAAAAAATTATAGTAAATATATTAATTCAGGAAAACTTGGCTTATTAGGCAAATCGGGCCTTGAATAGTAGGCTGAGAAGTGAGTTCTGGCTACTAGGTACGACATATATATATATATATATATATATATATATGTCGTACCTAGTAGCCAGAACGCACTTCTCGGCCTACTATGCAAGGCCCGATTTGCCTAATAAGCCAAATTTTCCTGAATTAATATATTGTTTGTAATTTTTTTCTTATGAAATGATAAAGCTACTCATTTCATTATGTATGAGGTCAATTTTTTTTTATTGGAGTTAAAAATAACGTAGATATATGACCGAACCTAACCAACCCTACCTAACCTAACCTAACCTATCTTTATAGGTTAGGTTAGGTTAGGTAGCCGAAAAAGTTAGGTTAGGTTAGGTTAGGTAGGTTAGGTTGCCGAAATACAATTAATTCATGAAAACTTGGCTTATTAGGCAAATCGGGCCTTGCATAGTAGGCTGAGAAGTGCGTTCTGGCTACTAGGTACGACATATATATATATATATATATATATATATATATATATATATATATATATATATATATATATATATATATATATATATATATATATATGTATATCACGAAAATAAACACGTGATTAAGAATGTGACAATGTCAGACCACGGAGGAAAAATGAAACAGGAATTTCCTTAAGTACTTTCGTATATTAAATACATCTTCAGAAGGTGAAGATGTATTTCCTTCTGAAGATGTATTTAATATACGAAAGTACTTAAGGAAATTCCTGTTTCATTTTTCCTCCGTGGTCTGACATTGTCATATATATATATATATATATATATATATATATATATATATATATATATATATATATATATATATATATATATATATATTAGTATATTTTGGTAGCAGTCTTTCCTGTAGACATATATTATTAAATATGACCGAAAAAGTAAGATTAATAATTCTAACACGAATTTTCTCGATCTTTCGTACATTTCTTTTCACTGTTGGTGGTAATTCAAAAATGAATTCTCCAAAATTCATTTTTATTTCTAGTCTGTCGCAACACTTGAGCGCGTTTCGTAAAACTTATTACATTTTCAAAGACTTTAGCTTACACATACACAACTGAATAGAACTTACACATCTCCGATTTGTTTATATCTACATTGAAGTGAGGTGGATGGGGTGAGGTGGTATTAATAGGGTATTAATTTCATCAACACAAGACAGAACACGAAACAATGGGTATTGAATGGAAGTGATTGTAGAAAGCCTATTGGTCCATATTCCTTGATGCTTCTATATTGGAGCAGAGTCTTGAGGTGGGTAGAATATAGTTGTGCATTAATTGGCTGTTGATTTCTGGTGTTGACTTTTTAATGTGTAGTGCCTCGCAAACGTCAAGCCGCCTGCTATCGCTGTATCTATCGATGATTTCTGTGTTGTTTACTAGGATTTCTCTGGCGATGGTTTGGTTGTGGGAAGAGATTATATGTTCCTTAATGGAGCCCTGTTGCTTATGCATCGTCAAACGCCTAGAAAGAGGTGTTGTTGTCTTGCCTATATACTGGGTTTTTTGGAGCTTACAGTCCCCAAGAGGGCATTTGAAGGCATAGACGACGTTGGTCTCTTTTAAAGCGTTCTGCTTTGTGTCTGGAGAGTTTCTCATGAGTAGGCTGGCCGTTTTTCTGGTTTTATAGTAAATCGTCAGTTGTATCCTCTGATTTTTGTCTGTAGGGATAACGTTTCTATTAACAAATATCTTTCAGGACCCTTTCCTCCGTTTTATGAGCTGTGGAAAAGAAGTTCCTGAAAAATAGTCTAATAGGGGGTATAGGTGTTGTGTTAGTTGTCTCTTCAGAGGTTGCATGGCGTTTCACTTTCCTTCTTATGATGTCTTCGACTTACCATTGGAGAAGCCGTTGTTGACTAGGACCTGCCTTACCCTACTATGCAATGCCCGATTTACCTAATAAGCCAAGTTTTCCTGAATAATATATTTTCTCTATTTTTTTTCTTATGAAATGATAAAGCTACCCATTTCATTATGTATGAGGTCAATTTTTTTTATTGGAGTTAAAATTAACGTAGATATATGACCGAACCTAACCAACCCTACCTTACCTACCTTTATAGGTTAAGTTAGGTTAGGTAGCCGAAAAAGTTAGGTTAGGTTAAGTAGGTTAGGTAATCGAAAAACAATTAATTCATGAAAACTTGGCTTATTAGGCAAGTCGGGCCTGCATAGTAGGCTGAGAAGTGCGTTTTGGGTACTAGGTACGACATATATATATATATATATATATATATATATATATATATATATATATATATATATATATATATATATATATATATATATATATGTCGTACCTAGTAGCCAGAACGCACTTCTCAGCCTACTATGCAAGGCCCAATTTGCCTAATAAGCCAAGTTTTCATGAATTATTTATTTTTCGACTACCTAACCTACCTAACCTAACCTAACCTAACTTTTTCGGCTACCTAACCAAACCTAACCTATAAAGATAGGTTAGGTTAGGTTAGGTAGGATTGGTTAGGTTCTGTCATATATCTACGTTAATTTTAACTCCAATTAAAAAAAATTGACCTCATACATAATGAAATGGGTAGGTTTATCATTTCATAAGAAAAAAATTAGAGAAAATATATTAATTCAGGAAAACTTGGCTTATTAGGCAAATCGGGCCTTGCATAGTAGGCTGAGAAGTGCGTTCTGGCTACTAGGTACGACATATATATATATATATATATATATATATATATATATATATATATATATATATATATATATATATATATATATATGTATGTATATATATATATATGTGAGGTGAAACATAGAGGTAACTGCAGAAGTCTTATTGGCCCATACGAGGCAGCTCCTCCTATATAGCTCCTATAGCTCCTTCCTCTCATTATATATATATATATATATATATATATATATATATATATATATATATATATATATATATATATATATATATATATATATATATATATATATATATATATATATATATGCTGGTCGTTAATGCTGGCGAAGATGTCGTCTTCGTCGCGGTCGGTGATCCATTTGCTGATATTCCTGGCGAACACGGTCCTGTCCGCCAGGTAGTGTCGTGGAGGCGTGAGGATGATGCCGGTGTCTTGCAGGGCTGTCGTTGCGATGGTGAAGAATAACTTTTCAAGGTCTGAATCCCTGGATAAGAACCGGTGAACACCATCTCTTGTCTCCAGGTTGTCGGCCGGTGAGACTTTGGTGGTGGCGAAGATTTGGGCTATAATTTCAGCGGTGATGCGAACGAGGTTCTCCCGGAGGCGAATCTTGATCCTATGCCACATGGGGAGGATGGGCCCTGGACTATATTAGCTTGGGTCGGCAGCAAAGAAGGATGTTTCGAGTGAATCTTATGGGGGGATGTGGAATTGGGGATGAAACCATACTTTTAAAGAGAACGGGGGAATGAAAAATGGAGGGAAGAAGAAGGGAGGATTAAATAGAGTGAACAAATGTTCTTCCTCTCATTAAAAACATTAGAGAACAGCGTTTAATCCGGCTAAATGGATGCTACATTGTATTGACGTATTATATTGAAGCTTATATTGGGGATTAATTTGTACGTGCCAGGGCTAACATTAATAATGTTGTTACATTGTGTGATTAGAGCTGACTCAATCAAATTTCATTCAACGAAACCCTTACTTTTAACAATGCATTTGGCCCCCTCTGAAGTCGATAAAATGATCACATAAAATTAAATGCAAATACAATGCACTAGAATGCTGTACTAATAGCATAAGAGTGTTATTATAAACAAGAAGAAAGAGATTTACCAGTTTGGCTGATGTAAACAAATGCACATACATTGCAAGGGATGGAGTACACAAAACATGATACAGACGGGGGCGAGTTTAAATCTTAATTAAAATGAACTTAACGGTGTTATTATTTTTGAACACTGGGTTAATATTAAGTTTTTTCAAGACAGGGTCAAGTTTTTCTAGTCCATCAAAATACGATAAAATCAACGAATCTGGAGTATGTTTATAAAACGACATTTTAGTTTGCCCAGACATGACATCCAAGAATGATTTAGGATATTTTAACTTCTTTAAAATTTAAAATATTTCTGTTATTTTTTCATAAAAAAAATCCGGGCTCCAAACTCTCAGGGCTCTGAAAAACATTTCAGAAAATACTGCCCGCTAACCTGATAGAGTAATAACAGCAAAGATTGGAATGCTTGTATGGACTAGAAAAAACGTGTCCCTACTTCCCTTTTTGCCAGGTTGAAAGTCATTTTTTACATCCTGTTTAGTCAGGGCCTTCTGTAATGTTGGCAATGTAGGCTCTAGGTTCTTGAGTCGCTGCCTCACACCCTTGGGGAATGCCAAACCCGAGATGTTTGGACCGACCACCCACAGGGATTGTGCTCCGGTGGCACCGACTGATGGAACACTGTCATCACGTGGATCTCTGGAGGTGTTTGTCTCTCAGGGCTTGTGCTGTTTCGACATCTCTGGTGGCAACTATATCCTCGCTAGTGATGACTCTTATTGCCCCTACGGTGCTTCCTTCTTCTACTTTCTAGCTGATTCATGTTGCCTTGATTTTGGATGCCTTGGTGGCGCCTTGGCTACCTTTTCTGTAGTGGATGTTCTGGAAAACTGTTTATCGCTCTAATGACTGAGAAAACTAGTGATTTGTCTCTCCTTGCAGGAACAGGTATGCATATGTTGCCAAACAGGAGGAGGTTGTGCTTATCTCTGGTTGTTCCGTGAGAGTCATTGACATTTCTCAGGAGGTTGGATAGTACACCCTCCCATTCCACGCTGCTTAAGGGCGTGGAGTGGGAGGATGGACACGGGTGTTGGCTGAAGAGACGGTCCGCTGGCCGTGGCAATCACCACTCGGATACCGTGAAAATTCTTCGGGGAATGAAGTTAAATAAATATTAATATACAAATAAAGTATACATTATATGTTTAGCTTGTGTTAAGGTGTCTCTTCACTACAGGACATTCAATATGGTTCCAATGGGAGATCAGGGTTAATGTGCATAAGAAATACATACCAATATTAATAGCTGTCTTGAGAGCAGTGGTGACAGCAGTTTCAATACGCACTTTTGTATTTTCTACATTGATACAGGCTGACCTCCATGTCAGAGCCAGCATTGTCGAAGACAAAATAAGAAATCCGGCAATCATGCACCAAACCTGCCCGGGAAACAGTAATATCACAAACATTAGGGGTCATCAGCAGGCGGTGAACTCTATGACACAGCTAGCATCGTCGACTCTATTATAAGGAACTTGGCAATCATGCACACATAGTTGTTTTTATAAAATACAGCATCAATAGCATAGAGAGAGAGACCAGTGTTAATTACTTATGATGCCTCGTCTAGAACCAAGGACGTATTTTGCATCATTAAAAAATGACGAGAGGAAATTTCACATGGCCAATTACTACATTCAAAGCCTGCCTCATGTATTTAAAATTTACTAATATATACATGTCTAACAAATTCATGAAAAAATATATTACTCTATAGTCTGTTCGCTAAATTAACAACTCTATTTTCAATTTAGTATTAATTTTGGCGTTTTATAAATAGCAATATTAAGTTTGTATTCATGATCAATTTTTTAGTTTGTGTTCAAGTTTTAATACATTACTATTAACTATCTTGTTATATTTTAGAATTTATTTACAATTATTTTGTAAAATACCTTATTATAATTACAATCAAACCCATCACCGACAGACTTAATCAGATGCTAGTTAATAGTTCCCGTTATTAAGATGTTACAAGAAAGTTTTCTTGGACTTATAAAAATTTAAATAAATTACGACTTTCAAAGTTAAGACCGAAGATCAGAAATCAGTTACTGTCCAGCGTCTGGGTCGCATTTGTCAGTAGCTGTGGCTAATATAAGAACAGATGTGGCGCAGTTCAGTTTATCTCTTTAGTATCTGTATACCTTTGGGTAAATTTCAAAATTTATTTCGAGACGGTGATTGTCCTAAATGTGTGACCGTTATTAGAGGAAGAGAAAAGTATAGTTGTGAATAGAATCAAGTTTTATAATTATGATTAGTTGAAGTTAACATCTAACAATTTGTTTATTTTAATGTACAGTGAGGAATATTCGCTGAGAATTATGTGATAAAGGTGATTCTGACAAAGATGGCAGTGTTTTAGACTGAAAAGATATGAGTGACGAAATAAAATTATGCATTGCAAGTAGATATTTTTGGATTAAAAGGACATGCATAAGTGCACATGTTATAGAATAGAATGGTTAATCAAAATCTGACTGTACTTGTGTGAAATACAGTCTTACAAAAGAATATTGAGAAATGCCTTGCGAATTAATAGTGCAGTGCTAGACAACAAGAAAGCAAACGATTCCTTGAGTGAATACTAAAAGACTTCTGACAACGTAAACGAGTATTTTTTTATAACAGGTATAAAAACCTATAATTATGATTTTTATGGAACCTATACAAAATAATTATAATGTTCAGTTGATTAAATATTGAAAAATAAATATATATTTTAACGGATGAGTAAAAAATCAATAAAATTGGAATAAAACACCATTGTCAAGCGCCAATTATCAGAGATAAAAGTGTGGGAAACACCATTCTCACGCTTCAATGGGAGTAAAATTTAATTATCATAAGTCAGTTGGATAAAAACACAATTATTACAATTATAGGGGGGTACCACCACTGGTGCAATTATAGGGACCCACAGCCTCAGAGAAGGGAACACAGAGCATTCAGGGAAAAACTTGACATTTAACTCTGAATACGAAAGAGTGTTCACTTCTCCTACCACCCCCTTTTTTTTATTATGACGTACACTTTATTATGCAAGGTTATACAGTTACATATCTGATTTTATACAAAAAATGAACATTAAGAGGACACAAGAAAAAGTTCGCTTCCTAGAGGCTGTAGATTTCCTCGAACTCCTCCGACGCCGGGCAGGAACCGAGGATGAAGCGGGCATTCCCCCTCTGGATTGCGACACTGAGGCGCTGAAAGAGAAAACTTGCTGCTCTGGGGTCTCTTGTGGTGTCAATGAGCTTGGAACCAGGATCCTTAAGAAACCTTCTTGCACTCTCACCCCATGGGTCTAGGGTCTCAGACCCTATTGGAACGAAGTTGTACTGTTGATCTAATTGCCTGTACTTGACTGACTTTTGTTTTTCTCTGTGTGTCGCTGTGGCTCCTGCTGTGCCGGCAGAGAGGGTGATGTATGTCGTTGCCAGGGTGGATACGCAAGTATAGTCCCATGCTAGCTGCCTGCCACTCCTCCACGGACGCAGTGTGATTCCGTCTTGTCGGCCGGCAAAGCTAACAGAGTCACGGTTCAGTAGATTGCGGGGCTCTCTCTCCGCTGGACACTGAGCAGAGGCATGGCTTCTTTTAATGATGTCGTTGATTTCGTCGTGTCTAGTGTGCCAACCACCCGATTTTCCACAGTGCAGGCCATGCAATCCATATTCGTCAGCATCTGCCTCGCCGCAAATACACCTGTGAACAGTGTGGATAGGGGCAGCAAGGCGGAGAGCGACTGCAATACGGAGCTCCTGCTGATCAAGACGTGTGCCTGTCGCAGACAAAGAGACTGCCAGAAGGAAGTCCCCTGCTTGGGGAGCCTGCACAGCTGTGAGGCGTGCACGATCACTGGGGGTTGTTGCTGCCTCCAGCAAAGCTGTGGCTTCTTTGTCTACAATGGGGCTGTCCCAACTGGATTGTTTCTTGGCTTTCGGCATGGCTGATCTGAGTGCTGGGTCTGTCATGGCACCCCATTTCGTGTCGCATTCCGTGTAGTGGGGGTCCTGTATCCCCGCTACATCACTCAAGGTGTCAGGTAGAATTTGCTTAACCAGGTCATCTGATGCTGAGGAGGAAGACAGGAAGGCTGTCCACGACACACATATATATATATATATATATATATATATATATATATATATATATATATATATATATGATCGATGTTCCCTTCGGGCATCTTAATTTTAAGATGAATAAGAAAACCAGGGATAAACTGAACATCTTGTTTCAGATTCTTTACTTTAAAATGCATAACGTTTCGAATACTTCTCGTATTCATCATCAGATCTAAAAGAAAAAAAAAACAGAAATCACAATCAAATAACTGGTAAACAAAGAACTCATACTGAATACAATTGCCTATCAAAGAAAGGTAAATGATTAAAAAACAAAACATTTAAGCTTACTTAAATTGATCAATACAAATAAAACTTATTAACTGTCACATAGATAAAAGCTAATTCAAAAATCCATTAAATTTCAAGAGGAATTTTATAACTACTAAAACAAACCATACCATTAAACTAACGCGAAGTGATCAACAGGAGTGAATTTTGATAGCTTACACATAGATACTAAACACTATTACAAATATTCATATACTGACTACATTTCTACAAAAAATGTATATAAAATGCAAGCAGAATAAGCGACACTTATAAAGTACTATCCAAAATCTTTTAAAAACTCAAATATTAAACATATATAAATACCAAAAAAAGTATTATATATCCTAAATAAAAAGATTATACAAATGTACAATGTCAAGACTTAAAATAAGTAAGAAAAGGCAAAGACATGGTAATCTAAACAAAATTATAATAAAATTAAACTGCCAGAATGAACTATAAATCAAATTACAGGTCCTACTGTGCACTATACAGTGTACAATTGAACAGCCGAAAGGTTGCTATTTAACAGAGGCCGCAGCTCCTTTATATATAAGGATTCCATTACTCTCAAATCTGACTGACCATTCATACAAGTGTCCAGAATTTTAAAATCAGATTCCAGCAGAGAATGATTAAACTCATAACAATGGTTTCTAATCTCCGAAAATGCTGGTTTAGACAATGGTAATCCAGTCCTAAAAGATACTCCCCGGTGCTCAAGTACCCTAATCTTAAAGTTCCGAATGGAACTTCCGATATATCCAGCATTACAGCTGGAACAATTATACATATATACGACATTAGAGCACAGGGGGGTAGGCACTTTATCTTTAAATTTAAAATAAGAGCCTATGGTATTTGTGTTGACAAAAATAAATCTAAAGTCTACTTGAGGATAACAATGCTGTAACAGTTTCCTCAAACGACTCCTTACATAAAAACTAATAGTGCCATAAAATGGTAATTTAATATATTTAATATCCCTTTATAAAAACCTGCTCAGATGCGAATGGAATGTTGTGTGAAAATTTCAAAGCAATCGGTGAAGAACTTTCGGAGATTAGCGATTTTGAACAAACGAACATCTCAACTTTTATTTACGTATTGTCAAAATTTCAAAGCAACCGGTGAAGAACTTTTGGAGATTACAGAGTGTGTTGTTCTTATGTCCAACAGATGGCGATGTTTAAAAAAAATACATGTTTTTTCCTGTCATAGGTGAGGCATGTATATAGTAGATATATAAAAAGACGCACCTATTCGATTGCAATGGTGTGTCAAAATTTCAAAGCAATCGGCCAAAAGGTTTCGAAGATTTCCCTATCATGAAAACCACAGATTTTTCAGAAAAAACATGTTTTTTACCATCACAGACGTGACATCTATATAGTATGTATATAAAAACCTGCTCAGATGCGAATATAATGTTGTGTGAAAATTTCAAAGCAATCGGTGAAGAACTTTCAGAGATTAGCGATTTTGAACCAACGAACATTTCCATTTTCATTAATATAGACGGCAGGTTGTCCATCGACTCGCTCTTCTCGTTTGCGTCATTCAAATGATTTTCTACTGGCATTCCACGTGTAATACGTAGGCACTTCCGTATACACCAGTGTTTTTGCAAACGTGTCATCTTTACATAACGTGAAGAAAGCAGTAATTGTTGTAGCCGGTGGATTCATTGCTGTTTGTTGCACATTTGCAGCTGTGAAATAAACATATTTTCTATTTTCTTGTTTTTAAAACCAAACCAAAAAATACTAACGAAATATTTCAATTTAAACGCAGATCAATCGACACAGCTCAATTTTACCACCAATTGCACTGAAAAATAAGAACAGTTAAAAAAAAACGAATTGACAAACAATGAAAAAAGAAACAAATAAACTATACTCATGAAATGAACACTACGCTAAACAACGTAGCTGAATTCGAAGGCAATGTCACACAAAATAAGTAAATCAAAATGAAAATAAATCAAAACCTATGAAAAATCAATTTGTCAATGCAATCAGAAACATTGAAATGAAATCGTAACGTATTTTAAATTGCGTGTCTTGCTCTTCCGTGCAACAGATGGCACTATTTTTCCAAAAAGCATGTTTTTACCTGTCACAGGTGTGGCATCTAAATAGTAGGTATATAAAAACATGCACGTATTCGAATGTAACGTTGTGACAAAATTTCAAAGCCATCTGAGAAGAACTTTCGGAGATTACATAATGTGTTGCTCTCTACAGATGGCGCTGATTTTCAAAAAAAGCATGTTTTTTCCTGACACAGGTGAAGCATGTAAATAGTAGGTATATAAAAATACTCGTCTATTCGAATACAACGTTGTGTCAAAATTTCAAAGCAATCGGTAAAGAAGTTTCGAAGATTTCCCCCACATGAACTAATTTTGTCTAAAGTTTTTAGTGTGTCGTTCCTCGGCACTGTACCATTACAATTCTTAAAAGTCTCTGGTGGTCTGGGTGTACAGAAACGATTTTGCCTACAGGCCACTCTGACCTTGGCTCATCGCTGTCCACTTGGACAAGATCAGCTGGTTTTAAATTTATTTTGTTGGAGGGGCTTTCAGTTCCACAGCGATACCCTCTCAGAGCAGTTAGGTACTCTTGAGTTCACACTTCATTCCACTTTTCTATGACTCTGGAAAGATGGTTATAACTTTGTACCAAGTAACTCCTTTCGACATATGAGGGGTCTTCAGGTTCCTCATCTTCTAGAAATATTAGAGGACTAAGAAGAATTCCATTTATCAGATGGGATGGACTCATTGGTTCTCGTTGTGAGAAATCATCAGAAAGGTAGATCGGGGTGGGTTGTGCACTCGAGCCTCTATTTCGATGACAACGGTTTGAAATTCTGGATGGCTAAATTTTTGCAGTGTAGAACCTTTCGCAGACAACGTTTAACCGTGCCTACTATGCGTTCATGACTCTCTGCCTTGGTGCTCTGGGAGGTATAAATTTCCAGTGACACTGTCTTTGCTTTAAGACTGTATGTATCTCTAGGTGGTTTACAGAACTCTCGCAGGCACGCCTCCCCTGCCACAAAATGGACCCAATATCCGAAATCATCAATTTGGAGCAAGATCTACTGGCTGCAAACCCGTGAAAGGCTTGTAGGAATGCTTCTGCATTCATGTCGGATGTCACCTCTAGGTGATCACCTCTTGTAGTAGCACATGTAAAAAAGCAAATATTGGCTTTCACCGGACTCTTATCCGGAATGTCTGTAAGGATAAAGGCTCCTGTGTAATCTACCGCAGTGGTCTCAAAGGGTCGAAGGTGGACAACCCGTTCTCTGGGGAAGTGGTGGAGGTCCTGGGTAAAGACACATCCGAGCGTCATACCTCCGGCAGATTACACAAGATTTAGTTATAGATTTAACAGTCTGACGACCCTGGGGAAGCCAGAACTTCTGCCTTATATCGATGAGAGTGTCTAACACTCGCTCATGTTAAGTACCATATTCATGATAATGCAGAACTTTTAATTTACTAATGATGTGGTGACGTGGAAGTAGTATGGGAATTTTTTATATCCAAGATATATATTATATATACAAGATATATATTATATATCTGCATGTTGTAAACGTCCTCCACATCGTAAAATATTATAGTTATCTGAGTCAAACCACAAACCCAAAGATTTAATTAATTTGTCACGGAGGTTTTCATAGTCTCTCCCATAAGTCTCAGTTTGAGCTTGTTTTACCCAATATTTTATTGGACTAGGAAATTGGTACCTAATCCCTATTTTATTAAGAAAATCAAATACTGTTTGAATAATTCTTAACAACTTGCTCAGGCTAAAATATCGACTAGGATCAATAGCCAAGGTTCGAGGGGGTTCTGGTGTCTCAGTGGGGACAGTAATATTGATCACTATGACTTGTGGCGTTTGTTTAGGCCACTGACCACTGACTAGCCACTGGGTTCTGATGAGCCACATCTCGGCTTTGACTAAGTGCCTTAATGTCAACGCTCTAGAAAGATAATCAGCAGGATTATCCTTGGTGGGGTACATTTCTTAGTTTGTACTCGGCTGACCATTCTCTAATCTCCCCTAACACGATTACTGACCTAGGAAGTTTTATTATGGTTGTTTTTTACCCATTGCAAGATTACCTCATTATTTGACCACACTATGATCTCAGAGAAGTGAAAGTTATTTTGTGTCTTGGTCAGGTAATGAGCCAATCAAACTCCTACCAATAAAGCTGTGAACTCCATTTCTGGCAATGACCGCCTTTTTAACGGTGCCACCCTAGCTGTGGAAGTGAGCAGTTTGGCCTGCTCATAGGCTACAGTGCAATAAGTCTTTCCTGAGGCGTCGCAAAACACATGCAATTTGATAGGTTGCTCTAGACATATAGTATTGCGAGGAAATTTAAGGTTACTGAGGACACTCAAATCCATTGTCATCTGTCTCCACTTCTTCTGCAAGTCACTGGGCAATGGATCATCCCAATTCAATATGTTTTGCCAGCACTCCTGCATGAGGAGTTTGCCCTTAATTAAAATGAGGCTTATCAAGCCTGAAGGTTCAAATGGTTTGCTGACTAGAGATAATAATTTCCTCATGGTTAAATAATTGTTCTTTACATCTACTGATTTAATGTTTAATTCATCAGAGGTAGTGTTCCACTCTACACCAAGTACCTTCAATCTTTGAGGCACTTTGTAGCCTGTGAAGTCAGTTTCTATTAACTGATTCAGTTGTTTATTATTGGAGGCTCACGACTGGAGAGATATATTGGCTCCTAACAATTTGTGATTAGTCTCAAGATACATTTCTAGTAATTTAGATTGATAATTAGTGGTTCCCTGGTAATTATCTACATATAGAAAATTGCTTATCTTGGTCTTGTGAAGGCTATGAGATTTCTTCAAATGCATATTCAAAGTTGCTTGAAGCAGAAACAGAGAAGATGTAGCCCCAGACAGAGCTGAAGCAAACCTGTATGCAACGATTTCACTATGTGGATCATTAGGATCCTTTACCCAGAGGAACTTTATGATGTTTCGATCTTCTTCTTGAAGACCTAGTCCTAGGAAAGCCTTACTTATATCAGCAGTGTAAGCATAGATTCTTAGACGAAACCGTAACAGCACATTCCTTCACAGAAGGAACTAGGAGGCCAGTCACTGGATACCGAATGGGAGATGAAGTCTTTCACGAAACGGACAGGGAGAAAAATCTAGGAGTTGATATCACGCCAAACCTGTCTCCTGAAGCCCACATCAAAAGAATAACATCAGCGGCCTATGAGAGGCTGGCTAACATCAGAACAGCCTTCAGGAACCTGTGTAAGGAATCCTTCAGAAACTTGTATACCACATATGTAAGGCCAATCCTGTAGTATGCAGCCCCAGCATGGAGCCCGTACCACCTTGTCAAGCACAAGATGAAGCTGGAAAAAGTTCAGAGGTATGCCGCTAGGCTAGTCCCAGAAATAAGAGGCATGAGTTATGAGGACAGACTACGTGAACTGCATATCATGACGCTGGAAGACAGAAGAGCTACGGGAGACATGATTACCACATACAAAATTCTCAGGGGAACTGACAGAGTAGACAAGGATGGATTATTTAACACAGGTGGAACATGCACAAGGGGACACAGGTGGAAGCTGAGTACCCATATGAGCCACAGAGATATTAGAAAGAACTTTTTCAGTGTTAGAGTAATTAACAGGTGGAATGCACTAGGAAGTGATATGGTGGAGGCTGACTCCATACAGTTTCGAATGTAGATATGATAGAGCCCAGTAGGCTCAGGAATCTGTACACCAGTTGATGGACGGTTGAGAGGCGGGACCAAAGAGCCAAAGCTCAACCCCCACAAGCACAACTAGGTGAGTGCAACTAGGTGAGTACATCATAAGTCCTTGTGTCAGACTCGGGTTGGTCTGCAGGCAATCATTCAGTGAGACACTATTTGCCTTTGCTTTGGCACTACAGTTGAACTCAATCCTAATAGGTTATCTTGAGAGGATTTCAGGGCTTAGCGTTCCCACAGCCCGGTCCTCGACGAAGCCTCCTTTTTGTTACATATCCCCAGGAAGCAGCTCACAAGTGTCAACTGAAATCATGTCTATGACTCTCAGCTATCACAATAGCATATATTAAACAAAATTATAATTAGTTTTATTAAAAAAAATTAGGTTAAAAATGATTTTTTTTTTCAATTTTATTTTTCTTATTTATTTATCTGACGATTTGGATGAAACTTATTCACCTGAGTGCACGTAAGCCTATATGTAAGGGTGCCAATTTTGGAGGAAATTATTTGAGGTCAACCACAGCCACAGATGGCAGCACCTTAGACTTTAATATTTTCAAGATTTTTTTTTTCAAAAAACATAAACGACTTCAAACTCTTTCATTTTTATTCAATTTACATGAAACTTACACCTTATATGTAAAGTTTATGTCTCTGAAATCTGAGGTTGTTTTGTTTCCCTAAGTTCATTTATTGATTTTATAATAGCAATAAACATGATATATATGCATAATTTTGGGGGGGAACTTTGACTATTTGTATTAGGAAAACTAAAGATGTTTTGAAAACACCCAAACCACAGATCCTTTATTATATGCTAATGTGTCAGAAAAGGGTCATACAATGATTATATCTGAAAAGGTGAAAGGTTTGAACTCACTTGAAAATGTATAATATTCGTTGAAAAAAAATAAATCTCCCTTTCTATTTAGGCTGCAATACTGAAACTTGGAACAATTGCAGCCCTTTTCATATACAACTAGTAAAAAGTATTGGTTGACACTGAACAACTTTTTGAAAACTAATCTAAGGTCAGTATACTCTGGCATATGTATCAAGTAGCTAACACGTAATTTACAAAACTAATGTCCTAGCGAATTTACACTATTCCTCTGCATTATCTCCTTTCTAAAGGTAACTCATAAGCTTGCCAATGACTTATGGTACACATTCAGTATTCCTATTCCATTGTTTTTCTTACCTTTACATAGGGTGGTCCGTTTAATTGGTTGGTATCTACCTTATCATACATATCTAAAAACAGTTTTTCAATTTCCATAGCACTTTTCATTTGGAAAGCTGTGAGACAAATACCACACTTTAGACAAAATTTTGCAATGTATTATTACAGCCTTCTGAAACAGTGTTAATTTCCTATTTGACAACATATTCGTAGCTACATTATATTTCCATATATTTCTTGCCAATTCGTAACCAATGGTGTTCCATATGTTTTACACCAGCAAATCCCAAGAACTTTAATAGACTTCACTACCTTGAACCATAAACCTGTCCAGGTAACTTAATTACACCAACTGCCAAGCCCAATCATACACGTTTTGTTCTTGTTAATGACAGCACCTACTGCTCTTTCAAAGTTGTCTAACTTATCCTGAACATTCACCACGGAGTCTTCTGTCGACACAAAAATAGTTGTATCGTTTGCATAACCAATAACAGGAAGTGCCATAGCATTAGGAAGACGAGGTGGAACAATAAAGTCATTGCTTTTTATAGCCAAGTACAGTGGCTCTTGAAATATAACATACAAAATCATTGAACGGTGACATCCCTGACGTACTGATCGTTCAAATGAAAAAGGTTTATTTAAGACTCTATTGACACCCACGCTGCTCCGACACTGTTTATAAAGCATACCGATCCAATCAATAAATTCTTGTGCCACTCTTTCTCTATCCAATATTTCTAATACAAACTGAACATCAACACGGTCAAAAGCTTTCGACCAGTCGAGGATAATCATGGAGGAAGGTACATTATTCTTAGACACATAATACACAACATCCCTAATTACATTATTACAATAGATTATAGATCATCCAGTCACAACACAGAACTGTTCCTTTGATATAATTTTATCCATTGCAATTCTAAGTATATTTGCCAGCAATTTCGATATTATTTTATAATCCTGGTTTAGCAAGGAAAGTGGCCTCCAGCTCTTTAGAATATGCAAATCACCCGTTTTAGGTATCATCTTAATAATCCTCATGAGATTGTGACATGGTAAGCTTCCTATGCTGTATGCTATACTGCACCACTTTTACAAAGTCTTTACCAATGACATCCCATAGATAGAAATAAAATTCCGCCGGAATCCATCACAACCAGGTGATTTACCCTTCTTTAAACTCTTGGCAACACTCCACACCTCCTGCTTATTTACATCTTCCAACAATGACAAGTTGTCATCCTGGGTTAAAGCACGTGTACATTTTCCAAGGAAATACTCTCGCATACCTCGGTCTACGTCCACTTTTTTGTACAATTTCTCTAATTCACTTTGAACAAAAAAGGTGTCCAGCAGCTGGACACCCTCATAAATACTGTCCAGCAGAATCCCCCACAATAGCACTAACATAGTAAGGACTGACAGCTTAAATGCACCCTCAGCACACAGTATGTTGTTTTACGACCAAAGATCACATTCATTCCAAAAGGTCTACCACTTACCAGCTACTCATACTCATGCCACCTTTTGGTTGGATTAATCTTCATTAATCAAACTATCTCTCTCCCATAAGACGAAAATGATAGGGCGACTCCTCGGGGTCTACAAGCACTTTGAGCGCGAAAATGCAGCCACCATCGACAGTGGGATTAATTGATGCTCACGTTCCTGGTAACGAGGCCACGGTAATCGTGGCAACAAAAGTCAACATAGAGAAGATCCTGGATCCGCAATACCAGGTCCCAATACTAGAAGCGAACCTCTCACCCAGACAAATCACGACTGGGAGAACTATTTTTCTTAACAGGTTGAACCGCTGGATAGCGAGTGAGTACCCCACTGACAACATAGTGCGACAAGTCAGTGCCAAAAACTCAACTCTGAAAACGACGACAACTCTACTCATCACCGCCGACAACACCCGTCCTACAATGAAGATGGCCTTCGAGACAGAAGAACAGGCCCAGGAAGCAGCGAAGAAAAGATTCAAACGCTTCTGAATTACCTCCTCACCGTACCAGATCGCCATGGAAAAGATCTACAATGTAAGACAATGCTACGCATGCTTCAGTTATAAACACTTCTCAAACAAGTGCTCAGAGCAAACGACTAAATGCAGCTCATGCTCTGGTACATACAATTACAAGGACTGCACCGCCAACGCTAAGAAATGTGCGAACAGGGGAGAACAGCCCCCCGCCACCTCCTATCTCTGCACAAAAAGGAAGGAGGAAGGGAAGAGAATTATCAAGGGGAAAGCGCCAAGCCATTACGACTATATAGCACTTGGAAGGGGTCAGGATTTGGGATGGGACAGGGGGGGGGGGGGAGGAATGGTGCCCAACAACTTGGACGGTCGGGAATTGAACGCCGACCTGCATGAAGCGAGACCGTCGCTGTACCGTCCAGCCTAAATGGTTGGACAAAAAGGAAGGAGAAACTGAAGAAGAGGAGAATATCACTTCGCCATCAACCACTCAGAGGAAAGTCGCCGCGACCTTGCACCTTGGACCTGTCCAGTTCCCGAGCCTACCTTCAACAAGCTAGATGCAGACGACAACCGTATAGACTGGTCGCACATGCAAGCCTCAACAACAAGACTTTACGACACCAGGAATGACAATATCCAAATAGAATACACATATTCAGGTCATCATAGCAGATGCGGAGATAGTTACGAAACAAGATCACAAACTGTTTCTCAAGACGGGAAAGACCTGGATAAATACTGGTTGTTAGTAGGGTTGTAGATATATAAAACATTTTACCTGGCAACAAAGTTAGATTGCTGTATTCTTTTGTAAGTAGTTCACATATATATGTGATTGAGTTTTGGTGCATAAATTGGAGCTGCCTTGTATGAGCCAATGACCTGCTGCAGTATATTTTTTTTGCTCCTATTCCTTTACATTATTAAGACATAATTTGATGAATCAGTATTGTATTTCTTTAAGATACAACTTTAGCAAATGTGTATAGTTATAGAATTATTTGAACCATCAGTTTATATTTTTTTCAATTCTAAACTCAGAGAGTGCTGTAGAGGGGTAAATACTGTTTGCAAGAACTATCTCTATTTTCACTTCAAATTTTAATAAACTCATTAAGATTTTTTCTGGATAACGAGTCTGTGATATCCGTCTAATTGCTAATTTATCCTGTACTATAATTGATTTACTCTACTTTTATTAGGAAAAAGGATGAAATTAAATTTCAAATTTATTTCAGGTCAAGCACGATAATTTATGATGAAATTCTCCAAAACTAAAACACAATTGAAATATATTTTACACTACATTCATCTGTGCTCACTTTATTAAGTGAGCACTGTGCACACTATGCCCAAGAATTTAATAATTATTTAATTAATCTATATAAATAAAAATGTACATGGTCGTTTTTTCAAAATTGCTAATCTCCGAAAGTTCTTTACCGATTACTTTGAAATTTTCATACTACCTTCCATTCGCATTCGAGCGGGTTCTTATATACACACTATATAGATGTTACGTCTGTGACGGGAAAAAAACATTTTTTTTAACTGTGTTTTTCATGTGAAGGGAAATCTACGAAACATCTTTTACAGATTGTGTCAAAGATTTCTTTGAAATTTTGACACAACGTTGCATGCCAATAAGCGTGTGTTTTTATATACTTAATATATACATGCCTCACCTGTGACAGGAAAAAACATGTCGTGTGCTTTTTTAAACTGCCATCTGTTGGACGTAAGAGCAACATACACTGTAATTTCCGAAAGTTCTTTACCGATTGCTTTGAAATTTTGACACAACGTTTAATTTGAATATGCGCATGTTTTTATATACCTACTATATGCAAACAAGGAGTCAAAATAACGTGGTAGAAATGTGCTGACAAAACACAGTAGAAAGTGAAGGGATAACAGCATCCCTCGTCCCTTTACTTTTTAGTGTGTGGTTTGGTCAACATACCTACTATATAGATGCAGCACCTGTGACAGGCAAAAACATGTTTTTTTTAGAAAAACATCGCCATCTGTTGCACATAATAGCAACACACGCTATACTAAATATGTTATGGATCCATGTCAATGTTTCTGATTGCATTGATTAATTGAAGTTTCATAGATTTCGATTTAATTATTTTGTGTGACATTACATTGGAAAAGAACTGTGTTGTTTACCATACCGTTCATTTCATGAGTATAGTTTATTCTTTTTATTTTTCATTGTTTTTCATTTCATTTTTTAACTGTTTTTCCTTATATATTAGTAATGGGAACATCAGATCATTTGGGTATGCATTAGACGAGGAAGTGGGGAAGACGAGAAGACAAGAGTGTGGAATAGTGGGGAGGACGAGGGGACAGGGGAGGGGGTAATGGTGGGAAGGACGAGGGGATGGGGGAGTTGGGGATGGTGGGGACGAGGGGAAAGAGGAATACAGAATAGTTGGGAACACAAGGGGACAAGGGGAGTGGGGGATGGTGGGGAGGACGTGGGGATGTGGGAATTGTAGGGAGGACGAGGGGACGGGGGAGTGGGAGATGGTGGTGAGGATGAGGGGATGGTGGAGTGGGCAATGGTTAGGAGGACAAAGGGACGCTGGAGTGGGGGACGGTGGGGGGGGGGGCAAAGGGACGGGGGAAGGGGGGGAATGGTAGGGAGGACGAGGGGATGGGGGAGTGAGGAATGGTTGGGAGGGCGAGGGGACAGGGGAGAGGGGAATGGTGGGGAGGACTAGGAGACAGGGAATGGTTGCTGTGGCCGGGTACAGTTAGTCTATATAAATAAATATGTAAATGATCGATTGTTCAAAATCGCTAATCTCCGAAACTTCTTCATCGATTGCTTTGAAATTTTGACACAAAGTTCCATTCGCATACGAGCGTATTTTCATATACCTACTATATAGATATAACATCTGTGACAGGTAAAAATATGATTTTTGTGAAAAGCTGTGTTTTTATATGAGTTTTCATGTGGGGGAAATCTCCGAAATCTCTTTACCAATTGCTCTAAAATTTTGACACAACATTGCATTCAAATACGCACACATGTTTCTATATAGCTACTATATACATGCCACACCTGTCACATATCAAAACATGCTTTTTTGAAAAGCAGCACCATCTATTGGACGTAAAAGTAACATGCGCGATAATCTCCGAAAGTTTTTCACCGATTGCTTTGAAAATTTGACACAACGTTCCATTCGAATACTTGTGTGTTTTTATATACCTACTATATAGATGCTACACTTGTGACAGGTAATTTTTTTTTAACAGCGCCATCTTTTGCACAAAAAACAACACACGTTATACTAGATATGTTACGATTCCATAGACGAGGACGAGGATTCCGAGGACTCCATAGACGGTTGGGAGGACGAGGGAATGGTGGAGGGGGAATGGTGAGAAGGACAGGGGGACAAGGGAGAGTTGCTCTGGCTCAGTAACATGCATGCATTGCTTAGCCACAGCAACGCGTGGCCGGGTCCAGCTAGTATATAAATATTATTATTTGACTCACTACTTCATAGATTGACATAAAAGTTGGTCATACTAATAATATAATTATGTACAAACCTGCAGTGTATATATCTGAAATAGCAGAAATCTGTCCTCCTTGAGTTTTGGAACTTTTGTAAAAAACTTGACTGTGCCTATCCAAAACCATTCTGAGTAATCCGCGACCTCTGTTCTCACAGGCAGCATAGACATGCTAGCCATTAACACGTCTGCTTCCTGTAGGTCAAAGGAATTATTAAAGTTAACTCACATGTGTAACATAATTTTGTGCTGAAGGTATTGTGATGGTGACATCATCCATGATACGTAATATATAAAATGTTTGCAGTAGATTTTATATACAATAAACAACATAATTAAAATATAGAATATTTTAATAATTTAAGTACTTCTAGACCCACCCCTAAATCTTTATATTTTGGGTGTGGTATTTTTGGAATACCGGATGAATACTGGTAGCAATACTCATTAAAGAGCAAAGACCCACCCTAAATATACAGAGTAACGAATTCGATACCTTTCCTGCGCTCAAATACAGACCTCACCAAACAGCACCGAATAATGACATCATTACCGTGTTCTTCTCACCCACTGCCATACCCAGTGTTTGATTGGTATCCATCCCCATCATTCCCCTATCATCTCCCCTAGTATGTAAGAATACTTCACCTTACCCCCCACACAACTTCACCTCTTTCATATGTGTATTTTAGATAAATCTGCTCCTTGTATATTCATTCCCCTAGCAGAGAGACTTGCTGGACCAGACAACCACCGTTTCGTCAGTGAACTGAACGCTTTATACCTACCCAATGGACTGGACCCCATTGTAGCCCCTGGCGCAAGTCTCACTACTTCCCCTACTACACACCGGAGTCCCACAAGGTCGAACTCAACTCGCCCCAACTCTACCAAAGACCCAGGCTGCACCAACAGCAGCACCCTCCACTCCAGCTCGCAACACTCCTATCATCACCATCTCAACAGACGTGCTGTCTACAAATACTAACAGCACCACCGGCGCTCCTGAAATATCTTCTACCACTAATCAATGACACCTGAACCTACATCAGGCTGCGGGAGGAAAGACAAAACTACCAACTACGGATGTTACGGATTCCTCAGACGAGGAAATCTTAATAGGAACTCGACCGCTGGAGCACAAATACGACACCTACTCGATACAAGACCTCGGAGGTCACCTCGCCAAATTCCGACAACAGCACGGCCATATCAACTCGCAGTGATTCTCAGACAAACAAAAAACGGAAGGTCTAGAAGTTCACACTAACCCACCAGCTCCATAACTGGTACAGACAGCCCTCCGAGGCTGAAATCCAACATGAAGACCCACATCCATCCACAGATCTCTGGTATCAGCTATTTTTATTATTGGCTCGAAAGAGCATTCAGTAACGGGCTATTCATGCCCGTGCCACCTTTAGGGTGGCTTAATCTTTATCTATCTATCTATATATGTTCATTCTTTACCGGACGGTGTTCCACAGTAGAGCGAAAATATACCCTTCAATAATCATTAGTTTCAATACCATAAATTTCGATAACTTGATTGCTCTTCTTAATTAATTAATTAATTAAAAGGGGGCATGGGCATGGTTTCATAAACGTTGTTCAATGTCAACCAATATTTTTTGACTAGTTGTATATGAAAAGGGCTGCAATTATTCCAAGTTTCAGTACTGCAGCGTAAATAGAAAGGGAGATTTTTTATTTTTTTCAACAAATTTTACACATTTTCAAGTGTAAATAAACAAACATACCTTTCAGATATAATCATTCTATGACGGTTTTCTGGCACATTAGCATATAATAAAGGATCCGGAGGTAGGGAGTTTCCAAAACATCTTTAGTTTTCCTAATACAAATATTCAAAGAGTCCCCCCCCCAAAAAAAAATTATGCAAATATGTCATGTTATATTATATTATCTATTATAAAATCAATAAATGAACTTAAGGAAAACGCTTCCAATGGGATTTTAGAGACAAACTTTACATATAAGGTGTGTGAGGGAATCTAGATTCCCTCAGCTAGTTTCCCTAGTTTCTAGATTAGGCTAGTCGCTCTAGAAACTGAAGCTTTCAAACTAATATATACTTGTGGGGTGTTGAATGAAAGCTTATGTTATGGACTATCATTTGTGAGTAGTCAGAAGTCTGTGATTGCTCTGCAGAGAGAATTACAGAGATTTGCCTGTTTCTGTGAAATAGGATGAGGAGGGGAGTGTAGTGGTATGAGAGGATACTTGACTAAAACCGTTAGAGGTGGGGGGGAGAGTGGGGTGAACGTTGCCCCCCCCCCCCAACATGTGAGACATTGCGCCATTGTCTTTTAGGCCTCCCCCTCCTTGTGACGTCACAGGACGCTAGAGGGTGAGAGAGGCTGAGATTGGTAGCGGCACGAGGGAACAGTGCCGGCTTCGTGCTGATTGGTCAAGACAAGGTAGGGGGGAGATATGGGCATTTTGAGTTTCCCTGCCCGCCATAGAGTCAGTTTGAGCTGGGTAGCAGGTGGAAGAGGACGCAGCTGGGTGGAGATGGCCGCCTGCCATCTCCACCCCAGTTAATCGCTGTCATGCCCTTGTTGCACAGCGTGGATGGCACTCCTGCCATCCCGGGTTGTGTCTAGGCCCAAATTTGCGTGAAATTGGGGCCGATGTGACAAACTAAGAGACAGTTGCAGTGTTAACCCATGAGGCAGATGGCAGAGCCTCATGGTGTATCAGATTGATCCTTCATCCCTCGGGTCTGAGCATCCTGTCTAGTGTCAATGGACAATTGGTGTTGGGCAGTGTAAGTGAGTGTAATATTACAGGCCCATGTTGGATTTTTGTATTCCACCTGGCGGCGGCCATGTGGTGACGCCGCCGGCCATTTGGCACCCTAGTGTACGAGCAAGCATGCTGATGAGGGGGTGTAAAGTGATTCCCCACCCAAGTGTGTATGTTGGTGGGCGCCAACCAGCCAGTCGGGGGCCACTTCAGGCCGCCCGCGGCCACACGCACCGCCCACCTTGGCCAGCTGCCCGGGAGGCCACCCCAGGCCACCCGCGCGGCCAAACCCCACCCCACCCCGCGCGCCAGCTCACCGGGGTGGGGTGCTATGTCGTCATGCGCTACCCGTGGCAACCCCCTTAGGGCCACCTGGTAGCCACATGCCTTGGCCACCTCCTTGGGCCACTTGGCCACTTTCCCGGGACAGCCTAGGGCCACATCTTGTCGACGCATGAGGAGCAAGCTAAGTGTTGACAGCTAGAGTGGTAGTGACCTGGGAAATGAGTGAAAGGAGAGAAAGACGTGAGTACTATTATCATTGTGTACAGTGTGATGAGTACCGGTGGAAATTCCCGGTAAGAGTTGTCTCAGAGCCTCGCCAGGCTAGGGAAGCAGCTGAGAGACAGCTGTCTGTAGCACGTCCAGGTGACTGGTAGGGCGGTACCTGGAGATAGATGTTGTACACGGGACCACACTGTAGTATCATGATGTATATATGTGTGTAGACTGACGCGAGTATGTACCGGTCAGTGTAGAGATTTAACATATAAATGATCCAGTTGTCGATTCTATGTAATCGGTCAGACTGGATTAGTGCTATGAGTATCAGCATGTAAAATTATAATCATTAGAGGTAGGCAGGCCAGGTTGCAGGGATGTCAGTGGGTACCCCTGAGGTCTGTGTAGTTAGTTACATTTACCTGATGATATAATTATCATTGATTATGTGAATGCCATTTCTATGTGATCATTTGCATGCTTTATGTACTGTGTTGTGTGGTGAGTCAGTAGATGTGATTGCTGGCTGATTGCCTAATGATGTCATTAGCATGTGGGGTATGCTGACGACATCATTATGTTGCAGGTTTGTGCAGTGTTATCAGTTTATACGATATTGCTCCCCTGAGAGCTGTGTTGAGGGTTTAAGGGATCTCTAGGATTATTCAGGGGAATTCACAGTACTTAATGAGAGCAGGCAATTGATGGGTTAATTGTCTTGCTGAGGTAAGTGTGTGTTCACAGTAGTCCTTTGCAACGGTTGCAAGATAAGGGGGGCAGTAATATTGGTATACTCTTGTGTGTTGCACTACCGTGTGTCATTATTGTGTGGGCACAGTAATTAACGAGTTGCAGTAGCCGCAACCGTATGTGGGCAGTGCATTTGTGATGTTGCATGCCATTGTAGTGTGACCTATGTAACACTGGGGTTACTTTGTTCCTTTAAGTTGTGTTGAGGACTTAAGGATTCAGTGAGTTTAATAATTGGGGAATTAACTGGATAAGGGGTGCACACTTATTGTGGAGTGAGTGAGGGCTGTTATGAGAGACAACAGCGTTGAGCTTGAGTGAGATACGTCTCGGGAGCAATTAATTGTTCGTATGACAACTAATTGACCACTCTAGCTAAATATGTAATTAGCCTTCTCATCATGAATTCACGTAGTGGGAGAGGATCTGTCAGAGTCTGTCAGTATTTGTGTTAACATAATTTGCTCGAGACTAATTACCTTTCTGGGGTATAGCAATTAGTGGCTCATGTTAATTAGTGGAGTAATTAACATCTGAGAACTCCGATGACTCGGTAAAGCGAGGTCATGGAGCTAGCATAAATCGTTGTATTAATCATATCCTGTCTGAGGACAGTGGATTAGTGGCACATCTTGTTAATTAGGGGTAATTAACTCCTTTCCCGTGAATTCACAGTGTTTGATGAGACCTGCTTAGGCAGTGCGGAGTGAGACTTATTTATGGATGATTAATTATCGGTCCTGGTG
This sequence comes from Procambarus clarkii, assembly GCF_040958095.1. Taxonomy (NCBI): domain Eukaryota; kingdom Metazoa; phylum Arthropoda; class Malacostraca; order Decapoda; family Cambaridae; genus Procambarus; species Procambarus clarkii. The sequence goes on along the minus strand of NC_091171.1, from coordinate 28,246,130 downwards.
ACAGTTAATTAATTGATAGGAGCTAATTAGGGTAATTAACACTCACTAGTAATTTTTTGACACAGACTGTTGAGAAGCTACCAAGTTAGGGTAGGCTTAGTTAACGTAACTCAATGGGGATGTTATTAGTAGTCTGTTTGACCTTAATTGAGGATTACTGACTGAATACTTGCTAGGAGTCAAGTGTGATGTAATATAAGTTTGAGTTATTGTTAACAAGAGAGAGACAAGTGTTAATGATTAACGTAGAGTATCATCATGATGTTGTCTACTGTGAGACAATTGTTTGTGATTACCGTAGTACTTTGTTGCTGACTGCTGCGATCAGTCAATTAACGTAATTCATCACTTAAGGCAATTTCTTTTGGTTGTCGTCTGGTGACGAGAGTAGAGTAATCTAGGGTTTTGTGGAGCTGTGTCCCAGAATCCCGCCTTGCCTGTCTTTGTTATTATTTACAGGGCAACTTCTTGTAGAGAGTTGCAAAGAGTGTTCACACTGGGTTGTGATAGGGGGGGTCACTGTTGGACTACCCTCCTAGTTACGTGGGTCTCTCCTGGGGGGCGGGAGGATCCCTAAGCTTGTGATTATAGTAGCTGTCAGGGAAACCGAGACACTATTGATTGCGTGCTTGTGTCTTCAGTGGATATCCTTCATTTATTCAGTTAGTTCATGTTGTCAGCCCGAAGTGTCAGCAAGATGGAGCCTGCTGTCACTTCTCGAGAGGCTGTTGAATAGCTGTGTTGCAAATGCCACTTGATGGACAATAACCTAACCATTCGCTGTGGTATAACTTAGTCTGTGATATTTTTCTTTGATTTGCAATATTGCGTCATCAGTGGGCACACCTGTGTTCAGGTTAGTTCAGTATGCAGCCTCACAGCAAGGGTTGCTATTTAGCCGTTTGTTATCGTGCCACTGGATGGACATTAACGTAACGTAAACTCGGTAATGTAGTAGTTAGTCTCTTGTTATTAATAAATTGTTGTTATAGAAAACGGTCTTTGATGTCAACCCTTCAACCATATTATTCCACCATATTTCTGCATATTATTAAATGTTGATTGTGATCTTGAAATGACGGCTGTTCTTGGGAATTCGAATTCCAATTCATAGCGCCACATCAAATATAAATATTTGATTGTGAGAACCCGTCGGTTACCCTTTATTAGTTTTAACGTCATGTTTAACTAAGAGGAACCAGCGGCCTATTGTGGACAGGTTTTCAACCCTGGTGGTGGAGGCCTGGCGGTTTGCTCCCGCTTTTCCTTTTTTCTATTGGACTCATGCTTAACTGCCGTGAGCAGCCTTTAAACTTGTAGTCCACCTCCTAAGGGAGGTAGGCGTAGAAAAAAATCTCACAAGGTGTAAGTTTCATGTAAATTTAATAAAAGATGAAAGAGTTATTTGAACGTTTATGTTAGTTGAAAATATTGAAGATAAATAAAAAAATAATAAAGTCTAAGGTGCTGCCATCTGTGGCTGAGGTTAACATCAACCAGTTTTCTCCAAAATCGGCACCCTTACAGAAAGGCTTATGTGCAGTCAGGTGTATAAGTTTCATGCAAACTGTCCGATAAAAAAAAAATGAAAAAAATAATATATATCAATTTTTTTTAACTTAATTATTTTTCTAATAAAACTAATTATAATATTTTTTGTAATATATGCTATTGTGATAGCTGAGAGTCATAGATATGATTTCAGTTGACACTTGTGTTTGATAATCGTTTTTGACCATTTTGGAATAATTTTGACACCTACTTCAATATTTTTTTCCTCCCTTCCTATTTATGCTACGATGCTGAGCCTTGGACCAGATGAAAGCCTTTTTATATAAAACTAGTCAAAAAAGTTTGATTGAAATCGAACTAGTTTTCATATAATGCATTTATTTGGAAATCCCTTTCATCCTTTCCTTCCATCCATGGAAATCCTTTCTAGGGGGGCCCTTGCCCCCTAGAAAGAAATTAGTTAGAAACATTGAAGGCTTATACTATTAGGCTTATACTTATATATATATATATATATATATATATATATATATATATATATATATATATATATATATATATATATATATATATATATATATATATAATTTTTTTTTTTAAATTTGTGAGGGTACCACCTCTGGTGCCAATGTGGGGACCCATAGCCTCGGAGAAGAAAATAAAAAGTATTCAGAGGAGACCTTGTGGTTTCTCACTGAACCCTAATATTATCTTCTCCTACCACCCCCATTCTTTTGTATGTACACGTATATATTTATTTTATTTGAACTTTGTTACAAAAAAGGAGTTACATATGGGTTACAAAGATGGTTATCATAGGTTGTCGAGTTCCTCCAGCTCCTCAGATGGCGGGCAGGAACCCTGGATGCAGTGCGCATTTCCCCTCTGTATCGCCACACAGAGGCGCTAGAAAAGAAAGCTTGCAGCTCTTGGGTCCCTTGTTGTTTCAATGAGCCTAGAACCCAGTTCCTTCAAAAAACTGGTAGCACTTTTACCCCAGGCGCCGAGTGTCTCAGAAGCAATGGGGACAAAATTGTAGTGGTGATCCAGTTCTCTATACTTACGGGATTTGGCTGCTTCCCTGTGGGTGGCAGCGCCACCTGGTTGTGCAACACTGAGGTTAATGCAGGTGTTAGCCAGGGTTGATACACACGTGTAGTCCCATACCAACTGCTTGCCATTCTTCCAGGGGTTCACTGTGATACCATCCAGGCGACCAATAAGAGCATCAGAGTTACGAGGCGTTAGGTAACGGGGCTCTCTTTCAGCTGGGCATCCAGCTGTGGTGAGGCTCCTCTTGATGATGTCGTTAACTTCACTGTGCCTCGAGTGCCATCCCCCTGTGCTTTGGCAGAGTAGGCCATGGTGGCCGTACCTGTCAGCCACCACCTCGCCGCAAATACACCTATATCTGGTGTGGATTGGGGCAGCAAGGCGGAGGGCCACAGCAATTCGGAGGACGTGTGGTGTGAGACGCGTGCCAGTTGCCGACATTGGGGTTGCTAACAGGAAATCCCCTGCATGTGGTGCTGCTACTGCTGTGAGGCGAGCAATGTCGTGTTGTGTTGTTGCAGCACCCAGGCACTCTGCAGTAACTTGGTCTACAATGGGGCCATCCCAGCTGGATTGCTTGTGGGCTTTTGGGGATGGTGGTTGAGGTGATTGGCCTGCACGAGAGGCCCACTCTGTGGCACAGCGTGTAAAATTGGGATCATGTACACCTGCCAGCTGATGTAAGTGGGCAGGTAGAATTTCCTTCACAAGGTCGTCGGATGCTGATAAGGAGGACAGGAAGGCTGGAACAGCGATTTGCGTTGCTGTTCGAACTCCGAGGCCCCCAAGTCTTACGGGTTGAGAGGCTTGTTTCCACTGTAGGTCATCGAGAGAGAGGTTAAGGGCTTTTTCTAGCATTGATTTCAGTAACCGGTCATACTCACTTAGTTTTTGGCTACTGTAAGATGGTGAACACCTCAGAACGTAGGTTAACCTCGGGAGGGACAGACATCTGGTGATGAGGTAGAGTGCATCATGAGCATCAATATCCTCAATCCTCCCATCCATCCTCTTAAGGTCGGCGATTTTCTTATCAAGGACCTCATCGATGGCTTTCAACCCCAGGGCTGCTCCTAGGAGTGTGCTGTCTTCAGGTTTAGTTTTATGGATATTTGGCAGAAGACCCTCTATTCTCTCTACGATGCCCTGGTTGGAACATATTATTTCCAACCCGTTCTCACACAAGACAGCACATATATGACTTAATGCTTAAAGTCAATATGTTGAATATGAATTAGTAAATATGTGATATATTCCCAGTTACTTTTTTTTCCAAGGCCCAAACTCTTCCTCACGTACCAATATACGTCTCACAGTACCCGTCCATCAACCTAGATAGCAGAATAGTCGTGATTGGCTCAATTATAAGGAAAATTGTACTTTTTAGGTCCCACATGGGTTGTGAAATTTACCTACTATTGTCCGTGCTCTTAGAATATTATAGATCAGCTACTTTCTATTGAAGGCTCGTAGTTTTGTTTTGAGAAATATTAGTTGTTCTTAGTAAATTATAATAAGCACTAAAAATGATTACATAGAATAACAGTCCTTCACCAATCAATATTATATACCATAGTTTGTGCTTTACAAATCTTTAAAGGATGTTTTGTAGGAACGCTAACAGAAAACGATGGTACATTGGAATGTCTATGGGGTAAACTACTGTAAACAGGATGGTATTGTGTCTACTATACCAACTACAGGATCGGTATATTGTCCACTACCACCTGTTAGGTGGGTAAGGGGTGCAATACCACCCACAGGATGGGTATGAGGGTCACATCCACCCAGAGGATGAGAATGGGGATCACATCCACCCACAGGAAGGGTATGGGGTCCAATACCACCCACAGGATGAGTATGGCGTCCACTACAACCCACAGGATGGGTATGGGGCTCCAACCACCCATAGAATGGGTATGGGGCCCCAACCACCCATAGAATGGGTATGGGATCCAATAACACCCACTGGATGTATATGGCGTCCATTGCCGCGCGTCGAGCTCGAAAACCGCAGCATTCATCTCAGAACCATGCCTATTTCACGCAGATTCCTTAATAAACGTAAGAATTTTATATGTCATAAGAAAGATAGAAATATAAGCTTTATTCTAAATACCTTACCATGGGCATATTTAAATTTAAAGCGAAGATACGTGTACTTTTATAATAGCCGAGCTCCGACCCCGGACAGATCGATCCACCGAGCCTCTCTCTCTCAGAACAATGTTTATTTCACGTGAATTCGTTAATAAACATATATGTTTTATATGTCTCAAGAAAGACAGACATATAAGCTTCACTTTAAACACTTTACCATAGACATACTTAAAGTTCTAATGAAGATACATGTATTTTAAAAATTAAGGAGCTCCCACCCCGTACAGACTGAACAACAGAGCAACTCTCTCTCAGATCAATGTTTATTTCACGTAAATTCGTTAATAAACACAAATGTTTTATATGTCTTAAGCAAGATAGAAATAAGAGCTTCATTTTAAATACATTACAATATACATATTTATAGCTCAAGTGAAGATACATATGTTTTTATAGTAGCGCTTAGTAGCTTGTCGGGCATGGAGTGCAGACGCCTACGCACTTGCCGATATATTGTATAATTAACAAAGATTCGCTAATAAAGCCTAAAATCTTATATGCCTCCAGAAAGACCGAGATATGAACATTATTATGATTGCACCAAATGAAATATATCATGTTCGAGAACAGAGATATATCAATTTTAAATTAAGTTTCGACTCTTGCTCGGGCGAGAGAGATGGGGCGACTCTCGCCCCATCTATTGGAGATTCTGTGCACTAAAGACCCAAAGCTACTCAACCCCTCTTAGCATTATTTAAGTAATGAAGTAATATGATATATTTACTCACTATAATGTTGGTGCTGAATGCAGAACATGAGAAAACATATATTTACTCCAAACTAATGTAATTTCATTATGAAATAAGTAGCATCAAAGGAAGTCGATGGTCCAAGCGGCAATGTTGTGGAGCGACTTATCCAAGATATATCGTTGTTTGGTAAGTGTTTGTTGGCATATCCAGTTGTCGCACTTCTCTGCACAAATTATCACAAATTTAAAATATAATGTTAACAAGTAGAATACGTATTTTTAATAAAATCTAACATAACTAGCCAGAAAACATTTAACATTTATTAAAATATATATGTTTGGAAGTTAAATCGACTTCATATTCAATTTCTTTCTTTATTATGCACCCCATACCCATCCCGTGGGCGGTGGTGTACAGGATTACAGAGGCACATAATCGGTTCAGGAACTGAACCCTCTAGTTCGTTTAGCTAAGCAAATAACAATATATGACGCTAGTTAAAAAATTATCAATGTTGTATACACATGTACACACCCTCATACATACATGTATATATATATATATATATATATATATATATATATATATATATATATATATATATATATATATATATATATATATATATATATATCCGTACCCGCGTTGAACAACACCTCGACATCCTCACAAACCAACATCACCTCAGCACTGAAACAAGGATTATCAAGAAACTAACAACATTATATGGAGGACCTATGGCAATTCCACGACCAAGAGATGGCTTCCTGAACCTTGCAGGAATTAACCTCACTGAGGACCAAGTCACTCTCCTAAACCTGGGCATAAACTGTCATGTTATGTCCAGACCGAGTGAAATGGCCCGGAAAGTAGAGTTGGAAATTCTGTTGGACGACATATTCGACCTCGAGACACAAAAGAAGGTCACTACCAAAGATACCTTACAAGCAGAACTTATTGCAGAAGGAGGAAAGAATCGAGGCAACTACAGAAGCACCATACTGTCCCCCGAGCTTAAAGCGGCAGCTAAAAGCCTTCGTGAGAACAAGGAGATAGTTGTCAGGAGAGGTGACAAGTCGCCAATATATGTCATTCTTAAAAAAGACGAATATCTGGCGAAAATGAACATCATACTCTCTGACCAAACTAAGTTCCAAAGGGTAACGAAGGACACTACAGCCGAATTAAAAGCAAAGGTCAACAAACTGATCGAAACTGTGAACGCCAAGAAATCCGGACTCCACCTGCCAAAGATCATTGGGGAATATAAACCTGGATATGCGTATGGAAATGTCAAGACGCACAAGCCTGGAAACCCACTTCGGCCAATCATTAGCCAGATACCCACACCCACGTACAGACTGGCGAAGCGACTCAACGGCCTGCTGACTCCTTATGTCCCTTGCGCCTTCAGCCTGAAGTCTCCAAAGGAATTTGTGGACTTACTGCGGGGCACACGGGCCACAGGGATAAGAGCCTCGTTGGACGTAGAATCGCTGTTTACCAACGTACCTGTGGACGAGACAATTGGAATGATAGCCGACAGAGTGTATCGTGATCCAGCCTGTACTCCTCTTGACATGCCAGAAAGTATTCTGAGGAAACTACTCCAAGCTTGTACTAAAGAGGCACCCTTCTTGAGCCCGGATGGGCACATGTATAAGCAAGTAGATGGGGTCGCCATGGGTTCTCCCCTAGGTGTCCTGTTTGCAAACTTCTACATGGGTACCATCGAGCAAAAAGTCTTAGTCGACATGAACTTGAAACCGGCCATATACTGCAGGTATGTTGACGACATTTTTACACAGGTACCTGATGTCAGACATCTGCAGGAGCTGAAGGAGGCATTTGAGCAGAGTTCCGTGCTGCGTTTCACTTACGAGACGGAAAAGGATGGGAAGCTGCCTTTTCTAGATGTAACAGTCATGGAAAAGAGCGGAGGTTTCCACACTGCAGTCTACACTAAGGAAACAAACATAGGAATGTGCCTAAATGCCAACAGCGACTGCCCTGACAGGTACAAGAGGAGTGTTGTTAACGCATACGTCGACCGTGCTCTCAGCCACAGCTCAGAATGGAAGCAAGTCGACGAAGAACTCTGTAGGGTAAGGCAAGTTCTAGTCAATAACGGCTTCTCCAATGGTTTCATCGAAGACATCATAAGAAGGAAAGTGAAAAGCCATGCAACCTCTGAAGAGACAACTAACACAACACCTATACCCCCTATTAGACTATTTTACAGGAACTTCTTTTCCACAGCTCATAAAACGGAGGAAAGGGTCCTGAAAGATATTGTTAATAGAAACGTTATCCCTACAGACAAAAATCAGAGGATACAACTGACGATTTACTATAAAACCAGAAAAACGGCCAGCCTACTCATGAGAAACTCTCCAGACACAAAACAGAACGCTTTAAAAGAGACTAACGTCGTCTATGCCTTCAAATGCCCACTTGGGGACTGTAAGCTCCAAAAAACCCAGTATATAGGCAAGACAACAACATCTCTTTCCAGGCGTTTAACGATGCATAAGCAACAGGGCTCCATTAAGGACCATATAATCTCTTCCCATAACCAAACCATCGCCAGAGAAATCCTAGTAAACAACACAGAAATCATCGATAGATACAGCGATAGCAGGCGGCTTGACGTTTGTGAGGCACTACACATCAAGAAGTCAACACCAGCAATCAACAGCCAATTATTGCACAACTATATTCTACCCACCTCAAGACTCCGCTCCAATATAGAAGCATCAAGAAATATGGACCAATAGGCTTTCTACAAACACTTCTATTCAATACCCATTGTTTCTGTTCTGTCTTGTGTTGATACTTTTAATACCCTATTAATATCCCCTCATGTTCTGTCTTGTGTTAATGCCACGTCACTATATGCCACATCATCCCTCCCACCTCACTCAAATGTAGATATAATAGCAGAGATACGTAAGTTCTAATCAGTTGTGTATTTGTGAAGTCTTTGAAAATGTAATAAGTTTTACGAAACGCGCCCGTGTCGCGTCAGACTAGAAATAAAAATGAATTTTGGAGAAGTGATTTTTGATTTACCTCCAACAGTGAAGCGTAATGTACGAAAGATTGAGAAAATTCGTGTTAGAATTATTAATCTTACTTTTTCGGTCATATTTAATAATATATGTCTACAGGAAAGACTGCTACCAAAATATACTAATATATATATATATATATATATATATATATATATATATATATATATATATACGTATACACATATACATACATATCTAATCACCCACATAATTACACACATCAATAATCTTTGTGTCACTAGTGACATTACAAGAGGCTCACAACAGTCACTATACGAGGCACTTTACATCTATAGTGAGTCACACAGTTACTAGTCTTGCTGCACACCCACCCAACTGGGCGGCAGCTTTACAGTCATGTGCATGCATTACCAACAGTAAGCAAATTTTGGATACTTCGCTAAAATTTCGGGCAGCACACCATTATGAATGACGTACTTACACATTTCTTGGACACTATTGATGGTGTTATCTCTAAATTCCGCAATTTTTTCACATTCCATTATATAATGACGCAAAGTATGCGAATAGTTCTGCTGACAGAGTTTACATTTAGTCAAATGTAAATGAGCAGATGTTACAAACTCCCAGAGGTACTTGTAGCCGAGCCTAAGCCTAGCAGTGGTAACATCTAGAAGTCTGAGTATCTAGTGGGCCATTTTTGGTAAGCAGAACTGGCGCTGTGGGATGAACCAAACGTCGAGTTAAGGGGCCTAAATGAATGCTCATTCATATATGTCCCACTAGATGCATTCGGAGACCAATATGGGAAGGAATCCACAGGAGATAAACTCTGACTCCATCATTGATTATTTCACTATATCTGTGTCTAGCTTCAGAGATAAGCACGTCACAGTTATGCCTTGGGAAGCTGAGGGCAGTCAAGGATGACAAGGAGTCACTTACAATTAGCGTGTCAACTTTGGATTCATATACGCGCTCTAGTGCAAGGATTATGGCAACCAATTCTGTTTGAAGAGTGGAGGCCCAGTTACTTAGACGCGCTCCACACTCATGGGAGATGGAACCATCTCTCCCTGTCACAACAACTGCATTTCTAGCTGCACCATGGGACTGATGCAAGGATCCATCAGTGTAAATAATTTGGGAAAGGGAGCGCTCTCTGACTAAAACATCAATTTGGCTTAAGGCATTGTACTTTGCTTCTTGTCGAAGCAAGGACTGTTCTTTAATCAGCTTCTTGGGTGGGAAAGGGGGGACAGTAATTTGGAAAGGAGTGATCTCCCATGGGGCAGGAAAGTGTTGTTGTTGTCTCTCTTGGTAGGGGTGATGAAAGTTATACATTCTGAGCACATTGGCAATTACGGTAACCCATTTGGAGGGATGCTGACCTTCAAGGAAGAAGGCTTGGAGGGCTTCAGTTTAATCACCCACACAAATACACACATCAGTAATCTTTTGTGTCACAAGTAATTCAACAAGAGGCTCACAATAGTCACTATAAAAGGCACTTTACATCTATGAGGAGTCGCACAGTTACTAGTCTAATTGCTCCACACCCACCCAACTGGGCGGCAGCTTTACAGTCATATGCTCCACACCCACCCAACTGGGCGGCAGCTTTACAGTCATGTGCTCCACACCCACCCAACTGGGCGGCAGCTTTACAGTCATGTGCTGCATACATACCCAACTGGGCGGCAGCTTTACAGTCATGTGCTCCACACCCACCCAACTGGGCAGCAGCTTTATAGTCATGTGTATGCATTACCTACAGTAAGCAAATTTTGGATACTTCGCTAAGATTTCGGGCAGCACATCATTATGAATGAAGTACTTATACACATTTCATGGACACTATTGATGTTGTTATCTTTAAATTCCGCGATTTTTTTCACATTCCATTATATAATGACGCAAAGTATGCGAATAGTTCTGCTGACAGAGTTTACATTTAGTCAAATCTACATCGTCAGATGTTACAAATTCCCAGAGGTACTTGTAGCTGAGCCTAAACCTAGCAGTGGTAATTAACATCTAGAAGTCAGTTAACATTATTGGATGACCCATAGACGAGCGATTCATCAAAGTTTATACAATATTGTGAAATTGAGAGTCAGTGTAGTAACATAAATTGGTAAATCATAAATATTGTAAGTTAAGAATCTGATGCATGTGTGTGTGTTGGGGGGGGGGGGGCGGGGGTTATACCCTTGGTAAGTGAGAGTGGAAAGTAACCTTAGACGTACTGCGGTCAATGTGGGGGGGAGGGGGTGGGAGGGGGGGGAGGGGGAGGGGAGGGGGAGGGAGGGTGGGAGAGTCAAATCCACCCTCCAACATCTGGGCATAGTACCAGCAGCCTCCACAACACTCCATCAGCCTCCAGCTGATGCTTGTAGATGCCTCATCTAACCTCACCTATGTCACACATTAACCTACAGTTCCTGTGATATTCAAACTCCTCATCACAGTGGCGTCTCACCAATATAAACTGTATTGGATTTTATCCCGAAATAGCTATATGCTGACTGGACGTGTATGTATGTATGTATGTATGTATGTATGTATGTATGTATGTATGTATGTATGTATGTATGTATGTATGTATGTATGTATGTATGTATGTATGTATGTATGTATGGATGGATGGATGGATGGATGGATGTATATATGTACGCATGCATGTATGTATGGATGTATGTATGTATCTATGTATATATGTATGTATGTATGTATGTATGTATGTATGTATGTATGTATGTATGTATGTATGTATGTATGTATGTATGTATGTATGTATGTATGTATGTATATACGCATGTATGTATGTATGTATATACGCATGTATGTATGTATGTATGTATGTATGTATGTATGTATGTATGTATGTATGTATGTATGTATGTATGTATGTATGTATGTATGTATGTATGCATGTATGTATGCATGTATGTATGTATGTACGTATGTATGAACGTATGTATGTATGTATGTATGTATGTATGTATGTATGTATGTATGTATGTATGTATGTATGTATGTATGTATGTATGTATGTATGTATGTATGTATGTATGTATTCCCAATCACGTTAAAGACTGCCCCTCTATCATCCAATTAAAGAGAAATACAACTATGTACTAAATAATCAACTCCTTGTAACTTTAATTATGCTGACCTTCCTATCTGTATTCAGACTGTGCCTACCATCATTATAAGTGATTATAACGCTAGACATAGGCATATTGATAATTCGCAGTTCAGTAATCGTAACGGCAACCAACTGGTGTCACTATTAGGTAGTCACGATGATGCACAGATTGTGGGTGACCTTGAACCAACGCATATCTACAGAGGTATTCTTGATCTATGTCTCGGTGTCAACGTCTCCCACACCGTGTGCGCCTCGTCAATAGTGCCAGATATGGCGTCTGATCTTCTGACCATATTAGACACTGTAAGCATTGGAAGCTCTATCCTCCCCGGTGGAGTGTTCAAGCGGAAGAGGCTGGCTGTGCCCATCGATCAACGAGACAATCTTGTTGCTCATGTGTCAGATTGGTGCAGTTCATCTGAGCCTTCATCAGTTGAAGATTTTAACAATGAGCTCACAGGTACTCTCGAGCAGTTTATAGAATCACTTGATCCATCGTCCAGGCCACGTAACCCAAATTACACTGGTCATAACACTTATGCTTATTATAATGATTCTAAATTGCATACACTAAAACGCACTGCCAGAATAATTGCACTAGCTTGTAGAAGGACCCGCACTGCTGAAATGCTTCGGCTCTTTCAAGCGGCTCTGGCTAAGGCCAGGGAACGTATGGTGGAGCTGAGGTAGACAGACTGGGAAACTTTTGTCAGTGGTCTCAATTCTCACACGCCACTAAGTCGGGCATGGAAGGATATCAACAAGATCAATGGGAAAAATGCTGCAGAGATCTCGTACCCTAATCCTCTGCACAGAGCAAATGAGCTTGTTGGTGCTTGGGCCACGACTTCCAGCTTTGACAGTCTTCCTCTACTCACACAGAATGAATTAAATGATAGATATACTGATAGGGCAAGGCTCCTTGACTTCATGCGTCATCAAGAGGATGATTGTGACATGCTTTTTACTGAATACAAACTAGATTCAGCTCTACATAAAGGCAAAGCTACATCACCTGGGGAGGATGGAGTTACTTACGGCATACTGCGTATGCTTCTGCTAGTTCCAGGGAATCCCTTGCTTCAATTGTATAATATGAGCTATGTAACTGGGGAGCATCCTAAGTCATGGACCAACAGTCTTATTATTCCCATTTCTAAACCTCACCAGCCGAGTGCTATTCACCCAATCACCCTCACTAGTTGTCTCTATAAGTGTCTTGAGAGGATGGTTCTCAACCGTCTCCTTTACAAAATTAATAATATGTTGTCTCCCCAGATATATGGCTTTACGCATGGAAAGAGTGTACATCACTGTATTACCACATTCCTCACCCTGCATACTGATAGGTCATATACCACTTTCCTAGATCTTAAGTCAGCCTTTGACAATGCTAACCCACACGTCATTCTGAGAGAACTTGCTAAAATGAATGTTGGAATGTTAATGTTGAAAATTGTTCAAACTGAAATAAATATATAACACTGTACGGTACAGTTGTGTTTAATTATGTTTTGCGATTCCTTTGGAAAAGGTATTTGTGTACCAAGTACTACTAGGTCATTATGAGATATGCTGAATGTTGTCAATATACCATCTGAATACGCTTCACTTTGCGTTAATCATTGGACGTCCTAATGATTAAGGTCCCCAAAAGGACTTAATCAGACCTCAGTTGGTAATTTTACTCTCCCTCTCTCTCTCTCTCTCAGAGCATCCCCTTATGTGTTGTATGTGGGTGCTGAAGTTCAGTCTCTTGTCTATGTATAGGTGAAGGAACTTTCCATAATTGTTATTGCTAATGCTTACTTGTAATACTGGGTATACATCCGGTGTTCTTACCCTCGACCGCGGCGAGGGAAAGCCGCGGTCGTATGGTCTGAAACCCACAAATATTTACAAAGGGGGGGGGGGGGGGGGATAACATTTCCTCTTCAAGCACGCGCACACAAATGAACTATGTTACTTAACTGGAAGCACTCGTACAACATAATTTACACGATTTCTCAGGATTATTATACTTCTTACCAGTATATATATACAGTATAGTACCAAGGAGGTTCTCTTCAATGATATTTAAGATAATTAAAAGAACCCAAGCAAACTACTGTGGAAATGTGCAGGACAAACATATCAATTGTGACACTAGCTCTCCACATATGGCATTTGCTTAATTTAGAAACTGTACTTGTGGTCGATCTCGAACCCATGTTGTTGATGTGACGATGTGTTATGAATTTTGTGGCTAGCTCCTCAAGATTGTAACTTGCTTAGATAAATAAATTGTGTGTTCAGTCCCTGAATCCATTATGTGATAAATTAACTAAACTAAAAACTATAGTCTGGCGACGAAACCTGAACTGCATAATGTAAATAGGGATTAACCAGAAAAAGATATAGGTGAAGAATAACACCAGGTAACTGCGGTAATTACAATATCTAGATCAAACTAACATTGATTTTCAAAAGGTTGTATATTTTCCATCAATGGAGAGCATCAGCCAAGAAGCCTTCTTTAAAATATGAATATCTTTCCTCACCCAATAAGATCTAATCTCTGAATAAAACGCAAAAAACGACTTGATTGTAACCTATCCACCTTTGCCCATTGGATGGGGGAGAGGGGGTTATGTGTAAGATAAACATATCAATTGTGACACTAGCCCTCCATATATGTCAGTTGCTTAAATTATAAACTGTACTTGTGGTCGGTCTCGAGCCCATTGTTGATGTGACAATGTGCATTGACTTTTGTAACTACCTTATCAAGATTATAACTTGCTTAGCTATATGAATTGTGGAGCTCAGTCCCTGAGCCCATTATGTGCCTCTGTAACACTCCACTATCGCCCATAGGATGGGTATGGGGTGCATAATAAATGAACTAAACTAAGCTCTGCCTTTTTGTTAACAGATACAATTATAAGCTTTATTTGTGAATCTCAATTAATTAAACAACAATCTCACAGAGCCTGTAGGGTTCGGTGAGATGAGCGAAGAGACATGGGAGATTTTACATAAGTACAGTACATGGTAGTTTAAGTAGCGAACGCATGTCAACGAATAACGAGTATATATTACAAGTGTTGTTACATTCTTGTAACAACAACTATTGTCCTATGAAGTCGATTTAACTTCCAAACATATATATTTTAATAAATGTTAAATGTTTTCTGGCTAGTTATGTTAGATTTTATTAAAAATACGTATTCTACTTGTTAACATTATATTTTAAATTTGTGATAATTTGTGCAGAGAAGTGCGACAACTGGATATGCCAACAAACACTTACCAAACAACGATATATCTTGGATAAGTCGCTCCACAACATTGCCGCTTGGACCATCGACTTCCTTTGATGCTACTTATTTCATAATGAAATTACATTAGTTTGGAGTAAATATATGTTTTCTCATGTTCTGCATTCAGCACCAACATTATAGTGAGTAAATATATCATATTACTTCATTACTTAAATAATGCTAAGAGGGGTTGAGTAGCTTTGGGTCTTTAGTGCACAGAATCTCCAATAGATGGGGCGAGAGTCGCCCCATCTCTCTCGCCCGAGCAAGAGTCGAAACTTAATTTAAAATTGATATATCTCTGTTCTCGAACATGATATATTTCATTTGGTGCAATCATAATAATGTTCATATCTCGGTCTTTCTGGAGGCATATAAGATTTTAGGCTTTATTAGCGAATCTTTGTTAATTATACAATATATCGGCAAGTGCGTAGGCGTCTGCACTCCATGCCCGACAAGCTACTAAGCGCTACTATAAAAACATATGTTTCTTCACTTGAGCTATAAATATGTATATTGTAATGTATTTAAAATGAAGCTCTTATTTCTATCTTGCTTAAGACATATAAAACATTTGTGTTTATTAACGAATTTACGTGAAATAAACATTGATCTGAGAGAGAGTTGCTCTGTTGTTCAGTCTGTACGGGGTGGGAGCTCCTTAATTTTTAAAATACATGTATCTTCATTAGAACTTTAAGTATGTCTATGGTAAAGTGTTTAAAGTGAAGCTTATATGTCTGTCTTTCTTGAGACATATAAAACATATATGTTTATTAACGAATTCACGTGAAATAAACATTGTTCTGAGAGAGAGAGGCTCGGTGGATCGATCTGTCCGGGGTCGGAGCTCGGCTATTATAAAAGTACACGTATCTTCGCTTTAAATTTAAATATGCCCATGGTAAGGTATTTAGAATAAAGCTTATATTTCTATCTTTCTTGTGACATATAAAATTCTTACGTTTATTAAGGAATCTACGTGAAATAGGCATGGTTCTGAGATGAATGCTGCGGTTTTCGAGCTCGACGCGCGGCAATGGACGCCATATACATCCAGTGGGTGTTATTGGATCCCATACCCATTCTATGGGTGGTTGGAGCCCCATACCCATTCTATGGGTGGTTGGAGCCCCATACCTATCCTGTGGGTTGTAGTGGACGCCATACTCATCCTGTGGGTGGTATTGGACCCCATACCCTTCCTGTGGGTGGATGTGATCCCCATTCTCATCCTCTGGGTGGATGTGACCCTCATACCCATCCTGTGGGTGGTATTGCACCCCTTACCCACCTAACAGGTGGTAGTGGACAATATACCGATCCTGTAGTTGGTATAGTAGACACAATACCATCCTGTTTACAGTAGTTTACCCCATAGACATTCCAATGTACCATCGTTTTCTGTTAGCGTTCCTACAAAACATCCTTTAAAGATTTGTAAAGCACAAACTATGGTATATAATATTTATTGGTGACGGACTGTTATTCTATGTAATCATTTTTAGTGCTTATTATAATTTACTAAGAAAAACTAATATTTCTCAAAACAAAACTACGAGCCTTCAATAGAAAGTAGCTGATCTATAATATTCTAAGAGCATGGACAATAGTAGGTAAATTTCACAACCCGTGTGGGACCTGAAAAGTACAATTTTCCTTATAATTGAACCAATCACGACTATTCTGCTATCTAGGTTGACGGACGGGTACTGTGAGACGTAAATTGGTACGTGAGGAAGAGTTTGGGCCTTGGAAAAAAAGTAACTGGGAATATATCACATATTTACTAATTCATATTTAACATATTGACTTTAAGCATTAAGTCATATATGTGCTGTCTTGTGTGAGAACGGGTTGATATTATTTCACATTTAGAAGGGTTCAGGGTGAGGCCTAAAACTGAACCTTGCTCCTGGATTTTTCTGATGTCCTCCAGGATTGAGTCTTGGGAACCAGCTAGGGTACCATCATCCAAGAACCAGATGTTAAGCTCGCTGGACAGGACCTCTGTGACTTGTTTGATGACTAAGCAGAAAAGGAGAGGAGCAAGGGGGTCACCCTGTTGGACGCCTTCTCGCGAGTCAATTTCATGTTCGCCAAAAAGTAGCTTAAGATCCATACTGTAGCATGAATGTACAAAAGGGTAGAGGAAAGGGAAATGACTATGAACCACACGGAGTACAGCATCCCTCCGCACCAAATTGAAGGCATTTTTTAAATCTAGCTTGATAAGGGCCTTTTCGTCTGTGATGTTGGCGATGAAAGCTCGAGCTGCATGGGCTGCCGCCTCACACCCTTGTGGAATGCCGAACCCGAGCTGTTTTGGCTTCAGCATGTTGGCCGCTGCATCACTAACTGTTCTTGCAGCTGCCTTTGCGACGAGACGCCGGAGAGAATTGCCCACAGCTATTGGCCTGATCCCTCCATCTTTTTTCTTTAGAGCACAGAGAGATGCCCCCAAAAAGATAGGTCTTATGGACGCTGGTATGTTGCCAGCTAGACATGTGTTGGTGAATCTGGTTAGTTCCACCAAGAGGTTCTTTGCATTGTCACCCAGTGCAGGGTTGAGCATTTGCTTGAGGTGGTTGGGTTTTAGTCCTGTGAACCCACCTGCTGATCCTGTAGGGAAGGACATGGCTCCTTTATGGATCACAGATTCAGCCACCTAGAGAGGTTCTGCTCCAGTAGCGTCCACTTGTACAATGTCGTCCTCACGCGGAGCCCTGGGTGGGTGTTTCTCCCTTAGGGTTTGAGCTGTTGCGGCATCTCTGTCGGCAATTAAATCCTCACTGGTGATGACTCGTATTGCGCCAATAGTGTTTCCTTCTTCTATTTTCTTGGTGACTGATGTTCTGATTTTTGATGTCTCGGATATGCCACTGTTGCTCTTCCTGCCGTGGGTGTTCTCTCGCGCGAGTGGGAAGGCGCACCTGGTTGTCCTCCCTGGGAAAATCATTTATAGCTTTGATGACTGAGGCAGCTAAGGTTTTGTCTCTCCTTCCAGGGGTGGCTAGACATATGTTGCCAAACATTAGGAGGTTGTGCCATGCTTGGGTCGTTCCAGGAGAGTCGTTGACCTTTCTCAGGAGGGCAGATAATTTGGCTGCTGCATGGGGGCGGGCTGCTTTAGGGATGTGTTGCAAGGTTCTGGCCGATGTTGCTTTGATAGCTTCAAATAAATTTTCTGTGGGAATGAAGGTCTGGGAGGTGTTTTGCCTTACGATACCCAAGATACAGCACGCATTTCCCCTCTGATAAGCGACACTGAGGCGCTGGAACATAAAACTGGCCGCTCTTGGGTCTCTAGTCTTCCCAATGAGTTCCTCGCCCAGCTGCTTCAGGAACTTAAGTGCACATTTACCCCAGGCGCCCAGAGTCTCAGAGCCTATTGGCACGAACCTGTAACAACGTTCTAGGTCCCTGTACTTGTTAGTTTTCTGGGTCTCCCTGAAGGTGGCCGCCCCGCCTTCCTCAGCTGCGCTGTAAGGTAGATAGGTATCAGCCAATGTTGATGCACACGTGTAGTCCCACACGACCTGTTTACCTTCCCTCCACGGCTGCAGGTTGACTCCATGTGGGCGTTGTTAAACCTCACGTGTGCCTTTGAGGCACACGTGAGGAACACAAATTTGTGTTCCTCACGTGTGCCCCAAGGAATGAGGTGATTTGGTAAAATGCTATGCCCAAGATTACTATCCGAGTGCCGGCGGTGGGGTGGTTCAAATAGCCTCGGCTATCACCTCATTTTGTCCGGTCGTGATGGTCAAGTGGATTAAAGCGTCTTGTACATACCAGTTGCGTGGCTCCTGGGAGTATGGGTTCGAGACACTTCTGGGGTGTGAGTTTTCAGTTGCATATTGTCCTGGGGACCATTCAGGCTTGTTCGCATATATATATATATATATATATATATATATATATATATATATATATATATATATATATATATATATATACATTTATATATATATATAATATTTTATATATATATATATATATATATATATATATATATATATATATATATATATATATATATATATATATATATATATATATATACGTGCAGTGATATACAAGAAAATTATACGAGTGTTTAAGTGTCACCCAGACCCCCCCCCCCCTGAAGCTGAGCGAGGCCACTCGCTCAGCTTGGGCCTCGCGAGGCGAGGCCCAAGCGTTCAAGTGTCGCGTCAGACTAGAAATAAAAATGAATTTTGGAGAATTGATTTTTGAATTACCTCCAACAGTGAAAAGAAATGTACGAATGATTGAGAAAATTCGTGTTAGAATTATTAATCTTACTTCTTCGGTCATATTTAATAATATATGTCTACAGGAAAGACTGCTACCAAAATATACTAATATTAAAACGCCCGACCCAGCAGCAAGGAATCAAGCCTTCACGATAAAATATCGCCAGGATCTGATTCGTGATCAGATATACAAGGCAGAGAATGAAATCAAAGACAACAAAACGCAACTACTTCAGTCTACGAACGAGTGGAGAAATAGCAACATCGACGAAAGTATCCGTACCCGCATTGAACAACACCTCGACATCCTCACAGACCGACATCACCTCAGCACTGAAACAAGGATTATCAAGAAACTAACAACGTTATATGGAGGACCTATGGCAATTCCACGACCAAAAGATGGCTTCCTGAACCTTGCAGGAATTAACCTCACTGAGGACCAAGTCACTCTCCTAAATCTGGGCATAAACTGTCACGTTATGTCCAGACCGAGAGAGATGGCCCGGAAAGTGGAGTTGGAAATTCTGTTGGACGACATATTCGACCTCGAGACACAAAAGAAGGTCACTACCAAAGATACCTTACAAGCAGAACTTATTGCGGAAGGATGAAAGAATCGAGGCAATTACAGAAGCACCATACTGTCCCCCGAGCTCAAAGCGGCAGCCAAAAGCCTTCGTGAGAACAAGGAGATAGTTGTCAGAAGAGGTGACAAGTCGCCAATATACATCATTCTTAAAAAAGACGAATATCTGGCGAAAATGAACCTCATACTCTCTGACCAAACTAAATTCCAAAGGGTAACGAAGGACACTACAGCCGAATTGAAAGCAAAGGTCAACAGACTAATCGAAACTGTGAACGCCAAGAAATCAGGACTCCACCTGCCAAAGATTATTGGGGAATTTAAACCTGGATATGCGTATGGAAATGTCAAGACACACAAGCCTGGAAACCCACTTCGGCCAATCATTAGCCAGATACCCACACCCACGTACAGACTGGCGAAGTGACTCAACGGCCTGCTGACTCCTTATGTCCCTTGCGCCTTCAGCCTGAAGTCTCCAAAGGAATTTGTTGACTTACTGCGGGGCATACGGGCCACAGGGATAAGAGCCTCGTTGGACGTAGAATCGCTGTTCACCAACGTACCAGTGGACGAGACAATCGGGATGATAGCCGACAGAGTGTATCGTGATCCAGCCTGTACTCCTCTTGACATACCAGAAAATATCCTAAGGAAACTACTCCAAGCTTGTACTGAAGAGGCACCCTTCTTGAGCCCGGATGGGCACATGTATAAGCAAGTAGATGGGGTCGCCATGGGTTCTCCCCTTGGTGTCCTGTTTGCAAACTTCTACATGGGTACCATCGAGCAAAAAGTCTTAGTCGACATGAACATGAAACCGGCCATATACTGCAGGTACGTTGACGACATTTTTACACAGGTACCTGATGTCAGACAACTGCAAGAGTTGAAGGAGGCATTTGAGCGGAGTTCCGTGCTGCGTTTCACTTACGAGATGGAAAAGGACGGGAAGCTGCCCTTTCTAGATGTAACAGTCATGGAAAAGAGCGGAGGTTTCCACACTGCAGTCTACACTAAGGAAACGTGCATAGGAATGTGCCTAAATGCCAAAAGCGACTGCCCAGATAGGTACAAGAGGAGTGTTGTTAACGCATATGTCGACCGTGCTCTCAGCCACAGCTCAGAATGGAAGCAAGTCGACGAAGAACTCTGTAGGGTAAGGCAGGTCCTAGTCAACAACGGCTTCTCCAATGGTTTCGTCGAAGACATCATAAGAAGGAAAGTGAAACGCCATGCAACCTCTGAAGAGACAACCAACACAACACCTATACCCCTATTAGACTATTTTACAGGAACTTCTTTTCCACAGCTCATAAAACGGAGGAAAGGGTCCTGAAAGATATTGTTAATAGAAACGTTATCCCTACAGACAAAAATCAGAGGATACAACTGACGATTTACTATAAAACCAGAAAAACGGCCAGCCTACTCATGAGAAACTCTCCAGACACAAAACAGAACGCTTTAAAAGAGACTAACGTCGTCTATGCCTTCAAATGCCCTCTTGGGGACTGTAAGCTCCAAAAAACCCAGTATATAGGCAAGACAACAACATCTCTTTCTAGGCGTTTAACGATGCATAAGCAACAGGGCTCCATTAAGGAACATATAATCTCTTCCCACAACCAAACCATCGCCAGAGAAATCCTCGTAAACAACACAGAAATCATCGATAGATACAGCGATAGCAGGCGGCTTGACGTTTGCGAGGCATTACACATCAAGAAGTCAACACCAGCAATCAACAGCCAATTAATGCACAACTATATTCTACCCACCTCAAGACTCCGCTCCAATATAGAAGCATCAAGAAATATGGACCAATAGGCTTTCTACAACCACTTCTATTCAATACCCATTGTTTCATGTTCTGGCTTGTGTTGATGAAATTAATACCTTATTAAATACCACCTCACCCCATCCACCTCACTCAAATATAGATATAAACAAAATCGGAGATGTTCTATTCTATTCAGTAAGTTCTATTCAGTTGTGTATATGTTAACTAAAGTCTTTGAAAATGTAATAAGTTTTACGAAACGCGCTCAAGTGTCGCGTCAGACTAGAAATAAAAATTAATTTTGGAGAATTGATTTCTGAATTATCTCCAACAGTGAAAAGAAATGTACGAAAGATTGAGAAAATTCGTGTTAGAATTATTAATCTTACTGTTTCGGTCATATTTAATAATATATGTCTACAGGAAAGACTGCCACCAAAATATACTAATATATATATATATATATATATATATATATATATATATATATATATATATATATATATATATATATATATATATATATATATATATATATATATATATATATATGTATATATATATATAATCTATATATATATATATATATATATATATATATATATATATATATATATATGTGTGTATATATATGCTTTATTGTGTATTTAAAGGTTACAAAACATACAAGACAAATGCCTAAAGGTTATGGATCTCTTGAAGCTCCTCCGCTTCCGGACAGGAACCGAGGACGCAGCAAGCATTTCCCCTGTGGATTGCCACACTGAGGCGCTGAAACAAAAAACTGGAAGCTCTTGGGTCTCTGGTGACGTTAATGAGCTTGGAACCCAATTCCTTGAGAAATCCCAAAAAATTGCCCCAGGGGCCATGCGTCTCAGACGCTATGGGAACAAAGAGGTATTGACCTTCCAGTCGCCTGTACTTGAGTGATTTTGCTGTTTCCCTGTGGTTGGCCGCCCCACCTGCTTGATCAGCTCCGAAGAGTATATAAGTGTCAGCCAGAGTGGATACACATGTGTAGTCCCACACCAACTGTCTACCCACCTTCCATGAGTATATGGTGAAGCCATCAGAGCGAAGTGCGGGGAAATCCGAGTTTTGGACCCCTAGGATACCAGGTTCTCTCTCTCCGCTGGGCACCTAGCTGAGACGAGGCTTCTCTTGATGATGTCATTGACCTCGTTGTGTCTTGCATGCCAGCCCTTTGTGCTTCCGCAATGCAACCCATGCAGTCCGTATTGGTCTGCTTCCACCCTGTTGAAAATACACTTGTATTCAGTGTGAATTGGGGCACCAAGGCGGAGGGCCAATGCTTCACGAAGGAATTCTGGATCTAGGTGCGTGCCCATTGCTGACATGGGTACTGCCAGGAGGAAGTCTCCTGCATGGGGGGCATGCACTGCTTTGAGGCGGGCTTTCTCCTTGTCTGATGTTGGGGCGCTGAGGATGACATCAGCTAATTTTTCCACTAGAGGGTGGTCCCAGCCGGACTGTTTGTGTTGTTTTGTTGGTTCTATAATGGTGGCTGGGGCTGTAAGAACGTCCCACTGATTTGAACATTCAGTGAAAGCAGGATCGTGTATTCCTGCTGAATCTCTCAGGATTGCAGGTAAGATATCTCTGACGAGGGCGTGCGATGCGTGGGAGGAGAAAGGAAGGCTGGTTGAGCAATTTGGGAAGCTGTGCGGACACCAAGGCCGCCGAGTCTTATAGGAAGCGTTGCTTGCTCCCACTGAGAGTCGTCCAAAGGCAGGTTCAGGACTTTCACCAGCATGGACCTCAGAAGGGTGTCATACACATTTAACTTAGGGCTGCTGTAGGATGGAGAACATCTCAGAAAGCAGGTCAACTTAGGGAGAGACAGGCATCTTGTGAGGAGAAAGAGAGCATCATGGGCATCAATTTTGTCAATCCTGTCAAACGTTCTCTTTAGATCAGTGATTTTTACAGCCAGGACCTCCTCGATTGCTCGTGGGCCAATGGGGGCACCCAGGAGAGTGCAGTCCGGTGGCTCGACAACGAGAATGTCTGGAAGAACACTTTGTATTTGCCCAGAGATGTCTGGGTTGCGGGAGATTATTTCACATGTGGATGCATTGAGAATGAGGCCTAAGGCTGCTCCCTGCTCCAGGATTTTCCTTATATCCTCCAAAATGGTTTCCGGGGTTCCAGCGAGAGTGTCATCATCCAGGTACCAGATGTTTAGCTCGCTTGTCAGACTATCAGTGACCTCTTTGATAGCTAGGCAGAAGAGGAGGGGGGGCTAAGGGGTCACCTTGTTGGACACCTTCACAGGAGTTTATTTCATGCTCCCCAAAGAGAAGCTTAGAGTCCCCACTGTAGCACGATCGGATGAATGGGTAAAGGGGACGGAAATGGTTGTGTACAGCCCTGAGGACAGCGTCTCGTCTGACTTGATTGAAAGCATTTTTGAAGTCAAGCTTTACTAGTGCCTTCTGGTCCGGGAGATCAGCAATGTAAGCCCGCGCTGCATGTGCTGCAGCTTCACAACCTAGGGAAATCCCAAACCCGAGCTGATGAGGTTTCAGCAAGGTGGCTGCTTCCAACCCTTGGGATGGGTTGGTCAGGTGTCGGCCTATATGTCTTCCCCCCTTCTCCCTTCTCCTCAGTCAGTCTGGTGTTGACAAAGGCTTTAACAAAGCCGAAACGTTCACCTCATTTCATATTTCTCTGTGGATTTTCCGCATATATATATATATATATATATATATATATATATATATATATATATATATAAGGCACAACTCTCCTAAACACGAGAGTTAAGTATACAACTTTAGAACACTTTCCCACCAGGAGACTCGAACCCTAGCCAGCACAGAAGCCTTCCAGCAACTGGCATAACAGGTACGCCTTAACCCTCTGCACCACCGCTCAGACCCTTAAAAGAGATGGTAATTTTGGAGTATTTAAATCCCCCAAAGATCAACACCTCCCAAGAGCACCAGAGCAAGTGAGGGGTCATTTAGACGTTAATTTCATCAAGTCCCTGTTAATATGGGAAGACACAGTGTCTCTGCTTAAGGCACAACTCTCCTAAACACGAGAGTTAAGTATACAACTTTAGAACACTTTCCCACCAGGAGACTCGAACCCTAGCCAGCACAGAAGCCTTCCAGCAACTGGCATAACAGGTACGCCTTAACCCTCTGCACCACCGCTCAGACCCTTAAAAGAGATGGTAATTTTGGAGTATTTAAATCCCCCAAAGATCAACACCTCCCAAGAGCACCAGAGCAAGTGAGGGGTCATTTAGACGTTAATTTCATCAAGTCCCTGTTAATATGGGAAGACACAGTGTCTCTGCTTAAGGCACAACTCTCCTAAACACGAGAGTTAAGTATACAACTTTAGAACACTTTCCCACCAGGAGACTCGAACCCTAGCCAGCACAGAAGCCTTCCAGCAACTGGCATAACAGGTACGCCTTAACCCTCTGCACCACCGCTCAGACCCTTAAAAGAGATGGTAATTTTGGAGTATTTAAATCCCCCAAAGATCAACACCTCCCAAGAGCACCAGAGCAAGTGAGGGGTCATTTAGACGTTAATTTCATCAAGTCCCTGTTAATATGGGAAGACACAGTGTCTCTGCTTAAGGCACAACTCTCCTAAACACGAGAGTTAAGTATACAACTTTAGAACACTTTCCCACCAGGAGACTCGAACCCTAGCCAGCACAGAAGCCTTCCAGCAACTGGCATAACAGGTACGCCTTAACCCTCTGCACCACCGCTCAGACCCTTAAAAGAGATGGTAATTTTGGAGTATTTAAATCCCCCAAAGATCAACACCTCCCAAGAGCACCAGAGCAAGTGAGGGGTCATTTAGACGTTAATTTCATCAAGTCCCTGTTAATATGGGAAGACACAGTGTCTCTGCTTAAGGCACAACTCTCCTAAACACGAGAGTTAAGTATACAACTTTAGAACACTTTCCCACCAGGAGACTCGAACCCTAGCCAGCACAGAAGCCTTCCAGCAACTGGCATAACAGGTACGCCTTAACCCTCTGCACCACCGCTCAGACCCTTAAAAGAGATGGTAATTTTGGAGTATTTAAATCCCCCAAAGATCAACACCTCCCAAGAGCACCAGAGCAAGTGAGGGGTCATTTAGACGTTAATTTCATCAAGTCCCTGTTAATATGGGAAGACACAGTGTCTCTGCTTAAGGCACAACTCTCCTAAACACGAGAGTTAAGTATACAACTTTAGAACACTTTCCCACCAGGAGACTCGAACCCTAGCCAGCACAGAAGCCTTCCAGCAACTGGCATAACAGGTACGCCTTAACCCTCTGCACCACCGCTCAGACCCTTAAAAGAGATGGTAATTTTGGAGTATTTAAATCCCCCAAAGATCAACACCTCCCAAGAGCACCAGAGCAAGTGAGGGGTCATTTAGACGTTAATTTCATCAAGTCCCTGTTAATATGGGAAGACACAGTGTCTCTGCTTAAGGCACAACTCTCCTAAACACGAGAGTTAAGTATACAACTTTAGAACACTTTCCCACCAGGAGACTCGAACCCTAGCCAGCACAGAAGCCTTCCAGCAACTGGCATAACAGGTACGCCTTAACCCTCTGCACCACCGCTCAGACCCTTAAAAGAGATGGTAATTTTGGAGTATTTAAATCCCCCAAAGATCAACACCTCCCAAGAGCACCAGAGCAAGTGAGGGGTCATTTAGACGTTAATTTCATCAAGTCCCTGTTAATATGGGAAGACACAGTGTCTCTGCTTAAGGCACAACTCTCCTAAACACGAGAGTTAAGTATACAACTTTAGAACACTTTCCCACCAGGAGACTCGAACCCTAGCCAGCACAGAAGCCTTCCAGCAACTGGCATAACAGGTACGCCTTAACCCTCTGCACCACCGCTCAGACCCTTAAAAGAGATGGTAATTTTGGAGTATTTAAATCCCCCAAAGATCAACACCTCCCAAGAGCACCAGAGCAAGTGAGGGGTCATTTAGACGTTAATTTCATCAAGTCCCTGTTAATATGGGAAGACACAGTGTCTCTGCTTAAGGCACAACTCTCCTAAACACGAGAGTTAAGTATACAACTTTAGAACACTTTCCCACCAGGAGACTCGAACCCTAGCCAGCACAGAAGCCTTCCAGCAACTGGCATAACAGGTACGCCTTAACCCTCTGCACCACCGCTCAGACCCTTAAAAGAGATGGTAATTTTGGAGTATTTAAATCCCCCAAAGATCAACACCTCCCAAGAGCACCAGAGCAAGTGAGGGGTCATTTAGACGTTAATTTCATCAAGTCCCTGTTAATATGGGAAGACACAGTGTCTCTGCTTAAGGCACAACTCTCCTAAACACGAGAGTTAAGTATACAACTTTAGAACACTTTCCCACCAGGAGACTCGAACCCTAGCCAGCACAGAAGCCTTCCAGCAACTGGCATAACAGGTACGCCTTAACCCTCTGCACCACCACTCAGACCCTTAAAAGAGATGGTAATTTTGGAGTATTTAAATCCCCCAAAGATCAACACCTCCCAAGAGCACCAGAGCAAGTGAGGGGTCATTTAGACGTTAATTTCATCAAGTCCCTGTTAATATGGGAAGACACAGTGTCTCTGCTTAAGGCACAACTCTCCTAAACACGAGAGTTAAGTATACAACTTTAGAACACTTTCCCACCAGGAGACTCGAACCCTAGCCAGCACAGAAGCCTTCCAGCAACTGGCATAACAGGTACGCCTTAACCCTCTGCACCACCGCTCAGACCCTTAAAAGAGATGGTAATTTTGGAGTATTTAAATCCCCCAAAGATCAACACCTCCCAAGAGCACCAGAGCAAGTGAGGGGTCATTTAGACGTTAATTTCATCAAGTCCCTGTTAATATGGGAAGACACAGTGTCTCTGCTTAAGGCACAACTCTCCTAAACACGAGAGTTAAGTATACAACTTTAGAACACTTTCCCACCAGGAGACTCGAACCCTAGCCAGCACAGAAGCCTTCCAGCAACTGGCATAACAGGTACGCCTTAACCCTCTGCACCACCGCTCAGACCCTTAAAAGAGATGGTAATTTTGGAGTATTTAAATCCCCCAAAGATCAACACCTCCCAAGAGCACCAGAGCAAGTGAGGGGTCATTTAGACGTTAATTTCATCAAGTCCCTGTTAATATGGGAAGACACAGTGTCTCTGCTTAAGGCACAACTCTCCTAAACACGAGAGTTAAGTATACAACTTTAGAACACTTTCCCACCAGGAGACTCGAACCCTAGCCAGCACAGAAGCCTTCCAGCAACTGGCATAACAGGTACGCCTTAACCCTCTGCACCACCGCTCAGACCCTTAAAAGAGATGGTAATTTTGGAGTATTTAAATCCCCCAAAGATCAACACCTCCCAAGAGCACCAGAGCAAGTGAGGGGTCATTTAGACGTTAATTTCATCAAGTCCCTGTTAATATGGGAAGACACAGTGTCTCTGCTTAAGGCACAACTCTCCTAAACACGAGAGTTAAGTATACAACTTTAGAACACTTTCCCACCAGGAGACTCGAACCCTAGCCAGCACAGAAGCCTTCCAGCAACTGGCATAACAGGTACGCCTTAACCCTCTGCACCACCACTCAGACCCTTAAAAGAGATGGTAATTTTGGAGTATTTAAATCCCCCAAAGATCAACACCTCCCAAGAGCACCAGAGCAAGTGAGGGGTCATTTAGACGTTAATTTCATCAAGTCCCTGTTAATATGGGAAGACACAGTGTCTCTGCTTAAGGCACAACTCTCCTAAACACGAGAGTTAAGTATACAACTTTAGAACACTTTCCCACCAGGAGACTCGAACCCTAACCAGCACAGAAGCCTTCCAGCAACTGGCATAACAGGTACGCCTTAACCCTCTGCACCAACGCTCAGACCCTTAAAAGAGATGGTAATTTTGGAGTATTTAAATCCCCCAAAGATCAACACCTCCCAAGAGCACCAGAGCAAGTGAGGGGCACCTTACCCTCTGCACCACCGCTCAGACTCTTTTAAGGGTCTGAGCGGTGGTGCAGAGGGTTAAGGCGTACCTGTTATGCCAGTTGCTGGAAGGCTTCTGTGCTGGCTAGGGTTCGAGTCTCCTGGTGGGAAAGTGTTCTAAAGTTGTATACTTAACTCTCGTGTTTAGGAGAGTTGTGCCTTAAGCAGAGACACTGTGTCTTCCCATATTAACAGGGACTTGATGAAATTAACGTCTAAATGACCCCTCACTTGCTCTGGTGCTCTTGGGAGGTGTTGATCTTTGGGGGATTTAAATACTCCAAAATTACCATCTCTTTTAAGGGTCTGAGTGGTGGTGCAGAGGGTTAAGGCGTACCTGTTATGCCAGTTGCTGGAAGGCTTCTGTGCTGGCTAGGGTTCGAGTCTCCTGGTGGGAAAGTGTTCTAAAGTTGTATACTTAACTCTCGTGTTTAGGAGAGTTGTGCCTTAAGCAGAGACACTGTGTCTTCCCATATTAACAGGGACTTGATGAAATTAACGTCTAAATGACCCCTCACTTGCTCTGGTGCTCTTGGGAGGTGTTGATCTTTGGGGGATTTAAATACTCCAAAATTACCATCTCTTTTAAGGGTCTGAGCGGTGGTGCAGAGGGTTAAGGCGTACCTGTTATGCCAGTTGCTGGAAGGCTTCTGTGCTGGCTAGGGTTCGAGTCTCCTGGTGGGAAAGTGTTCTAAAGTTGTATACTTAACTCTCGTGTTTAGGAGAGTTGTGCCTTAAGCAGAGACACTGTGTCTTCCCATATTAACAGGGACTTGATGAAATTAACGTCTAAATGACCCCTCACTTGCTCTGGTGCTCTTGGGAGGTGTTGATCTTTGGGGGATTTAAATACTCCAAAATTACCATCTCTTTTAAGGGTCTGAGCGGTGGTGCAGAGGGTTAAGGCGTACCTGTTATGCCAGTTGCTGGAAGGCTTCTGTGCTGGCTAGGGTTCGAGTCTCCTGGTGGGAAAGTGTTCTAAAGTTGTATACTTAACTCTCGTGTTTAGGAGAGTTGTGCCTTAAGCAGAGACACTGTGTCTTCCCATATTAACAGGGACTTGATGAAATTAACGTCTAAATGACCCCTCACTTGCTCTGGTGCTCTTGGGAGGTGTTGATCTTTGGGGGATTTAAATACTCCAAAATTACCATCTCTTTTAAGGGTCTGAGCGGTGGTGCAGAGGGTTAAGGCGTACCTGTTATGCCAGTTGCTGGAAGGCTTCTGTGCTGGCTAGGGTTCGAGTCTCCTGGTGGGAAAGTGTTCTAAAGTTGTATACTTAACTCTCGTGTTTAGGAGAGTTGTGCCTTAAGCAGAGACACTGTGTCTTCCCATATTAACAGGGACTTGATGAAATTAACGTCTAAATGACCCCTCACTTGCTCTGGTGCTCTTGGGAGGTGTTGATCTTTGGGGGATTTAAATACTCCAAAATTACCATCTCTTTTAAGGGTCTGAGCGGTGGTGCAGAGGGTTAAGGCGTACCTGTTATGCCAGTTGCTGGAAGGCTTCTGTGCTGGCTAGGGTTCGAGTCTCCTGGTGGGAAAGTGTTCTAAAGTTGTATACTTAACTCTCGTGTTTAGGAGAGTTGTGCCTTAAGCAGAGACACTGTGTCTTCCCATATTAACAGGGACTTGATGAAATTAACGTCTAAATGACCCCTCACTTGCTCTGGTGCTCTTGGGAGGTGTTGATCTTTGGGGGATTTAAATACTCCAAAATTACCATCTCTTTTAAGGGTCTGAGCGGTGGTGCAGAGGGTTAAGGCGTACCTGTTATGCCAGTTGCTGGAAGGCTTCTGTGCTGGCTAGGGTTCGAGTCTCCTGGTGGGAAAGTGTTCTAAAGTTGTATACTTAACTCTCGTGTTTAGGAGAGTTGTGCCTTAAGCAGAGACACTGTGTCTTCCCATATTAACAGGGACTTGATGAAATTAACGTCTAAATGACCCCTCACTTGCTCTGGTGCTCTTGGGAGGTGTTGATCTTTGGGGGATTTAAATACTCCAAAATTACCATCTCTTTTAAGGGTCTGAGCGGTGGTGCAGAGGGTTAAGGCGTACCTGTTATGCCAGT
This sequence comes from Procambarus clarkii, assembly GCF_040958095.1. Classification (NCBI taxonomy): domain Eukaryota; kingdom Metazoa; phylum Arthropoda; class Malacostraca; order Decapoda; family Cambaridae; genus Procambarus; species Procambarus clarkii. Next base: position 28,215,491 of record NC_091171.1, on the reverse strand, counting down.
TGCTGGAAGGCTTCTGTGCTGGCTAGGGTTCGAGTCTCCTGGTGGGAAAGTGTTCTAAAGTTGTATACTTAACTCTCGTGTTTAGGAGAGTTGTGCCTTAAGCAGAGACACTGTGTCTTCCCATATTAACAGGGACTTGATGAAATTAACGTCTAAATGACCCCTCACTTGCTCTGGTGCTCTTGGGAGGTGTTGATCTTTGGGGGATTTAAATACTCCAAAATTACCATCTCTTTTAAGGGTCTGAGCGGTGGTGCAGAGGGTTAAGGCGTACCTGTTATGCCAGTTGCTGGAAGGCTTCTGTGCTGGCTAGGGTTCGAGTCTCCTGGTGGGAAAGTGTTCTAAAGTTGTATACTTAACTCTCGTGTTTAGGAGAGTTGTGCCTTAAGCAGAGACACTGTGTCTTCCCATATTAACAGGGACTTGATGAAATTAACGTCTAAATGACCCCTCACTTGCTCTGGTGCTCTTGGGAGGTGTTGATCTTTGGGGGATTTAAATACTCCAAAATTACCATCTCTTTTAAGGGTCTGAGCGGTGGTGCAGAGGGTTAAGGCGTACCTGTTATGCCAGTTGCTGGAAGGCTTCTGTGCTGGCTAGGGTTCGAGTCTCCTGGTGGGAAAGTGTTCTAAAGTTGTATATATATATATATATATATATATATATATATATATATATGTCGTACCTAGTAGCCAGAACGCACTTCTCAGCCTACTATGCACGGCCCGATTTGCCTAATAAGCCAAGTTTTCCTGAAATAATATATTTTCTAATATATTAATTTTCTAATAATTAATATATTTTTTTATAAAGCTACCCATTTAATTATGAATGAGTCAATTTATTTTTATTGGAGTTAAAATTAACGTAGATATATGACCGAACCTAACCAACCCTACCTAACCTAACCTAACCTATCTTTATAGGTTAGGTTAGGTTAGGTAGCCGAAAAAGTTAGGTTATGTTAGGTTAGGTAGGTTAGGTAGTCGAAAAATAATTAATTCATGAAAACTTGGCTTATTAAGCAAATCGGGCCTTGAATAGTAGGCATAGAAGTGAGTTCTGGCTACTAGGTACGACATATATATATATATATATATATATATATATATATATATATATATATATATATATATATATATATATATATATATATATATATATATATATATATATATATGCACCTTTACTGGTGCAAAGGTTTATATTCGCTTGGGGTTAGGTGGTACAGGACGTGATTGTGATGAACAAGTGGATGAAACCTAATGGCCATCAATAGTTTACCTCAAGCATGAACATAAGCAGCTTATATTCTTGATTCTTCTGTCTCTGTGTTGGTTCGGGATCTTGAAGTGGGTAGAATGTAATTATGTGTTAAATGGTTGTTGATTGCTGGTCTTGACTTTTTGATGTGTAGGGCCTTGCTGATGGATGGCGTATGGGAGCTGGTCGGCCGAGTGGACAGCACGCTGGACTTGTGATCCTGTGGCCCTGTGTTCGATCCCAGGCGCCGGCGAGAAACAATGGGCAGAGTTTCTTTCACCATATGCCCCTGTTATCTAGCAGTAAAATAGGTACCTGGGTGTTAGTCAGCTGTCACGGGTTGCTTCCGGGGGGTGGAGGCCTGGTCCACGACCGGGCCGCGGGGCTAAACTAAACACTAAAGCCCCGAAATCATCTCAAGATAACCTCAAGATAGATGTCCAGTCGTCTGTTGTCGTTAGACTTTTCGATTATTACAGTGTTGTTTGTTAAGATGTCTCTGGTGATGGTCTGGTTGTGTGAGGAGATTATATGTTTCTTGATGGAGCCCTGTTGCTTGTGCATTGCTAATCTCCTCGAGGGGGACGTTGTTGTCTTGCCTATATACTAAGATGTTTGGGTCTGACAGTCCCCAAGTAGGCATGTGAAGACATAGATGACGTTGGTCTCTTTTAAGGCGTTCTGTTTGGTGTATGGAGAGTTCTTCATAAGTAGGTTGGCGGTCTTCTTTTTTTGCATTAAATTTTTAATTGTATCTTCTGATTCTTGTCTGTGGGGATAACATTCCTATCAATAATATCTTTAGGAACTATTTCCTCTGTTTTATAAGCCGTGGAAAAGAAGTTTCTGTAAAACAATCTAATAGGAGGTAAAGGTGTTGTGTTGGTTGATTCTTCAACAAACTGAAGAATCAACCAATACAACAAGACAATCAACTCATCTATCCACCCATATCTCCATCTATCTATCCATGTATACATCAGTCTATTAATTCATCTATACAGTAATGTATCTATATGTCTATCCGTTTCGGTGTCTGTCTCTCTCCGTCTACATCTCTGTCTGTGTCTCTGTCTCCAAATTAGTTTCTGTATATCTCTTTCACTTCTGTTTGGCTCTCTGTATGCTTCTCTTTGTCTGTGTGTCTGTCTCTGTATGCCTTTCTTTGTCTGTGTGTCTGTCTCTATGTGTATGTCTATTTTCCTAATAAAAACACTAAATTTTTAACTATTGCCATTTGTGTGCTCGCTTGAGGAAGTAGGGTGTGTTGTGAATACCATACAGCCTGGTGACTTGGAGTCTGCCCCAACATGAGAGGTATTCCTCACTTGATCCTACAGAAGATCAAGATAAGAAGTTTTAGCATAGTTTGAAGAGTAAATCACTGTTTAATGATACAGAGGTGACAATGTTGGAAGCATTAGGGAGTCACCGAGCAACTTTGCAGGAACAGGAAAGAATAGCAACAATATGTGGGATTTTCCCAAGGGAAAAGAAGCTCGATGACATCCTCGCTAGCCAATCAGGAAGCAGCAACCCCTTTGCAAGTGTCGAGTGCAATTGGATTGCGGCGTCACTTGTCATTATGGGGTCAAGGACGATGCACGCAATTCACCGCCACTAACAAGAAAGTACATTTGCAGGCGACGAGTCACAATAATGTGGCTGAAGTATGTTGACCAGACCACACACTAGAAGTTGAAGGGACGACGACGTTTCGGTCCGTCCTGGACCATTCTCAAGTCGATTGAGAATGTACATTTCTTGCATTTTGGCGAGAAAACTGCAGTGGTCTGAACAAATCCACAAGGGATTTGTTCATATGATGCATCACGCTATTGTGATTTCTGTGTGTAATGAAGTAAGGGCGAAGAGGTGGAACAGCTTATTGACAGAGCTCAGGTGCTTGGGTGAATTGAGTAAAAACCTGGTTTGTGTCTCGGAGAGACTGTAGGATCCGTGGTAGGTCAAGTTGATTTCCCGGTTGCAATTCTTATACCTTATAATAGCTCTGTCGATTAAGGCACGTCCGGGATCCTCTCGGACGTAGTTACGAACCCTCGTCACAGCCCTTGTGGATTTGTTCATATGGTGCATCACGCTATTGTAATTTCTGTGTACAGTGACCTGCAACGGAGACGAGTGCTGTAGTCAGGAGGAAGGCGATTATGCTATTAGCCTCGACTTGTGGAACCAGAACTGCCGTTTAAAGCCACTGAGAGTGATCGTACCCTGGTATTCCACTGTGATAAACCAAGGAAGTGGTTTATTTGTTCTATGTGAGGACCCGCTGACAGGCAAGTCAAATTTGGCGCTTCCGTATTGACCTTCACACTAGTCAGGATAAGAAGTCAAGTAAAAGACGGTCGAGATAATTATTGCTGGTCGACCTGGGAGAGATAAACAACAGGCGTCATCTTGATTTTGTGGCCGCAAGTGTCGACGCTCCAATAATTTTGCAATAAGAGCCTTTGATTGATATATTTGGCCATGTGCAGTGAGATTAATTAGTGCCATCTGATCGTATATTGATGCTTGGATACATTAATTAATCATGTATGTAGTAATTATGAAGTGAAATTAAATAGTTAAAATTGAATATCATGATAGATGTGAGAGCGACACATACTCGCTCAACGGTGGTTTGTGATCAACTGACAAGTAGTGAAGTAGTGACTGCTGGAAGAGAGTTCAGCTGTGGACTCGCCCGAATGGGGAAAATACACTTTGCAGTACGTGGGGAGAGCCTTCAGGGTGTCATGGAGGGTGAGAATATTTTATTTGAATTACTGTGTAGTTGTTCATGAGTAGGTTATTTTGTTATGGTAAACTTGCAGGTTCTTTCATGGTAGCTCTGAGGAGTTTAGAATCCATTTGAAGACCAGTTGATTGGAGATTTTACAGTTGACCTGCAAGAAGATCGATCGACAAAGATGATGTGTAACAGATTACAAGGAAGATTACTCCACAGTTGATCCACAGGGATTGTTGGACCTCTTTTATGTGTTGTGAGAGGAATTCATTATATTGGTATAACAGACACAGTGAATGGAGGTAGAGTGTTTACTCGTTTTATTGTCATGCATGTTAAAGCCTAGTGATGATGATCATGTGACCTATGCCCAGCAAGATTGATGAAGAGAACGGTAGCCAAGTGAGGTACAATTTGATGTACAGAGACTCTATGGAAGAATAAAAACAATTATTAAATAGTGATATTTGACCTTCACATTGTAATAAATTCATAAGTAGTTTAAGACTAAACTACACACAAGAAAATGAGGAGACGACGACGTTTCGTCGTCTTCATCTCCTTCTGTTAAGATAAATCCTCTTTCTGTTAAGAAAAGTGTTCTCGTCTCTCTCTTCAAAAAACGTTCTACGCATGACGGACCTTCAGTTTCTTGATTTGGAAACTTCCTTTATCTACAAATCTTTCTCTCGCCTCGGTTCCCCCCTTACATTTTATCAACTGTGCCTATTCTCAAACTAAACGAAACTTTTTCATCCCAAACCTGTTTCCAACATTTGTACCTTTCTGCTCTGCCTTCCCTTCATATCTGAACTCAAAAATCTCACTAATACCCCTCGTCCTCGTGACGAAAAGCTCGCCATTCGCAAAACTAACATTCTTCCTAGTAACCTGGTTTACACTGCTACTCTTGCTTCTAATGCTTCTGGTGTATAGTCTATTTCGTCTTGTCTTCTCCAGTTCTTTGGGGAAACTGGCTATACACTAAATGACAGATTTAAGGAACACAAAAAGAAGAGTTAAGTCTGCAGACATATCCTGATATCCATAGTTTACCCATAATCGCACAAAACAGATGATCCTCACACATCTTCAAAGGTTTCTCAAGCTCCTTTGAGAAATGCCCAATGCTCTCTTCACTCATGTTAGGGATTCTCATCATGCTATTGATTGGTCTTCTTCTGAAATAATCTTTCCTGTCTCTACTCATCACAGACGCCGTCTTGTCGAATCAGCTCTGATACATAACATGAACCTTAGTTCAGGCTTTGTTAATGTTGACTCTTCCCTTTCACAATACGTACTCAAATGCTCTAATCTTTCTAACAAAGTTCACTACGGGCTCACCATATTCAGTGCTACTTAGAACTTTTTTTGTTCCGAGTAGCTGAATCTAAAACAACAACAAACTTACTAACAAACGTGAACTAACATAAGTCTACCCTCCCCCCATTTTTCCGTTTTCTCTTTCTTTTGCTGTCTCCTCTTATTCTCACGTTCCCATTCTTATACCCATTATTACTCCTTCTTACACCCCCATTATCCTAGTACTGATTATAACAAGTTTATTTTATTGATAACGAATTTTGCAGTGATACGATATTTATATGTACATACGAGATCCTAAGCTGTTGAATAATTCAATTTGGAAGAAATTGTGACCAATAACTCCTTGATGCCTTTTGAGTAATTATCAAAAGGCATTAAGCCGGGGAGGCTATGTAGCACTGACAAATGTGTAAGATATTCAAAAGATGCTGAATATCACTAAAGATGCCAATACCAGAACAAAAAAACGCATAGGGGGAACAACATCAATGGTATCCGATTCAGCAAGGATTCTATCAAGGAAATGGTGACTGCAAGGGACAGTTGGGAAGCAAGACGCACTCCCATCCTGAAGTCCGGACATTCAACAAGGATATGCACGACCGTAAGAGGGACAATGCAGTTTGGAAAATATGGAGCAGGGCGGCGCTGCATTAATTGCCTGTGAGTTAAACGTGTATGGCCAATGAGTAACCTCTCCAGAGCCGTTTCCCACTGCCGGTCACTGGAAAACCATGGGTTCACACTACTCTTAAGAACACGCAGCTTGTTACCAATAACAAAAGACCAGCGAACCGGCCAACGAGCATGGATTGCAGAATGAATAGCAGGGTAGAAGTTGAAATAAGGAACACCTTTGACGGAATGGGATAAGTGCAGATAGCCTCCTTCATGGCAGCATCCACACTCTCATTTAAGGAAACGCCAATATGGCTGGGAACCCAGCAAAACTCGACTATCTTAAATCTGCTGGAGATAAGAAACAGCCAATATTGAATTTCGACTACCACAGGATGGACAAGTTTAAAGGACTCCAGAGCCATGAGGGTACTGCGAGAATCAACTAAACGACAAAGGAAGAGTGATAGGCAGAAAGCAGTTGACGAAGAGCATACAAAATTGCATAAAGTTCTGCCGTGAATATGCTAGTCTCGGGAGGCAGGCGTCATAGGTGTAGTAAGGAAATACAATGGAGTAGCCCACACCGTCGGCAGACTTATACCCATCTGTGAAGACGAAAATGGAGCGGGAGTGTGAAGAAAAGTGAGCAAGGAAAAGGCGTTTCAGAACGGTAGTAGAGGTAAAAGCCATGATAGAAAGTTCTTGTATCATGTTACTTGATAGTTATGATACAAGGTTCTATAAAACTTAGGAAGAGACAGACATTGACATCAGACGGACGCTGACTTTGCCACCCTGCTCTCCATGGAGGCAAGTATGGGACGTCACGAGGAGAATCATTGGTAACACGAACCAAGAGAGAATCTTGCAAGCGAGACAATTGGACAGAAAGGTGTTGGTGAAAGGTAACAGGGACCCCACATGAGGGGCAATAGTCATAGTACGACATAAGCGAGAGAGAGTGTGTTGTAGGGAGTGTGCAAAGTAGCAAAGACAGAAATGATCACGGCGGTCTTGTAGAGACAGGATGCCGGTTTCAACATACAGGCTCTGGGTAGGAGTTAAATGAAAGGCATCAGAGCTGAGGCGTAGCCCAGTATGGTGAAGAGCATCAAGACTACGAAGAGTTGAGTGAGAGGAAGACGAGTAAGCAGGACAGCCATAATCAAGTTAGGGAGCACGAAAGAGGAAGGTAAAGATAGGAGCGTGCGCCTATCAGCTCCCCAGGAAGAATGGAACAAGACCTAAAGTAAGTTTAGGGCCTTAGAGCATTCATCTCGGATGTAAGAGATATGGGATGACCAAAACAAACGAGTGTCACAGATTAACTCAAGATTAAGTTTAACAGAATCCTTATACAAAAGTGGATTACCGTAAAGTAACAGGGGGGGGGGGGTCGAAGAACGACATGCATCCGAGTAAAGGTCACAGCTCAAGTCGCAGTTGTAGAGAACTTGAAGCCATGTTCGGAGGTCCAGGACGACACGGTATCAATAGTAAGTTGAAGCCGCTGTTGGAGGAAAGACTTCACCTTGACAGCAGAGGATAAGATTGTCAACATATTGAGCTGAGAAAAGGCCAGAGCGAAGGGAAGAAAGAAGACGGAAAAGAAGGAAAGAAGAAGGAAAAGAATAGTGCTCAGAACACTACCTTGAGGTTCATCTTCATAATGCTAAAAAGAGGCAGAGAGAATGGTACCAAGCCTCACTCTAAAGGAACGACGGGAGAGAGGAAGCTCTGGAGGAAGAGAAGGAGATTATCACGAAGGCCAAAAGAACGGAGTTGGGACAGAATATGGTATCTCCAAGTGGTGTCACGCCTTTTCTCGGTGAAAAGGGACAGCAACAATTAGGTCTTCGCAGCAAAGGCATTACGAATATAGATCTCCAAATTCAGGAGGACATCAGTCGTGCTGCGACATTTGCGAAAGCCATATTGAGAAGGGGAGAGGTGGTGATAGCATTCCAAGAACCATCAGACGAACATTGACCATACGTTCAAAGAGTTTGCAGATGCAACTCGTTAGAGAAAAGGAGCGGAAGTCTTTAGAGGATGACCCTAGGGAACCAGGTTTCAGAATAGAAAGAACAGCTGCTTCAAGCCAGTCCTCAGGGACTGACGATGACTCCCAGATACGGTATTAAACACTCAGTAAATACTGAAACATGCATAAAGGAAGATGGCGAAGCATCTCGTAATGAATATCATCGGAGCCCACCGCCATAGAACGGCAGGGGGCCAGGGCAGACTGTAACTCCGAGAGAGAGAAAGGATCATTATACAGAAGCCGAACGTGAGTGCGAAAATCTAAGGGACAAGATTCAAGAAAAAGCTTACGAGTAAGGGAAGAAGGAGGAAGATGAGAAACGGAGCTAACATTCGAAAAGTGTGAACCCAGTTCAGTCGCGACCAACACAGGATCCACCACAATAGAATCACGGAGGTGAAGGACTGGCAAGACATCTGGAACAAACTTACCCACTATCTTGCGGATTCTCTTCCAGATCTGGGGCAGACGTAATGGTGGAAACGAAAGATCTCCAACTCTCCTGCTAAGCTGAACGGATGGACCTACGGGCCACCACACTCGCCTTCCGAAACAAAAGAAAAGTAACAGGTGTCCTTCGGCGACGGTGTTTCTTCCAGGCTGCACACTTACAGCAGACAGCCCGAGCACAGTCTGCATTCCACGAGTGAACGCACTTCCGTGTGCCCCGGGAGGCAGAGCGAGGAACAGAGCGGAGTGCAGCATTAAAAACTGAGTCATGAAATAGGAGGAGGGCTCAGGGAAGGGACAGATCAGAGAGGTTGTAAAGAGTAGTGCGCAAGGTGAAGAGGTTCCAATCAGCCTTGGTGAAAAGAGAAGGAGATAAGGATGGGGAAATGGTCATTGTTATGGAGGTCATCAAGAATCCGCCAGGTGAAGTCCAAATGAAGAGAAGATGAGCAGAGAGAAAGATCAAGATAGGAAAGGGTGAGAGTGCGGGAGTCAACATGAGTGGACTCACCAGAATTCAGAATAGACAGAAGAGAGGACAAATGTTTCAAGGAGACCCCGGGTGTTTGTCAGAACATCTCCCCAGAGGGTATGCCAACAGTTTATAACACCCAAAAGCTCAGGTAAGAAGTCCAACAGATGTTTAAGATGAGAAAGAGAAAGCGTGACATTTGGTGGGAGATAAATGGAACAGACTGTATACCCTTTACTCACAAAGATAAGGGGTGCAGAACACTGAATGTGCGACTGAAAAAATAGGAGGACGAAGGGAACATCATGACGAATCAAGGGAACAATAGAGGCATGGGCCCCGGAAAGAGCTGGAGGGAAAAGAGAAAAGAATAACCACGGAAGCGACCAGGACGAGCGCCAAGCATCGGCTCATGGAGATAAACACAAAGTGGTGTAAACTACGTGATCAGAAGTTGGCATAAAAACCACGAATAGTCCTTTGAAGAACAGACAGACAAAAGAGAGAGAACAAATATAGATAACAAGGGAGAAACAAAAGCAAAGAAGAGATAGAGAGTTTAACTCTTGGCGATAAACAGAAAGTAGTGAAAACTGCATGATCAAAAGTTGGAGTTCATGGAAGTTGGCATAAAAACCACGAATATTCCACCGAAGGAAAGACATAGATAAAAGAGAGAGAACAGAGATAGCAAGGGGAAAACGAAGGCAAAGAAGAACAAAGTAGACTAAGTAAGATCAGGAACAGGATCAGTGAAATGGGGCTAACGGCAAAGATAATGGAAGATAATGGATAATTTGCATAGGCAAAGGAAGCAAAGATAATAGAGGCAAGGGAACGGGATGACGGACCAGAGACGAACTGACAGTGCCCGGAGCGGGAGGGGCTTCCGAGAGAGGCAGTAAAGGAAATCAGGGGTGGGGGGGGGGAAGGCTGGAAGGACAGAAACAGGAGAGCACACCTGATCACGGGCATTATCCAAAAGAGAGAATCAAGGACCAAAGGAACGTCCATTGCAGGGACAGATGACTTCGCCACCGAAATGGAAGGGGAAGCAGAGATTATGTCGGAGTAGGAAGGTGAGGAATACATTGAAGTCTTTTTACCTACCGGGGAGGAAATAGAGGAGCCAGGCTTACGTTTCTGACGTAGAGAGAGGCGTACCATCAGCAACGCTCCGGGCTACAGCCTCGACTGTTTCAACAGGAGAAGGAGAACGGGAACTGTCAAAATGAAGAACACTGAGAGGAGAATGGAAAATGGCCCGAACTGACAGTCAGTGAGGAGGGCCAAGAGACAGAGGGGAAGGGCTGAGAAGAAAGATTAGGACGAGAAGGGAAACAAGGCACAAGAGACAAGGAAGACCAGGAAGGAAGGAAGGAAGAAAATACCAGACGGAGAACTATGAGGACGATCCTCTGGCCCAGAGCGCAAAGGAACAGTTGATGTGGTGGTGGAGGTGTCGGGGTCCAAGGCTTGGAAATAGTTGCAAAACTGAGAAAGTGTGAGAGGGCGAGGAGATAGGGAACGCAATACACGAGTATAAGACATGCCAGAGAAAGATAGAAGACAGCGAACCCGACGTCTCGTCTCATGAAAAGACAAATGATTACGATGTTTCAAATTGAGGATGGTCTCCACAAATTTGTAGTGCACACATGTGCGGGAGAAGGCAGGGTCGGCGTTACCGCAATGAATGCAGTGAGCTTGGGAAGATGAGCACTCCGTCTTAGAATGAATGACCCGAGGCTCCACACAATGGTAAAAAAAAACCTCACTTGTGCACCTGCAGGGACCATGCCAAATCTCCAGCACCTGCTGCAGAGGCGAGGAGAGATGTACTCCTGAACAGAGCATCTGGCACCAGCAAGAATGACGGAAGATGGAGGGGACCTACTATCAAATGTGACCTTCACAATGCGAAGTGGCTGATGACGACGACCACGAGGGGGTCGAGTGAACGTATCTGTCTGGAGGATAGAATAGCCTTGGACCTCAATAATATATTTAATATCCTCGTGGCAGTCTTTCAGGTTCCTATCACCAGTTGCAACACGGTGTGTGAGAAGAACTGTACCAGTGATGGCATTTAATCATGCATTTTTGGAGATTCAAACAAGGGTCTCCCCAATGCAGGACAACGAGGCAAAGCGGGCAGTTGCTTCCTAAGAAGGTGGTTACAACAACACGGGTGCCAGTATGGGTGGGGTTAAAGGTTACCAAAGTGTCCACCGAATGAACGAGGTGTTTATAGAGGAATAAATCATCAGGACGAGTAAGGGTCAACATGACTGAGATCAAAATACTTAGTGCTCATAGCAGGACCAAACAAAGCCTGGAAAGTATTTGATTGAGAATTAATCGCGGGAGTGTGGAGGTGATGGCGCCGAGCACCCCTGGTAGCGAGGTTGGGGAGGGGGGGGGATAAAACGTGCAGTTGTGACAACGAGAGACAGTGCCATGCCAGGTGATGAGATGGTCACCACTGGAGACTTGGGGCTCAACCCAAGTAGCTGGGGCTACATAGCACAGTCCGACTTAGCGGACTGGTAGCCTATCCCACGAGTCTGATAAGTTAAAGAGTGGTCAGAAAATGGCATTAAAACGAACAGGAAAAACTTCATCCACAAGTAAGGCCCCATACCCACAATTAGAGGATACGACACCTGATGAGATCGTGCCCCCCCCCCCTAGGGGTGCATCGTGGATATACACCCTGTCGGAAAACCTGACACCATTTACTAGTATTAAATACAATAAACAGATAATATTGCTGCTGGGTTGTATACACAAGTTAACCCATAGAAAATGTAGCCTACAGTGAAATTTCCCCCCAATAGAAAACGGGATATCATTGCCACATTGCTATTAAATTCACAAACAATTCTGCTGAGAATTATTCCTAATAAAGCAGTCTTTGGACTTTTAACATCACAAAAACATCTTATTTGAATTAACTTAAATATCAGTACCAAAATAGAGTAAATGTGACCCTTTCTACCACACATTGACATCTGGACGAAGAGAGTTAGAACGTCTGTGGGAGAGACAGCCATTGTTTAAGACCAGAGTCGCTGGAGCGAATTCAGCTCCTATAATTTTCCCTACGAAGTGTTATGGAGACCAAATTAGTGCTTCTTTCATCATCAGCACACAGTCAACATCTAAACAAGGGAAGTATCTTACCGAAACCCATTTATTTCCATATTTCTGGCCTGTCATTATTAGGTATAGGGCGACCGGTTAGCACGAGAGGCAACGACTCAACCCAGGTAATTATTCCTTGGTCCTTATCTTTTAATATGCCAGTATTTCCTCTGATATAACTGTCATATATATAGGATTCCTGCTTTACAGCTAGTGCCCTTTGACAGGTGTAGAAGAGGAAGCAGTACAGTGGCTTGATACACTAGTACATGGGTAGTGACGCTATCTTCACCACGAGGATTATTTGGTGTCATCATCCATGTTTATACCTTGTGGACTAAATCTACTTTACACTGAGATAAGAAATAAAAAATTTCATTACTAATATATGTAGTTTAATACTGTAGTTTGATTGGTTGTATATATATATATATATATATATATATATATATATATATATATATATATATATATAAATTTAATATAAACCCCCTAATGTGCATGGAGTCGATTGTGAGAATATTGCAGAAATACAGTCCGCTAAACATCATACAAATTGCTATCAAAATATATAAATTAATGTAAATATAAACACTATATAAATTCATATAAATTAAATATATATAAATCTCACAAGTCGGTTCCCACACACCCTGCAAGCATCACCTTAAAAGCCGTAAGTCCGTCAATATCAGGTTCAACAACGAAGGCAAAGTTTCACAATAAAAGCGTCTCCTCGCTCGACAACGTCAAGTAATCCCAATTCTATAGGGTAAGAGACTGTGCCTCTCCAAACACCCGGCGTCAAAACAGAAGAAGACATAAGAAAGAAAGAACAATACCAAATGGCAAAAAGTCGCCAGGAAGCGAACAGTCCAAAAGGAGAAGAGGTGGGGAGGAAAAACGAAACATGAAGAAGAGGAAAAAGTTACCAACAAAATTTGAGAGGACAGCAGCAAGAGCATAAGGCTTCGAAAGGACAGAGAAAAAGCTGTCCCAAAGAGCATCACACTCTGGCAGCCACCCACCAAGCACCTTTACTACGGCAACAGGCTGGAAAGAGAAGGGGGATATTGTGACCAAGTTACGTGCTACAAGTTGGAGACCACATCTAAGGCACAATTTTAATCTTTATAGTGTATTTTGTTTGTAATAAATGTTTGTCTATTAAACAACGATGTTTGCTCCTGTTCCTGCGAGGGCTCTAATTGAAAAAAGAGAGTTATTAACCTCGACCTTTGGACCAGACAATAAAGAGAGAATATAAGTGTAATTTTAATGAAGGGCACCGAAGTTAAGTGGGAGAAGGGTAAGTCCTCTGTTGCTCGGTTTGATGCTGTAGACACAAGATAGCCGGTGGTTAACGAGCCCTGAGTTCCCATCTTGGTGATACTAACCTCCTCCAAAATTTAATGCAAATCTGGGTAAGTCTTCGGTGAGTGGCCTGACAGCGCAGTGTCAGAGAAAGCAGCAGCACTAGATGGTGCTGCTTCTTCCTTCTCCTCCAAAACTTAAGGCAAATCATGGTAGGTCTTCGGTGAGTGGCCTGACAGTGCAGTGTTAGAGGAAGCACCTTCACTAGATGGTGTCTGCTCTGCTTGTGTTGCTTGTTGTATTGTATATATCACATTGGAATAATTTGGGGTTCGCGTCCAGTACTTTTTTCTCATTTAACAACACACTGTGATACATATTAATATGAAATAAAAAAAAAAGTAGAATAGTTACCCCAAAAATGTTGACAACGCGGTAGACCTTAAGAACCTTTGAAAATGTTTTAGGATCATCTGTTCTATGCGACTATGGGCAAACTATGGATACCTGGATATTTTTGCATGTATCCCTGAGATCAGTAAATAATGGTGTATATTACTATAAGATAAAAATGGTTTTAAATGTATATTTTGAAAACATTTAGCTGTGAAGTCAGCAGCCAGTGCGTAAAAACATCGAAGGGTTTTGAATGTGACTGTGGCACACTGTTCTATTTTCATTTCTGGCCATTCCTACCAGCCTATGTTCAACCCTTACACCAGACCATTCCTCATAAAATTTTCGCCAGGTTAGCCCCACGCATTTGAACTCCAACTTTGGACAGACAGAAAAACTGACATCCTCTCTAATAGTACACGAGCGGGGTATCAGGAATTGCCCAGTTCTCTATGACTGTCTTAAAACTGTCTATCCATCCATCCATCCATCAATTTATCTATCCATCCATTTATTTCTCCATCTATCCATTCATCAATCTATCCGTCACACTATTTATCTATCTACCTCTCTCTCTATCTTTCTATCCAGATATCTATTAACTCATCTGTCCATCTACCCATATATCCTTCCATAAATCCATTAAAACCTATCCACCTGTGTATGTATATGCATATTTTCCCATGCATCCATCTATATATCCGTCCATTCATCTGGTCATCCATCTATATATCCATCCATTCATCTGGTTATCCCTCTATCCAGATGTCTATGCATCTATCCATCCATCGGGTTATTTATCCCTCCATTTACTCATGCATTCATCTGTCTATTAATCTATTCCTCCATCTATCCATCTATTCATATGTCTATGCATCTATCCATCCATCTATCCGTCCATCTATCTATCCATCTATCCATCCATCTGTCTATTCATCCATCTATCTATCTATCAATCTGTCCATCCATCTGCTCATCCATTCATGTATCCATTAATATCTTCAACTAGCTTCCCATGTATTTATCCATCTGTCCATCCATCTACTATCTGTCCGTCTCAACCTCTGTTTTATCTGTCTCTCTATCTGTGTTTGTTTGCTTCTCTGTCTCTCTGTGTGTCTCTCTGATGAAAAAAAATATCTAATAGTCTATAGAAATATAATAGTCACCCTTTATTCAGAGAAAGTGGTTCGGCTTGAGAAACGTTTGAAGCTGCAGGAGAATCGTAAGCTTTATAAGTATGTATATAAGTAAAGACTGCACTGGTAAATTATGGATAGCAGGAAACGTATGTCAAATTTTCGCTAGATCAGCGAATAGTGGTGTATATTACAATAAAAACCTTTTTTGGAAGAATATTTGCTTTGAAAATATTTAGCTGTGTAGCCGGCGGGTAATGACAAAAATAATCGGTGGGGGTGTAAATGTGACCCTGGCACTATTTTCCCCTTTGAATTCTGGCCACACTGACCAGCCTATGTTTATCCCAAATCCAAGATCATTCCCCTGCAAACTTGGATAAGGCTAGATCCAGGCATCTGACATTCAACTTTAGACAAACACACAGAAATACATTTTTATTGAATACTTGTGTGTAGCCTGCGTTGTATAGGTGTCTGTCTGTCATCCATCTGTCCATGTATCTATCTATCTATCCATTTATATCTATGTCAATCTATACATTTATATCTGCATCAATCTGTTTATCCATCTGTTCAGCCATCCATCTTTATACTATACTGTTTTTACATATTTCGATCTATAGTTCTATATATCTATCCATTCACCTATCCATCTATTTATTCATCAATCTATGTATTCCTCTGTCTGTCTGTCTGTCTGTCCATTTATCTATTCCTTAATCTACTCATCAGTCTTTCATTTATCCACCTATTTATTTGTGTTTGCATCCATTTATCTGTTCACCTGTACCCTCATCTATCCATCTAGTTTTCTATCGATCCATTTATCCATCAGTCAGTAGTCATTGGTTTTCACAGTAGGATGTAACCCTACTTAAAGATGACTGGGTGTCGACCCAGACCCCTATGGTCCTTAACCCGTGCACTCACGATTTACCATGGACTTTGTGTGAGGATAACCGCAATCTTCTGACTTCCACTCATGAAGAGACATATTGTTTTATAGATAATGGTATATGAATGATGTCTTTTGCAGTGCTATTTTAGCAAAGGTTTTATTATGATTTAACTAGTAATATGATTTCTACATTTTACTTCAGCATTCAAGAGAGAATATCCAGGAATTGTGAGCTCTGCTTTATGTTCTTTATCTTTCGTATCTTGCCAGGTTTATGCCAAGATAGGCGTAATTTACAATATATATATATATATATATATATATATATATATATATATATATATATATATATATATATATATATATATATATATATATATATATATATATATATATTCCAGATATGGAGAGCGGTTAGAAGTATTCAACTTTAACTAAAGTGTTAACCAAGCTTACCCTTCTTTGTATGGTTCCAATTGCTCCTCCAAACATACCATTAGAAGTCTTGTCCATGCGGCCACCAATGTCGCTAAACTCGATGGTGAAGTTGAGTTTCTTCATAATTTTGTCCAACATTTCCCCCAGCATTCCCTTCAGTATGAGGGACTCGCCTTCTTGTAAAAGGACAACTTCAAAGAATCCCTATAATGACGAGGAAGTTAAACTATTTATAAGATTTCAAAGATATAAATAACGGTCATTATATTTTTTATTGTTTTAGATTTATCTATAATATATGGGAATAAATTTATGTAATGAAAATGATTCCAGAGTTGAACTCGGGTCTTATAACGATATAATGAGCATTATATATAAGGGGTTCAACCTCTTTCTATGTTTGTAGTGACACTGAGCCTCGACAAACGAGAAGATACAGCACTCAGGGAAGTCCTGTGGGGCTCCAGTGTGCGCACACATGTTATCTTCTCCTACCACCCCCGTATATATTTGAATTTGTTTTGTTGTATTTGAAACCTTATAACACAAAATGGGTCACAAATTAGTTACATGAGAATTACAGAGTTAGTTATTACAAAGTGCCGAGGTCCTCCTGCTCCTCTAACGGTAAAGAGAAACCATGAATGAACCATGTCGTTCTCAACGACATGGTTAAGGAAGGCGGTTTGAGTGTGGTAGCCAAGTCTGTGATCTGACCACCCATGTAACGTGTAACCAGAACAAGGAAAAAAGTAATCTAGAAGAATCCAGTAAGAACAATAAGTGTAAGTTAAACAGAAAACTAACAAAATGTCACCTGACAGCAACTACATAATGTTTAAATTTTAATCATTATAATAATTATTAATTATTTAACTAATATATTATAATTAATAATTCGCAGACAGAAGAGACGGAATTAATAGCTTATGAATACGACCACCAGTATTGATGGATGAGAATGGCATAATAACCGACATACGTAAATGTTTATAACGAATGAGAAATAGATAGATAATATTATTTAGGACGAGAACTATTAAATTAGGGGATGTTAAAATGAAAAAAAAAATTGGGAAGGCATCGGACGAGGGAGTGGGGAATGGTGGGGATGACGAGGGGACGGAAGTGAGAGATGGTGGGGAGGACGAGGGGACAAAGGGGGGGGGGTAATGGTGGGGGAAGGACGAGGGGACGGGGGAGTTTGGGATGATGGGGGCGAGGGGATGGAGGAATGGAGAATAGTGGGGGAGGACAAAGGGACAGGGAAGAGGAGCATGGTGGGAAGGAAGAGGGGATGGTGGAGTGGCAAATGGTGGGGAGGACGAGGGGACAGGTGAGGGAGGAATGATGGGGAGGACTGGGGGGACAAGGAAGATTGCTGGTATCCGGTATCAGTGAAGGTACCCGGCCACAGCAACGCGTGGCCGGGTACTGCTAGTATATATATATATATATATATATATATATATATATATATATATATATATATATATATATATATATATATATATATATATATATATATATATATATGTCACCTAGTAGCCAGAATGCAGTACTAGGCCTATTATGCAAGGCCCGATTTGCCTAATACGCCAAGTTTTCTTGAATTTATATATTTTTCCAATTTTTTCTTATGAAATAATGAAGCTATCCATTTCATTATAAATGAGTTAATTTTGTTAATTTTGAGTTAAAACTAACATAGATATATGACCGAACCTAACCAACCCCACCTAACCTAACCAACTTAACTTAACCTAAACTAACACAACTACGTCAATAATTTATGTTCTTAATATAATATAATAATAATAATTCAAATAAACTAATTGGAAACAATTTATTGAAAATTAAAAAAATCACTCTGCCTATTAGGCAACTCGTGCCTTGCATAGTATGCCGAGAAGCGCGTTCTGGCTACTAGGTACGAAACATATATATATATATATATATATATATATATATATATATATATATATATATATATATATATATATATATATATATATATATATATATATATATATATATATATATATATATATATATATGGTTCCAAGGGGTTGTCATAGCCAGGGGGTGGTAATGGGGGACGAGCTCCCATGACCTATAAAATGCTCCTATACGGCATGCGTCTCAAATAGCCTCTGACAACCAAGTCCAACTCCTGGCCTGCACGGGTGGCTTAGTCTAAGTCCGGCGGAACTGCTTTTACCGACAGGAGAAGGGGCGAGGGCGTGCCTCTGGCGCCTTAAAACCAGCTGCTCCGGGTAGATGGGACTCGATAGCCTGGGAAGGCAGCCCATCTAGGGGAAGGAAAACCCTGATTTTAAACCTCCGCTGCCTTGCGGCCATACCCTTGTTTTTGGGAAGGCTTCAGTAGTCAACCTCGAGGAAAAATCCGGAGTTGGAGCCCCTAAGGCAGTTCGTTGTTGACGTCGACCTCGTTCTGGCAGCTCCTGCGACGTTGCTGGAACCATGCGTATTGGCATTTGCCTCTCTATTGGATAATTTCAGCAACGTGGAGAGGGGGGACCTGCTGCATGGGTAACAGCTTCTCCTCCATATCTACCTACCCAGGCTTTGCGCCCTGGAGAGGACACTCCAGCTTCGCCTCACAGCGTCGAACCAACACGGGAAGCGACAGTCTACCGGTTTTAAGTCTTCTGCTCGATTGGCGAAGAGTGTGACGCCAGGGGTTGCTTCCGACGGTGGGAGGGGTCATCGCGCCCCACTGGGCAGCTACCGCCCGCCTCAAGCTGGGCAAACCCCAGCCAATAAGGTGTTGCCTCGCCACGGTCCGTTAACCTCACTGGGTGCGTGGGGTTTAGGGTGAAAACTGACAAGCGGCCCGACAACTTTGCACCAAGCAATACCAAACCAAAGAAGAAAATATCAACTGCCCTAAAGCTGGGCACATGGAACGTCAGGACACTGACACCAGGTTTCTCTGACGACCTGCAAGAAATCAATGACGCCCGAAAAACAGCAATCATCGATAGGGAGCTGAGCAAGCTGCAGATGGATATTGTTGCTCTCCAAGAGACCAGGCTCCCAGGATCAGGATCTGTGAGAGAGAGGACCTTCTCTTTCTTCTGGCAAGGAAAACCTCCAGATGAGACCAGAGAACATGGTGTGGGATTTGCCGTCAGGAATGCACTGTTGGGACACATTATGCCACCGATGGGGGAAACCGAACGAATTCTGTCTCTGCAACTGTACTCCCAAACAGGACCAGTCAATGTAATTAGTGCATATGCACCAACCCTGACTTCTCCAGCAGAGGCAAGGGAAAAATTCTACGATGACCTCAACAGAGTCATAGCGAGAATCCCTGTAAAGGAGCCACTGTTCATCCTCGGCGACTTCAACGCCAGAGTGGGTGCCGAGCACAACATTTGGCCCACTTGCCTGGGTCAATTCGGCATAGGAAGGATGAATGAGAACGGGCAACGTCTGCTAGAACTCTGCTGCCTTCATGGTCTTTGTGTCACCAACACGTTCTTCGGCACAAAGCCTCAACACCGAGTATCTTGGAGACACCCCAGATCCAAGCACTGGCACCAGCTTGACCTGATTCTTACCAGGCGTGCAAGTCTACCCAGCGTCAAGATTACGCGTAGCTACCAGAGTGCTGTCTGTGACACCGACCACTCCCTGGTATGTAGCAGGGTCAAGATGCAACCAAAGAAGATTCATCACTCGAAAAAGGCGGGCAGACCTCGCATCGACACCACCAAGACCCGCAACCAGGACAAGGTGGAAGATTTTGCACACGTGCTCGAGGAAGCTCTTCCTGGCCCAGCTGGGGTCACTGCCTGTAAAAGATGGGAGCACTTCAGAGACGCTGTGTTCAACGCTGCCATTTCCACCTTTGGCAAGAAGACCAGCAGGTCGGCAGACTGGTTCGAGGCTCACTCGGAAGAGATGACACCTGTAATCGAAGAGAAGAGAAACGCCTTGGCAGCCTACAAAGCCTGCCCAAGTCGGCACAACTTACAGATCCTTCGGGCCGTCCGCTGCAAAGTGCAGCAGAGCGCCAGGCGATGTGCCAACAACTATTGGCTCCAGCTCTGCTCCCAGATACAGACTGCAGCGGATACAGGCAATGTAAGGGGAATGTATGACGGCATCAAGCAGGCCCTTGGCCCAATACAGAGGAAGACCGCTCCTCTGAAATCTGCCACTGGCGAGGTGATTCAGGACCAGACACTGCAGCTGAAGCGCTGGGTCGAGCACTACTCTGAGCTATACGCCAGGGACAATGTGGTCACCGAAGATGCCCTGAGCGCCATTGAGTGTCTGCCTGTGTTAATGGAGCTCGACAGTGAACCGACCCTGGAAGAACTCAGCGATGCCCTAGACTCCCTTGCTTCTGGTAAAGCTCCTGGCAAAGATGGCATTCCTGCTGAGACCTTGAAGTGCTGCAGAGGTAGCCTGCTCAGGGAGCTGCACGAAATTCTCTGCCTCTGCTGGGAAGAAGGAGAGGTGCCACAGGACATGAGGGATGCCAACATCGTCACACTGTATAAGAATAAAGGTGACAGGGGCGACTGCAACAACTACCGTGGAATCTCCCTCCTCAGTATTGTCGGAAAGCTGTTTGCTCGAGTCGCATTGAAGAGGCTCCAAGTACTTGCAGAGAGAGTTTATCCAGAATCACAATGTGGATTCAGAGCTGGCAGGTCCACCATCGACATGGTCTTTTCCCTCAGACAACTGCAGGAGAAATGCAGGGAACAGAAGCAGCCACTCTTTGTAGCCTTCATAGACCTGACGAAGGCCTTCGACCTCGTCAGCAGGGATGGCCTGTTCAAGATCCTCCCCAAGATCGGATGCCCACCCAGGCTCCTCAGCATCATCAGATCTTTCCATGAGAACATGAGGGGCACCGTGGTCTTTGATGGCCTAACATCAGGCGCCTTTGACATCCGAAGTGGAGTAAAGCAGGGCTGCGTACTGGCTCCAACCCTATTCGGGATTTTCTTCGCAGTTATGCTGCGGCACGCCTTCGGATCTGTCACGGAAGGCATTTACCTCCGGACCAGGTCGGATGGGAAGCTCTTTAACCTCGCCAGGCTGAGAGCCAAGACAAAGGTTCGGCTGAGGTGTCTGCGCGACTTCCTCTTTGCCGACGACGCAGCAGTCACTGCCCACTCAGCTGAAGACCTCCAACGGCTCATAACCCGCTTCAGCGAGGCCTCTCAGGCTTTCGGACTCACCATCAGTCTGAAGAAAACACAAGTCATGGGACAAGGAGTGGACTCCCCACCTGACATCGGCATCTCTGATTCCAAACTGGAAGTTGTTCACGACTTCGTGTACCTGGGCTCCACAATCTCTGACTCCCTCTCTCTTGATACGGAGCTAAACAAACGCATCGGTAAGGCATCTACTACCATGTCCAAACTGACAAAGAGAGTGTGGGCCAACAATAGGCTGACTGAGTATACTAAGATTCAGGTTTACAGATCCTGTGTCCTGAGCACTCTCCTTTATGGCAGTGAGTCTTGGACACTCCGTGCCCGTCAAGAAAGACGGCTGAATGCCTACCACATGCGCTGCCTTAGACACATCTTGGACATCACCTGGCAGGACAAGGTGACAAACAACAACGTCTTGGGGAGAGCAAGAATCACCAGCATGTACACAATGCTGAAACAGAGACGAATGCGCTGGCTCGGGCACGTTGTGCGAATGGGCGACGGCAGGATCCCCAAGGATCTCCTGTATGGAGAGCTGAGGCAGGGAAAGCGTCCAGTAGGCAAGCCCCAGCTACGGTACAAAGACGTATGCAAAAGGGACCTGAAAGCCATGGACGTCGATCTTGCTATATGGGAGACACTGGCTGCAGACCGTTCAGCCTGGAGGCAGTCTGTTCAACGAGGTCTCTCCAAGTTCGAGGAGTCACTTGCCAAGGAATCGGAGGCAAAGAGACAGAGAAGGAAAGCCGGTAACCAGGAAGACAGACCAGAATCGGACTTCGTTTGTGCTCGGTGTGGGATGGACTGCCACTCTCGGATTGGCCTCATCAGTCACACCAGACGCTGCACCAGGATTGACAACTAGGGCGCAACTCCATAGTCTCCCGAGACTGAAGGATGCCTACTATATATATATATATATATATATATATATATATATATATATATATATATATATATATATATATATATATATGTCGTACCTAGTAGCCAGAACGCACTTCTCAGCCTACTGTGCAAAGCCCAATTTGCCTAATAAGCCAAGTTTTCATGAATTAATTGTTTTTCGACTACCTAACCTACCTAACCTAACCTAACTTTTTTGGCTACCTAACCTAACCTAACCTATAAAGATAGCTTAGGTTAGGTTAGGTAGGGTTGGTTAGGTTCGGTCATATATCTACGTTAATTTTAACTCCAATACAAAAAAATTGACCTCATACATATTGAAATGGGTAGCTTCATCACTTCATAAGAAAAAAATTAGAGAAAATATATTAATTCAGGAAAACTTGGCCTATTAGGCAAATCGGGCCTTGCATAGGAGGCTGAGAAGTGAGTTCTGGCTACTAGGTACGACATATATATATATATATATGCGGAAAATCCACAGAGAAATATGAAATGAGGTGAACGTTTCGGCTTTGTTAAAGCCTTTGTCAACACCAGACTGACTAAGGAGAAGGGAGAAGGGGGAGGATATATAGGCCGACACCTGACCAACCCATCCCTAGGGTTGGTGAGGTGTAATTAACCAAAAACAGGTATAGCTTAGCTTAGAATGGTCAAAGAGGATTAAGCGATCAGAGAATAAGGATAAAAGTTTAAAGAAAAGCCTCATGAACACACAATATATGAATATACAATTATAATGAGACATTGTAAGCCTCTCTATCAGAGTTGTTTCTTAAATTGTTGTGCAATATTATAACTTTAGTTATAATATATTATAACTTTAGTTATAATATATTATAACTTTAGTTATAATATTGCACAACAACTTAAGAAACAACTCTGATAGAGAGGCTTACAATGTCTCATTATAATTGTATATTCATATATTGTGTGTTCATGAGGCTTTTCTTTAATCTTTTATCCTTATTCCCTGACCGCTTAATCCTCTTTGACCATTCTAAGCTAAGCTATACCTGTTTTTGGTTAATTACACCTGACCAACCCTAGGGATGGGTTGGTCAGGTGTCGGCCTATATATCCTCCCCCTTCTCCCTTCTCCTTAGTCAGTCTGGTGTTGACAAAGGCTTTAACAAAGCCGAAACGTTCACCTCATTTCATATTTCTCTGTGGATTTTCTGCATAAAATGATCAGTGTTTTGTGATCGTCAATTGCATATATATATATATATATATATATATATATATATATATATATATATATATATATATATATATATATATATATATATATATATATATATGGCACAACTCTCCTAAACACGAGAGTGAAGTATACAACTTTAGAACACTTTCCCACCAGGAGACTCGAACCCTAGCCAGCACAGAAGCCTTCCAGCAACTGGCATAACAGGTACGCCTTAACCCACTCCACCACCTGCTCAGACCCTTAAAAGAGATGGTAATTTCAGAGTATTTAAATACCCCAAAGATCAACACCTCCCAAGAGCACCAGAGCAAGTGAGGGGTTATTTATACGTTAATTTCATCAAGTCCCTGTTAATATGGGAAGACACAGTGTCTCTGCTTAAGGCACAACTCTCCTAAACACGAGAGTGAAGTATACAACTTTAGAACACTTTCCCACCAGAAGACTCGAACCCTAGCCAGCACAGAAGCCTTCCAGCAACTGGCATAACAGGTACGCCTTAACCCACTCCACCACCTGCTCAGACCCTTAAAAGAGATGGTAATTTCGGAGTATTTAAATACCCCAAAGATCAACACCTCCCAAGAGCACCAGAGCAAGTGAGGGGTTATTTATACGTTAATTTCATCAAGTCCCTGTTAATATGGGAAGACACAGTGTCTCTGCTTAAGGCACAACTCTCCTAAACACGAGAGTGAAGTATACAACTTTAGAACACTTTCCCACCAGGAGACTCGAACCCTAGCTACCACAGAAGCCTTCCAGCAACTGGCATAACAGGTACGCCTTAACCCACTCCACCATCTGCTCAGACCCTTAAAAGAGATGGTAATTTCGGAGTATTTAAATACCCCAAAGATCAACACCTCCCAAGAGCACCAGAGCAAGTGAGGGGTTATTTATACGTTAATTTCATCAAGTCCCTGTTAATATGGGAAGACACAGTGTCTCTGCTTAAGGCACAACTCTCCTAAACACGAGAGTGAAGTATACAACTTTAGAACACTTTCCCACCAGGAGACTCGAACCCTAGCCAGCACAGAAGCCTTCCAGCAACTGGCATAACAGGTACGCCTTAACCCACTCCACCACCTGCTCAGACCCTTAAAAGAGATGGTAATTTCGGAGTATTTAAATACCCCAAAGATCAACACCTCCCAAGAGCACCAGAGCAAGTGAGGGGTTATTTATACGTTAGGCAGGGTTGGTTAGGTTCGGTCATATATCTACGTTAATTTTAACTCCAATAAAAAAATTGACCTCATACATAATGAAATGGGTAGCTTTATCATTTCATAAGAAAAAAATTAGAGAAAATATATTAATTCAGGAAAACTTGGCTTATTAGGCAAATCGGGCCTTGCATAGTAGGCTGAGAAGTGAGTTCTGGCTACTAGGTACGACATATATATATATATATATATATATATATATATATATATATATATATATATATATATATATATATATATATATATATATATATATATATATATATATATATATATATATATATATATTATATATATATATATATATATATATATATATATATATATATATATATATATATATATATATATATATATTATATATATATATATATATATATATATATATATATATATATATATATATATATATATATATATATATATATATATATGCGGAAAATCCACAGAGAAATATGAAATGAGGTGAACGTTTCGGCTTTGTTAAAGCCTTTGTCAACACCAGACTGACTAAGGAGAAGGGAGAAGGGGGAGGATATATAGGCCGACACCTGACCAACCCATCCCTAGGGTTGGTCAGGTGTAATTAACCAAAAACAGGTATAGCTTAGCTTAGAATGGTCAAAGAGGATTAAGCGGTCAGAGAATAAGGATGAAAGATTAAAGAAAAGCCTCATGAACACACAATATATGAATATACAATTATAATGAGACATTGTAAGCATCTCTATCAGAGTTGTTTCTTAAACTGTTGTGCAATATTATAACTTAAAAATGGATCAAGTTTGTACATTCCAGTACTAACATTAAGAAGATTTGGACACTGACTGATTAGAGCAGACTCAATCAAATTCCGTTCTACGAAATCCCCACAATTGGTAATGCTTTTTGCCCCATTCCAGTTAATATTGTGATCGCATAAACTCGTATGTAGATACAATGCATTAGACGTTTGGGCAGTTCTAATACTATAAGCATGTTGTGACAACCGCAATTGTAAGGACTTTCCTGTTTGTCCAAGGTACACAGAATCACAATCATTGCAGGGAATCGAATACACACAACCTGCTGTATCAGGGGAGTTTTTTATTAAATTGGATTTGATCGTACTATTAGTGAACACCAAATTTATATTAAGTTTCTTAAAAATCAGAGACAATTTTTCAAGTCCACTCGCATAAGGTACCACCAATGAGTTAATAATTTTTGGTTTCGCCTTAGGGACGTGATTATAAAACGTACGCTTGGCTTGTACAAACGAGAAATCCAAAAACCTCTTAGGATATTGTAAACTCTTCCCAATTTCATATATTTTAGCAATCTCTTCATCAAAAAACTCAGGGCTGCAAATCCTCAAAGCTCGTAGAAACATTCCTGAAAATACTGCCTGTTTAACTTTACTATGATGATTCGAATAAAAATGAACATACGACCCCACGTTGGTAGGTTTCCTATACACATTAAATTTGAACTTTCTAGTGACTCTATGAATCATAATGTCCAAAAACGGAAGAGTTCCATTCTCCTCAGTCTCACAAGTGAATTTTATTGAAGGTACCAAAGAATTGAGTTCATTAAGAAAAACTATCTGGTCTTTGTTGCACGGCCATAAGCACAAAATATCATCAACATACCTAAACCAAACTACATTAGCCGGGATAATCCTGGATAAGATTTTTGTTTCAAAGAATTCCATATACAAATTGCTTAAAACTGGGGACAGGGGATTGCCCATCGCCATACCAAATGTTTGTTTGAAAAATTTTCCATTAAAACTAAAATAATTGTCTTTTATACACAATTTAATAAGTTCCAATACTTTATTGGTCTGCAAGCTCAAATTATATTTAGGCAGTTCCTCACGTAGAAATTCTAACAGATCATCAACAGGAACTTTAGTGAATAAAGAGGTCACATCGAAACTTATAAGTTTAAAATCAAAATTTAAATTCAGTGTGGATAGCTTATTAACTAAGTCCACATTGTTTGTCAAGTGTGAGTAGGAAATAGTACCAACTATAGGGGACAAAACTTTGACTAACCACTTAGAGAGTTTATAAGCCGCCGAACCAATTGAACTAATAATCGGCCTTGCCGGATTATATGGCTTATGAGTTTTTATAAGACCATACATGTAAGGAAAAGAGGGGGATCGACTTGTTAGCCTAGATATCAACTCTTTATCGCCTTTACACACAGTTTTAAGAGTTTTGTTAAAATGTGCAATCACTTTTTCAGTAGGATCTCTGTTAAACAATAGATAAGTATCCCTGTCTTCCAAGAATAACATTTCATATTTCTCTGTGGTTTTTCCGCATAAAATGATCAGTGTTTTGTGATCGTCAATTGCATATATATATATATATATATATATATATATATATATATATATATATATATATATATATATATATATATATATATATATATATATATATATATATATATATATATATATATATATATATATATATATATATATATATATATATATGTATATATGTATATTTATATATATATATATGTATATATATATATATATATATATATATATATATATATATATATATATATATATATATATATATATATATATATATAACACGAATTTTCTCAATCTTTCGTACATTTCTTTTCACTGTTGGAGGTAAATCAAAAATCAATTCTCCAAAATTCATTTTTATTTCTAGTCTGACGCGACACGAGCGCGTTTCGTAAAACTTATTACATTTTCAAAGACTTTTAGTTTACAAATACACAACTGAATAGAACTTACGCATCTCCGATTTTATATCTACATTAGATTGAGGTGGATGGGGTGAGGTGGCATTAATAGGGTATTAATTTCATCAACACAAGACAGAACAAGAGGTGACATTAATAGGGTATTAATTTCATCAACACAAGACAGAACACGAAACAATGGGTATTGAATAGAAGTGTTTGCAGAAAGCCTATTGGTCCATATTTCTTGATGCTTCTATATTGGAGCGGAGTCTTGAGGTGGGTAGAATACAGTTGTGCATTAATTGGCTGTTGATTGCTGGTGTTGACTTCTTGATGTGTAGTGCCTCGCAAACGTCAAGCCGCCTGCTATCGCTGTATCTATCGATGATTTCTGTGTTGTTTACTAGGATTTCTCTGGCGATGGTTTGGTTGTGGGAAGAGATTATATGTTCCTTAATGGAGCCCTGTTGCTTATGCATCGTTAAACGCCTAGAAAGAGATGTTGTTGTCTTGCCTATATACTGGGTTTTTTGGAGCTTACAGTCCCCAAGAGGGCATTTGAAGGCATAGACGACGTTAGTCTTTTTTAAAGCGTTCTGTTTTGTGTCTGGAGAGTTTCTCATGAGTAGGCTGGCCGTTTTTCTGGTTTTATAGTAAATCGTCAGTTGTATCCTCTGATTTTTGTCTGTAGGGATAACGTTTCTATTAACAATATCTTTCAGGACCCTTTCCTCTGTTTTATGAGCTGTAGAAAAGAAGTTCCTGTAAAATAGTCTAATAGGGGGTATAGGTGTTGTGTTATTTGTCTCTTCAGAGGTTGCATGGCGTTTCACTTTCCTTCTTATGATGTCTTCGACGAAACCGTTGGAGAAGCCGTTGTTGACTAGGACCTGCCTTACCCTACAGAGTTCTTCGTCGACTTGCTTCCATTCTGAGCTGTGGCTGAGAGCACGGTCGACATATGCGTTAACAACACTCCTCTTGTACCTGTCTGGGCAGTCGCTGTTGGCATTTAGGCACATTCCTATGTTCGTTTCCTTAGTGTAGACTGCAGTGTGGAAACCTCCGCTCTTTTCCATGACTGTTACATCTAGAAAGGGCAGCTTCCCATCCTTTTATATCTCGTAAGTGAAACGCAGCACGGAACTCTGCTCAAATGCCTCCTTCAGCTCCTGCAGATGTCTGACATCAGGTACCTGTGTAAAAATGTCGTCAACATACCTGCAGTATATGGCCGGTTTCAAGTTCATGTCGACTAAGACTTTTTGCTCGATGGTACCCATGTAGAAGTTTGCAAACAGGAC
This sequence comes from Procambarus clarkii, assembly GCF_040958095.1. Classification (NCBI taxonomy): domain Eukaryota; kingdom Metazoa; phylum Arthropoda; class Malacostraca; order Decapoda; family Cambaridae; genus Procambarus; species Procambarus clarkii. Next base: position 28,186,627 of record NC_091171.1, on the reverse strand, counting down.
ACCTATGGGAGAATCCATGGCGACCCCATCTACTTGCTTATACATGTGCCCATCTGGGCTCAAGAAGGGTGCCTCTTTAGTACAAGCTTGGAGTAGTTTCCTCAGAATATTTTCTGGTATGTCAAGAGGAGTACAGGCTGGATCACGATACACTCTGTCGGCTATCATCCCGATTGTCTCGTCCACAGGTACGTTGGTAAACAACGATTCTACGTCCAACGAGGCTCTTTTTCCCTGTGGCCCCTGTGCCCCGCAGTAAGTCAACAAATTCCTTTGGAGACTTCAGGCTGAAGGCGCAGGGAACATAAGGAGTCAGCAGGCCATTGAGTCGCTTCGCCAGTCTGTACGTGGGTGTGGGTATCTGGCTAATGATTGGTCGAAGTGGGTTTCCAGGCTTGTGTGTCTTGACATTTCCATACGCATATCCAGGTTTATATTCCCCAATGATCTTTGGCAGGTGGAGTCCGGATTTCTTGGCGTTCACAGTTTCGATCAGTTTGTTGACCTTTGCTTTTAATTCGGCTGTAGTGTCCTTCGTTACCCTTTGGAACTTAGTTTGGTCAGAGAGTATGATGTTCATTTTCGCCAGATATTCGTCTTTTTTAAGAATGACATATATTGGCGACTTGTCACCTCTCCTGACAACTATCTCCTTGTTCTCACGAAGGCTTTTAGCTGCCGCTTTGAACTCGGGGGACAGTATGGTGCTTCTGTAATTGCCTAGATTCTTTCCTCCGTTTGCAATAAGTTCTGCTTGTAAGGTATCTTTGGTAGTGACCTTCTTTTGTGTCTCGAGGTCGAATATGTCGTCCAACAGAATTTCCAACTCTACTTTCCGGTCCAACAAACTAATCGAAACTGTGAACGCCAAGAAATCCGGACTCCACCTGCCAAAGATCATTGGGGAATATAAACCTGGATATGCGTATGGAAATGTCAAGACACACACGCCTGGAAACCCACTTCGGCCAATCATTAGCCAGATACCCACACCCACGTACAGACTGGCGAAGCGACTCAACGGCCTGCTGACTCCTTATGTTCCCTGCGCTTTCAGCCTGAAGTCTCCAAAGGAATTTGTTGACTTACTGCGGGGCACACGGGCCACAGGGATAAGAGCCTCGTTGGACGTAGAATCACTGTTTACCAACGTACCTGTGGACGAGACAATCGGGATGATAGCCGACAGAGTGTATCGTGATCCAGCCTGTACTCCTCTTGACATACCAGAAAATATTCTGAGGAAACTACTCCAAGCTTGTACTAAAGAGGCACCCTTCTTGAGCCCGGATGGGCACATGTATAAGCAAGTAGATGGGGTCGCCATGGGTTCTCCCCTAGGTGTCCTGTTTGCAAACTTCTACATGGGTACCATCGAGCAAAAAGTCTTAGTCGACATGAACTTGAAACCGGCCATATACTGCAGGTATGTTGACGACATTTTTACACAGGTACCTGATGTCAGACATCTGCAGGAGCTGAAGGAGGCATTTGAGCAGAGTTCCGTGCTTCGTTTCACTTACGAGATGGAAAAGGATGGGAAGCTGCCCTTTCTGGATGTAACAGTCATGGAAAAGAGCGGAGGTTTCCACACTGCAGTCTACACTAAGGAAACGAACATAGGAATGTGCCTAAATGCCAACAGCGACTGCCCAGACAGGTACAAGAGGAGTGTTGTTAATGCATATGTCGACCGTGCTCTCAGCCACAGCTCAGAATGGAAGCAAGTCGACGAAGAACTCTCTAGGGTAAGGCAGGTCCTAGTCAACAACGGCTTCTCCATTGGTTTCGTCGAAGACATCATAAGAAGGAAAGTGAAACGCCATGCAACCTCTGAAGAGACAAATAACACAACACCTATACCCCCTATTAGACTATTTTACAGGAACTTCTTTTCCACAGCTCATAAAACGGAGGAAAGGGTCCTGAAAGATATTGTTAATAGAAACGTTATCCCTACAGACAAAAATCAGAGGATACAACTGACGATTTACTATAAAACCAGAAAAACGGCCAGCCTACTCATGAGAAACTCTCCAGACACAAAACAGAACGCTTTAAAAAGAGACTAACGTCGTCTATGCCTTCAAATGCCCTCTTGGGGACTGTAAGCTGCAAAAAACCCAGTATATAGGCAAGACAACAACATCTCTTTCTAGGCGTTTAACGATGCATAAGCAACAGGGCTCCATTAAGGAACATATAATCTCTTCCCACAACCAAACCATCGCCAGAGAAATCCTAGTAAACAACACAGAAATCATCGATAGATACAGCGATAGCAGGCGGCTTGACGTTTGCGAGGCACTACACATCAAGAAGTCAACACCAGCAATCAACAGCCAATTAATGCACAACTATATTCTACCCACCTCAAGACTCCGCTCCAATATAGAAGCATCAAGAAATATGGACCAATAGGCTTTCTACAAACACTTTTATTCAATACCCATTGTTTCTTGTTCTGTCTTGTGTTGATGAAATTAATACCCTATTAATGTCACCTCTTGTTCTGTCTTGTGTTGATGAAATTAATACCCTATTAATGCCACCTCACCCCATCCACCTCACTCAAATGTAGATATAAAATCGGAGATGCGTAAGTTCTATTCAGTTGTGTATTTGTAAACTAAAAGTCTTTGAAAATGTAATAAGTTTTAGGAAACGCGCTCGTGTCGCGTCAGACTAGAAATAAAAATGAATTTTGGAGAATTGATTTTTGATTTACCTCCAACAGTGAAAAGAAATGTACGAAAGATTGAGAAAGTTCGTGTTAGAATTATTAATCTTACTTTTTCGGTCATATATAATAATATATGTCTACAGGAAAGACTGCTACCAAAATATACTAATATATATATATATATATATATATATATATATATATATATATATATATATATATATATATATATATATATATATATATATATATATATATATATATATATATATATATATATATATATATATGTATATTTATATATATATGTATATTTATATATATTTGTATATATATATATATATATATAATATATATATTTATATATATGTATATATATATATGTATATATATGTCGTACCTAGTAGCCAGAACGCACTTTTTGGCTTACTATGCAGGGCCCGATTTGCCGAATAAGCCAAGTTTTCCTGAATTAATATATTTTCTCTATTTTTTTCTTATGAAATGATAAAGCTACCCATTTCATTATGTATGAGGTCAATTTTTTTTTATTAGAGTTAAAATTAACGTAGATATATGACCGAACCTAACCAACCCTACCTAACCTAACCTAACCTATCTTTATAGGTTAGGTTTGGTTAGGTAGCCGAAAAAATTAGGTTAGGTTAGGTAGGTTAGGTAGGCCAAAAACAATTAATTCATGAAAACTTGGCCTATTTAGCAAATTGGGCCTTGCATAGTAGGCTGAGAAGTGCGTTCTGGCTACTAGGTACAACATATATTTATATATATATTGTGACGGTAACGCGTTGGTGTTCGGCTGTTTAAGGCTAGGGGTATGGCCTCGTCACAGTTATAAAAAAAAATAGAAAAAACTGGAACTTCGTCTGTGGTAAGGTAAGGAGAAGACACACAAAACACAAGTAAACTTTAACAATGAAATTTTAATTACGTTAAATAAATCAAAACATGAATAAAATGCACAAACAAATTCTTATAATAAAATCAATCAATCAAAATAATAAGAATACTTAAATGACACAATGAAAAGTTACGTTAAGGCAAAATAACAAGAAGTGCAACACAAAGTTAAATGGGAGGTGCTGGAATATTGGCTTTAAGCTATCACCTCTCTCAGTACACGCTAACGTCTAGCTGGGAGGAGTGATAACTTCGAGAGCACTGAACATTCTGAGGTCTGAGGTCGTGGCGACCCCAGACATCAAGTAGTATGGGGGGGCGAGTGCAGGTGCAGCCAGACCGGCGACCAATCAGCGGGGCCGGTAGCGATCAACGAGTAGTTTGGCGGTTTGAGTCTGAACAGGTGTCTCTGGCTGCAACGTTTTGCGCTCTGGCAAGCCTTGCTGGTGTTGTTGTCGTTGTTGGACATTTCTTCCATAGTAGTTTTATATAACCACAACGACGTAATTGTGGAGGGAAGAGCAGGCTCAATCTCTTGAAGGAGATTATCGTCACAATATATATATATATATATATATATATATATATATATATATATATATATATATATATATATATATATATATATATATATATATATATATATATATATATATATTGTTGGGGTTTCACCTCTCTTCTCTCTAGTCTGGGGTGAGCAATAGTTATGCTCAAGGTCACTCACCGTAGCCCTGCGGGTCTTCACTCGATCCTCACGGCGCCACTGCACGCCAGGAGAGTCTCCCAGTCAATCTTAACGGCCTCTTATTAAGAAAGAGTGAGAACACGACTCGTGCACTTGACTGTCGTGTGCCCTCCCCAACAATCAGGCTCTACGGTTACCCACAAGGTCGCCAACTGGTGTTTTAGGTGGCCAGTAACACCATCAGTGGACTGGTGTATTTAGTGGTAGCCTTGGCAAGGTCACACTCAAAGATCAGGAATCAGGCAGGTACTTATTGTTATCACTCTATGCTTACAGGTATAGTATAGCCACAAGATCAATGGAGGGGATGATAGAAACACAAAGAGAGTTTTGTATTTTACTTAAAATGTACGAAAGATGTCACAAGGCCAAACAATAATCAATAAATCAACTGATCCTGACGCGGCCGGTAATTCCCACGGATATTATGCGATCACAAGGAGGCAACATCTCCCCCCCCCCTCATCAAGTGTCAAAACCCAGCTGATCGCGTGGCCTCTCCGCGCGAAAGCTTTGCTTGTTTTCTAGATTCTCGCGCGCTGTTTCTTTAAATTCTCCAATATTACTAGAAACTCGCACACTCGATATTGGCACAAATAGACCGTATTACTTAGTTACACTGTACTCAGGCTCAAACAGTCTTTTCTACAATCAATGCTATATTGACTCACTGTAATGGTCTTACACTGTTATTCATCCAACAATATATTATGAAATATTAACACTGGAGTTTTCGATACTTTCTCTCGAGGGCGATAACGCAATAATTCACTGTACTCACAAATAACTTATCACTGCATGAACATAGCATATATAATGTAGACACATCAAATATCAATACATGGAAAATAAATGATTTCTGGGCACACAGCCTAACTTTCGAATACTGGCATAATATTATATATAATTTACCACTATATGTTCATATCAAAATCTATAGAAAGATATGCACAACACAGTAAATTTATCACTGGTTCCTGGTGCCTGTACACACCAATAATCAACATGAATATTACAAGTACTCTTGATAGTACTGTCTAGCACACTGGTGCTTTATCGTGACATGGGTGAGACTTGCTCACGACATATAAAATCCTCAGGCTAGATAATATAGCCGAATAACATAGCTAACTAAAGGGGAATGGGGAGGGAACTAGAAACACCTACTTCACCCTATCCTCCGATGAGAGTCGAGATGTAGCTCCTGATCCTCGTGTCGGGAACGCCCCCACACTACACGTCGTCGTGTTCTACCAGAGCCTCTCGTCGTCCCACCGTTTAGCGCGTCGTCTCCGTGCCTCCTCACTGCAGGCCCGTCCTCCTTCTTGACTTCTTGAAGGTTGGAGTCGGTCTCCTGGCCGTCGTCTTCTCCCAGCAACGGCTGTCGCCTACGTCTCAGCTACAGTCGTCCGGTTTCCCCAAATAGTCCTCTCATCCTCAGCTACCCAGTGGCTCTGTCAGCCACTATGCTGTCACGAACTGGTGAATTGCCACAGACGTCACTGCACGGCTTCACTGCTTCTTGCACAGCACCTGACTGGAGCACTTGTTGCTCAAATAACCGTCAATTCCCTCTTCTGGTTCAACACATGAACTAGGGAAGACTTCTCAGAGTACTGGCGGACTTCAGGTGACGCGTAAATCCACGGGAGTGGGAAACAACTGTCCAACTGACAGGACCAACCGTCGCACGTCCGACCTCTATGACATGTCGTGTCTGACTGCTGGCGCCAGCCCGGCTCGCGGGCCGGACCCCCTTCCTTCGTGACGTCACTTTTGCCACGGGAAGTTTTCATTGGCTCCCGGTGCCACATTGCTGTCGGTGACCAGTCCGGTGCCACTGACGTCACACGGTTTTGGCGGGAGATCAGGGAGGCCATCGCCATCTTGGCTCCCTAAAGGGCCTATACCACAGGCCAAAATATTGCTATTTCACAAATTTCTCGGCTCCCCGAGAACACTTCACTCTCTCCCATATATCAAATTGTAGCCTGCAACGTAGAGAACGCTTGGGAAAAGCAGACATGACTCTTACTGCAGGCGTGGGAGAATTATAAGGGGGGGAACTCCGTCACATACCCCTCCCCTTAAAATAAGAGTCATGTCCGGTTAGTGCATACGGGATAGGGCATCCGCTACCACGTTGTCCTTCCCCTTGATGTGCTGGACCTTGATCCTTGTCAGACTCTCAGTGCGGGTGAGACTGGTGCCGTCCGCCCTGGACCACTTACTTTCCTCCTCCGGGAGTTCTCGGTCCCTCGGTACACTCAGACCCGTCTTCCGCTGGGTTTCTCGAGATATCGTTCCGTCCTGCTTGTCGGCTCTTCCTTCCACAGTGAAGAAAGGTCTTAGGCGGTCTGCGTGACACACCTGTTTCTTCCGATGTCCATCCGGCTTCCCAATCTCGTACGACACTGGACCCAACCGTTGCAGCACTTGGTATGGTCCCTTGAACCGCGACTTGGTCACTCTACCTTTACCTGGCAGCACAACCATTACTTTGGATCCGGCCTGAAAATCCCTCTGCGCCGCTCTCCTGTCGTACCACTCCGACATCTTACGTTGCGCCTTCTTCAGGAGTTTCCTAGCCAGTCCCTTCGCTCGAGTGAGACGTTCTTTGAACTTCTGGACATATTTAATCACCGTTCCCACGGTTGCTCCAGGCGTCCATCGTTCCCTCATCATAGATAGCATTGCATATATAATATAGATAAATGGAAAGTAAGCCTTCTCAGGACCCACACGTCCTCCTTTGGCCTTACTAACCAATTCGGGGAACTCCTCCTGCTGTAACTCTCCGAGACGAGTGCGGTTTACCCCTAGAGAACCGGTGAGTGTCACCTGCAACTCACCATTCGGGCTACTTTCGCCCTCCACTCGTTCTCTGGGTCCTACGCAGAGGTGATCTGTTCCCAGGCTGTCAGTCGACTCCTCAGCCCCATCAGATCCACAACCCCCTGGTTCTTCGCGTTGTCTCGGTGTCACAGTGCAAACTGGGATCGCCACCGGTGCGATTCCCTTCTCGTCCCCACAGGCGTTCAACTCTCCGCCTGTCTCCTCGTGTCGTTCTGGGCACTCTTCGCCTTTCACGAGATGCGGGAGGACGTATCCTCCACACACGTCATTCCCCAAGATGACCTGCGCCTCCATCTTGGGCATTGATGTACAGACTCCCACCATTAGGGTCTGGCAGCCATATTCGGAATTTAAAGTTACCTGGTGCAGGGGCATCCTCACTGGGCCTCCCACAGTGGTCACACTTGCCACCCCCACACTGGTACTCTTGTAACCCTCGGGGAACAGGGTCTCACTTACCAGGGTAAAATCGGCCCCGGTGTCTCTTAAGATCTTCACGGGGATGGGGTCTGCGTCCCCCATCCTTACGGTTCCTTGACACACGAATGGGTGAACTTTCTTCTCCCCACTCAGCACGGGTTCATCCCGCACTCCCTCGGCCCTCTGGTCCTCGAACATCACTAAAGCAACATGTCCCCGCTGCTTAGGGCGTCTGCATTCCCGCGCGACGTGTCCGGGTATTCCGCAGTTGTAGCAGCGGCCCCTCGGCGGAGCCCATCCACCACCGCTCGTCTTAGCACTGCCTCCAGAGGCCGTCACACCCTGTGTCTTTCCCGCCTCACTTGTCGTTTCTTTCCCTGCAGTAACAGTTCCCGAGCTCTCAGCTTGGTTCTCCTCTATCAGCTCTACAACACCTTTTGTTCCTCGGGTGTTCCAACTTGAGAAATGGGACTTGGGAGAACTCGTTCCTGTCCTCCATCCATCCGTCCTTCTATAACTCCGATCGTTTCCGATGTATGCGGGTGGTCGGTTCTGTCCCTCTCGGCGTGGGCGTAGGGCTTCTTCTAACATGTCGGCCCGTTCGGCTGCGGCCCTCAGGTTCTTTATGTCCGCCTCCTTTACCCTCATCCTGATCTCAGGATTGAGCACGGACATAAACTTTTCCATGACCATTAGTTCCTTGACCTCTTTGGCCGACCCCGCTTCTTCAGAGTCCAGCCACTTAAGGAACTTCTTTCCATGTCCCTCGCCGTCTCCGCATACGACTTTCCTGGCAACCGGGTACATTCTCTAAACCTCTTCTGGTAACACTCGGGCGTGAGCTTAAAGGAACGGAGCACAGCTCGTTTTACCGCATCGTAGTTAGTGCATTCTTGGAAGTCGAGCATAGTGAAGGCTTGGCGAGCTTCACCTGTGAGCCTCCCTTGGACCAACTCCGCCCACTCCGCCCTCGGCCACCTCTTCATAGCAGCAACTCTCTCAAAGTGATCGAAGAAACTTTCGGCTTCACTAGGCACAAAGACCGGCAGGTCTCGTTCCCTCACTCGTCGGTCTTCCTGTGGCGGGGCAGGGGCACCTAGTCCCAGTTCAGCTCGCTTCAGCTCCACCTCCCTGTTGGCTTCTATTTCCTGTTGTCTCATCCTAACTTCTTGCTCTCGTTCTTCCCTGCGTAGCTGTGCTTCTCGTTCTTGCTCTTCCCGGCGCAGCTGTGCTTCTCGTTCCTCACGCTTCAGCTGTGCTTCTGCTTCTCGTTCTTGCTCTTCCCGGCGCAGCTGTGCTTCTCGTTCCTCACGCTGCATCTGTGCTTCTCGCTCCTCACGCTTCATCTGCGCTTCTGCTTCTCGCTCTTCCATGCGCTGCTGTGCTTCTTCTCTCCTCAGCTGCGCTTCTGCTTCTCGCTCTTCTTTGCGCTGCTGTGCTTCTCGCTCTTCTTTGCGCTGCTGTGCTTCTTCTCTCCTCAGCTGCGCTTCTAGCTGCAGCTTCATTATTTCCAGCTTTATGCTGTGCTTGCTGCCGCTGGATCCCCTGCTGCTTCCACCAATACTCAGGTGTTCACCCTCACTGGCAGGTGTTTGGGGCCGTTCCTCCCCCAAAGCTTCGTCTCGAGCCTTGAGCTGAGCCATTATCTCTAGTCTTCTTTCACCAACTCTGGCAGATTTCAGCTTTATTCCAAAATGATCCGCTATAGCCTGTAACTGTGCCTTGGTGCACTCTTCCAGCACCTGTTCATCTCTAGAGTCAATAAACCTCGTCACTTTATCATCCTCCATCTTGTGCTATGAGTGTTAACCTGCACCTGATCTCTAACACCACTGCCAAGTACCACCACAGCAACCTTTACTTCGATCGAGATCCTGGCAAGGTCGCCAATGTTGGGGTTTCACCTCTCTTCTCTCTAGTCTGGGGTGAACAATAGTTATGTTCAAGGTCACTCACCGTAGCCCTGCGGGTCTTCACTCGATCCTAACGGCGCCACTGCACGCCAGGAGAGTCTCCCAGTCAATCTTAACGGCCTCTTATTAAGAAAGAGTGAGAACACGACTCGTGCACTTGACTGTCGTGTGCCCTCCCCAACAATCAGGCTCTACGGTTACCCACAAGGTCGCCAACTGGTGTTTTAGGTGGCCAGTAACACCATCAGTGGACTGGTGTATTTAGTGGTAGCCTTGGCAAGGTCACACTCAAAGATCAGGAATCAGGCAGGTACTTATTGTTATCACTCTATGCTTACAGGTATAGTATAGCCACAAGATCAATGGAGGGGATGATAGAAACACAAAGAGTTTTGTATTTTACTTAAAATGTACGAAAGATGTCACAAGGCCAAACAATAATCAATAAATCAACTGATCCTGACGCGGCCGGTAATTCCCACGGATATTATGCGATCACAAGGAGGCAACATCTCCCCCCCCCCCCCCTCATCAAGTGTCAAAACCCAGCTGATCACGTGGCCTCTCCGCGCGAAAGCTTTGCTTGTTTTCTAGATTCACGCGCGCTATTTCTTTAAGTTCTCCAATATTACTAGAAACTCGCACACTCGATATTGGCACAAATAGACCGTATTACTTAGTTACACTGTACTCAGGCTCAAACAGTCTTTTCTACAATCAATGCTTTAATGACTCACTGTAATGGTCTTACACTGTTATTCATCCAACAATATATTATGAAATATTAACACTGGAGTTTTCGATACTTTCTCTCGAGGGCGATAACGCAATAATTCACTGTACTCACAAATAACTTATCACTGCATGAACATAGCATATATAATGTAGACACATCAAATATCAATACATGGAAAATAAATGATTTCTGGGCACACAGCCTAACTTTCAAATACTGGCATAATATTATATATAATTTACCACTATATGTTCATATCAAAATCTATAGAAAGATATACACAACACAGTAAATTTATCACTGGTTCCTGGTGCCTGTACACACCAATAATCAACATGAATATTACAAGTACTCTTGATAGTACTGTCTAGCACACTGGTGCTTTATCGTGACATGGGTGAGACTTGCTCACGACATATAAAATCCTCAGGCTAGATAATATAGCCGAATAACATAGCTAACTAAAGGGGAATGGGGAGGGAACTAGAAACACCTACTTCACCCTATCCTCCGATGAGAGTCGAGATGTAGCTCCTGGTCCTCGTGTCGGGAACGCCCCCACACTACACGTCGTCGTGTCCTACCAGAGCCTCTCGTCGTCCCACCGTTTAGCGCGTCGTCTCCGTGCCTCCTCACTGCAGGTCCGTCCTCCTTCTTGACTTCTTGAAGGTTGGAGTCGGTCTCCTGGCCGTCGTCTTCTCCCAGCAACGGCTGTCGCCTACGTCTCAGCTACAGTCGTCCGGTTTCCCCAAATAGTCCTCTCTTCCTCAGCTACCCAGTGGCTCTGTCAGCCACTACGCTGTCACGAACTGGTGAATTGCCACAGACGTCACTGCACGGCTTCACTGCTTCTTGCACAGCACCTGACTGGAGCACTTGTTGCTCAAATAACTGTCAATTCCCTCTTCTGGTTCAACACATGAACTAGGGAAGACTTCTCAGAGTACTGGCGGACTTCAGGTGACGCGTAAATCCACGGGAGCGGGAAACAACTGTCCAACTGACAGGACCAACCGTCGCACGTCCGACCTCTATGACGTGTCGTGTCTGACTGCTGGCGCCAGCCCGGCTCGCGGGCCGGACCCCCTTCCTTCGTGACGTCACTTTTGCCACGGGAAGTTTTCATTGGCTCCCGGTGCCACATTGCTGTCGGTGACCAATCCGGTGCCACTGACGTCACACGGTTTTCGCGGGAGATCAGGGAGGCCAGCGCCATCTTGGCTCCCTAAAGGGCCTATACCACAGGCCAAAATATTGCTATTTCACAAATTTCTCGGCTCCCCGAGAACACTTCACTCTCTCCCATATATCAAATTGTAGCCTGCAACGTAGAGAACGCTTGGGAAAAGCAGACATGACTCTTACTGCAGGCGTGGGAGAATTATAAGGGGGGGAACTCCGTTGCGAATATATATATATATATATATATATATATATATATATATATATATATATATATATATATATATATATATATATTTATATATATATGTATATTTATATATATATGTATATATATATATATACATATATATATATATATATATATATATATATATATATATATATATATATATATATATATATATATATATATATATATATATATATATATATATATATATATATATATATATATATATATATATATATATATATATATATATATATGTCGTATCTAGTAGCCAGAACGCACTTCTCAGCCTACTATGCAAGGCGCGATTTGCCTAATAAGCCAAGTTTTCATGAAATAATTGTTTTTCGACAACCTAACCTAACCTAACATTTTCGGCTACCTAACCTAACCTAACCTATAAAGATAGATTAGGTTAGGTTAGGTAGGGTTGGTTAGGTTCGGTCATATATCTACGTTAATTTTAACTCCAATTAAAAAAAATTGACCTCATACATAATTAAATGGGTAGCTTTATCATTTCATAAGAAAAAAATGAGAGAAAATATATTAATTCAGGAAAACTTGGCTTATTAGGCAAATCGGGCATTGCATAGTAGGCTGAGAAGTGCGTTCTGGCTACTAGGTACGACATATATATATATATGTATATATATATATATATATATATATATATATATATATATATATATATATATATATATATATATATATATATATTTATATATATATGTATAAGCCTGAATGGTCCCCAGGACTATATGCAACTGAAAACTCACACCCCAGAAGTCACTCGAACCCATACTGCCAGGAGCACAAGGCAACTGGTTTGTACAGGACACCTTATTCACTCGACCATCACGACCAGACAAGAGATGATGGTAGCCGTGGCTAATTCCCCATCATTCCGCTGGCACTCTGATGGTAATCTTGGGCATGGTATTTTATCAAATCACCTCATTCTTTGGGGCACACATGAGGAACACAAATGCGAACAAGCCTGAATGGTCACTAGGACTATATGCAACTGAAAACTCACACCCCAGAAGTGACTCGAACCCATACTGCCAGAAGCACAATGCAACTGGTGTATACAGGACACCTTATCCACTCGACCATGACGACCAGACAAAAGATGATGGTAGCTGAGGCTAATTCCCTCTCATCCCGCTGGCACTCTGATGGTAATCTTTGGCATATTATTTTATCAAATCACCTCATTCTTTGGGGCACACGTGAGGAACACAAATGCGAACTAGCCTGAATGGTCCCCAGGACTATACACAACTGAAAACTCACGTCCCAGAAGTGACTCGAACCTATACTGCCAGGAGCACAATGCAAATGGTGTGTACAGGACAACTTATTCACTCGACCATCACGACAAGACAAAAGATGATGGTAGCCGAGGCTAATTCCCCGCCATCCCGCTGGCACTCTGATGTTAATCTTGGGCATAGTATTTTATCAAATCACCTCATTCTTTGGGGCACATGTGAGGAACACAAATGTGATCAAGCATGAATGGAAATGAGTTTTCAATTGCATATAGTCCTAGGGACCATTCAGGCTTGTTTGCATTTGTGTTCCTCACGTGTGCTCCAAAGAATGAGGTGATTCGATAAAATACTATGGCCAAGATTAACATCAGAGTGCCAGCGGGATGATAGGGAAATAGCCTCGGCTACCATCATCTTTTGTCTGGTCATGATGGTCGAGTGGATAAGGTGTCCATTACACACCAGTTGCACTGTGCTCCTGGCAGTGTACAGTGCTCCAGGGAGTGCTCCTGGCAGCTCCTACATCGTCGAAGTAGAAAATAAAGAGTATTCAGAGACGACCTTGTGGATTCTCAATGAACGCTTTAATCTTTTCTTCTCCTACCACCCCCATTTTTTCTATATATATACATATTTTTTTATTTATTTTAGTTTATTGCAATGCTACAGTTTACAGAGAACACACACACACATATATATAATAAAATAACAATCAGTGTTCGAAGACCTCATCCAGCTCCTCCGAGGTCGGGTGCATACCCAGGATACAGCACGCATTTCTCCTCTGAACTGCTACACCGAGGCGATGGAACAGGAAACTGGCCGCTCGTGAGTCTTTAGTTTTCTCAATGACTTTCCCTTTAGGGAGCCGGTCGGCCGAGCGGACAGCACGCTGGACTTGTGATCCTGTGGTCCTGGGTTCGATCCCGGGCGCCACAGAGAGATAGGAGCGGTAAGGCGCAGGGCAACACCAATACTTAGGACCCGATGGTCCAGGTGGGTGCCCAAGACAGAGTTAGGGACTGCCAACTGGAAGTCCCAAGCATGGGGGGCTTGCACAGATAGGAGACGTGCTCTGCCTTTCTGAGAAGCTGCCACTAGCAATGCTTTGGCTATGTTCTCCACTATGGGGCTATCCAATTTGTCCTGTTTGCCATCGTTTGAAATAGTTGGTCGAGGGTGTGAATTGGCAAGAATGTCCCACTGACCAGCTCCTTCCGCAAATTTGGGATCATGAATCCCAATGGAGTTCCTTAGGTGTTCTGGTAGTATTTCATTCACTAATTCATTTGTAGCACTAGTCTAGAATAAGAATGCCGGCATTGCTAGCTGTGTTGCCTTGCGAATACCTATACCCCTGAGTCTAACTGGGAGCGTTGCTTGGTCCTACTGGTCATCTTGCAGGGAGAGGCTTAACACTTTCATAGTTATTGACTTTAGGAGTGAGTCATATTCCATTAATTTTGGGATGTCGAAGAAGGGAGCACACCTGAGGAAATAAGTACGTCTGGGCAAAGCCAGGCACCTTGTGAGAAGGTGCAAAGCATCGTGAGCATCCAAAGCCCCTATTCTTCCCTCCATCCTCCTCAGGTCGTTCAGCTTTTCTTCGAGGACTACCTCAATGACGCTCATTCCCAGAGGTGCCCCTAGCAGCACAATGTTGGTGGGGAGTGATGACTGGGGCTCCTGGCAATAAGATTCGTACTACATCTATGACTGGTTGGCTGGATGAGATGATTTCACACTTTGACGGGTTTAGGGTGAGGCCTAACTCCTCTCCCTTAGATTTCACTTGCTGAAGATCTCCTAGCAGGGATTCCTGTGTCCCTGCCAGGGTGCCATCGTCCAGGAACCAGATGTTGAATTTGCTGGACAACCTGCTTGTGACCTCTTTTGCTGTCATGCAGTACAGGAAAGGGGAAAGTGGGTCTCCCTGCTGGACCCCTTCTGCAAAAACAACATCATTTCCCCAAACAACAATGTCGATTCCCTTCTGTACCCTGCTGAGACGAACGGGAGTAGACAAGGAAAGCTTGTTCGAATTGCTTCCAGTACCACATCCCTTTTTACCTGGTTGAAGGCATTTTTTAAATCTAATTTAAGTAATGCCTTATTTTCTGGGAGGTGCATTAATATAGGCTCGTGCTGCATGAGTTCCGGCTTCACTGCCATGGGGGACACCAAAACCTACTTGATGGGGTCGAAGCATCGTTGCAGCTTCTTTGGTAATTTTTCTGACAGCTGCCATATCAACAAGCGCTGAAGTGTGTTACCCACGGCAATGGGTCTGACTCCACCACCCTTATTCTTATGGGCACAAAGGGATGCTCCGAAGAAGAAGAAGAGTTTCATTGTATCTGGGATCAGCCCAGAGAGGCAGCCGTTGACAAACTTCGTGACCTCTGACAGTAGTGTCTCGGCAACTTCGCCGAGAACTGGGTTTACCATCTCCTTGAGGTGCTGAGGTCTTACTTCAGTGTATCCTCCTGCTGAGCCTGGTGGAAATGACATGATGGCTTTGTATACCTCTGACGCTTGAAGAAATAGAGGTCCCATGTATGGGTGATTTGTGTCCCAAGCAGTGGGTTCCCATGGTACTCTGAGAGGGTGCTTCTCTCTCAGTGAGTCGGCAGCAACAGTATTTCTAAGTGCGATTGTTTCTTCACTGGTAAGTAACCGAATTGCCCCTACTGTGTTCTACTCTTCAATTTTTTAGGTCACTTGTGCTCCTAGCTTAAAATTGTCATTGGAACTCTTCGGTCTGCCATGGGTATTTTTGCGTTGAACAGGGATGGGGATAAAGTTGTCAGCTCTGGGGAAATTATTTATTGCCCAAGTGACTGATGAGGTTAGTGACTTGCCTCCTCTTGCAGCTACGCCTTAGCAAATATTGCCAAACAGGAGCAAATTATGCCATGCTTTGATGGTGGCCGCGGCATTAAGATTTGCAGACCGTTCATTCACTTTCCTGAGCAGGTCTGTATATTTCCCTGCTTCCCTGCTTTAGGAATGTGAGGAAGTTCCGTGAGTGGATGCTTTGAGTGCCCCCAGGAGATCATCTGATGACATAAAGTTTGCTGGAATGTGTGGGCCTTCTCTCTCTACAGGTTCCGTCCATGAACCCTCACAGCCGTTGTGTTGACGTAGGGTTCCATCGTTTCTAAGGCTGTGAGATTCGTCACAAACCCGACATGTTCCTCTGGGTCTGGGTGCCCCTCTGGGTGCACGTCTGAGTGTATTGTCCCCAGGACCGTGTTCTTGGCTGAGGGGTTCCTGGTTAGTTGGGGGAGTCCCCTCCATCTCCCGGGCGAGCTGAGACATCGGCGGGCGTGGGAGGGTGGACACGGGTGGTGGCAGCAGGTGTGGTTAGCTGTCCGTCGCTCTCACCACTCATGTGTGTACTTGTGTCTCCCTCCCTTTAGGGAGGAACCTGAATGCTTGCTGTGACCTGTGCCATATCTGGGTGCATGGAGGGTGACACATCTCTGCAACAGGCACTGTGTGGGCGGTGAATAGGTGGGTGGGAGACGCCCAGACGCGGGGTGGTGGGGGTGGCAGGAGGTACTTTGGTGTGCTGAGGCCGGCGGACGGGTAGGGGTACTGGGGGGGGGGGAGGGTTTGACCGGGCACCGTTTGACTCGAGGGGTGAGGGGGGTGGGAGGTGGCGGGTCCGGGCGACACTTATTAAACACTGGTATAATTTCCTCGTATATCACTGCACAATGGTAGATGAATCATACACTTGTAGTCTGACACTCTGTGAGCTCTATTAACACTAAACATGATTACTGATTTTTGTTTTTCTTTTCCAAATATATTTCTATAATCACACGGGTGACCCCCTCTCGCCTGACCGCACCACAACACCCCCTCCCCCCACACCTTCACTTTGAGAGTCATAAAGGGCGCCAGCGTGGCCCTCACTCCCGGTATATTCCACACTGTAAATCCACCTGTTGACGTTTTTGTTGAGATAGTCCACTCTAGGCACTTCCTGCCCACTCTTGCACCTTCCCAGGATATTCACACAGCACCTTATGAAGGGTAGGCTCGGTGACGCCAGGATGTCACTCGGAGCCTCCTCCACGCGTCTGCCTACCACGGCACCCATATATTTATATATATAAATATTAGTATATTTTGGTAGCAGTCTTTATTGTTAACATATATTGTTGAATATGACCGAAAAAGTAAGATTAATACTTCTAAAACGAACTTTTTCAATATTTCTTAAGTTTTTCCTCACTGTCGGTGGTAATGAAAATATCAATTCTCCAAAAGTCATTTTTTATTAATCGCTGACGCCTAGAAGCGTTTCATAAGGGCTTCTTATATTCTCAAAGACTTCGTTACACTTAACACTACACTTATGAACTATAATTTTATGATACACTTGATGCACTGTGTATGAAACAATTGACATAACCCTCGCTTTTTATTGGTTTGGGTGAGGTGGGTATTGGGTGAGGTGGATACATGAGAATGGAAGTAACTGCAGACAGCCTATTGGCCCCTACGGTGCAATTAATGCACAACTATGTTCTACCCACTTCAGTGCAGCATATACAGCATATTCTGTATTAACTATTTTCTGGTTTAGGGCTTCTATCCCTTTAACTAGTGTTTTTGCATCAGGTTTTAGTTGGAAGAGGAGTTCTCCAAAAGTCATGATCGTTTTCGAGGTGAAGAAAAAGTAAATAACTATAGTATGTATTACACTTATTATAAAATTGCACAACGTTTCGAACCAACATGGTTCGAAGTGCTAAAAAAATACGTTGTTTGTTGTTGTTTAAGATTTAGCTACTCAGAACGAAATGTCCATTTAGCAAGGGCTATGGTGAGTCCCTAATTGAGTTCGGTTATTAGCGACAACCTTGTTACTCTGATATTTAGGTCAGAGTATTAATTAGAGGTGGTGTTTACTCCTTTTACCCTGTTTCTTTTTTGCTTCTGTTTTAGTGCACTGGTTTTAGTCTTGTTTTAATAACATTATCTTGGTGGCGGATGTAGATGCAGAATGCTCACTAGTGAGTCCCATTCCTCAACGGCTTTTCTAATCATTGTAGTCGCTGTGGAATGTGAATCTAATGCAGCTGCTGTCCTGTCGTTGGGTTAATGTTGAGTTTCATTACCATCTATGCCAATGTGACTTGGTATCCAATTTAGGGTGATTGACCGCCCTAGATTATGGGCTTCTTTTCTTATATGTTGGATTTCTGTGAGGAGTTGTATATTATCTCTGTGTTGACTGAATAACAATGCCTGGAGCAAAGATTTAAAGTCGGTATGAATGATGACATCATGTAAGTAATTCTCAATTGTATAGTTTATGGCCTGCTTCAGGGCATATAATTCTGTCTGCAATGTTGAGTACCCATTATTCATGCGCCAGCAAGCTTCATGGTTGTTAGTGTAAACTGCTGTCCCAGTAGAACCGCTTTCTTCATCAACTAATCAATCTGTGACGATGTGAGTCGTTGTCGGTCTTGAGATGGTTTCCATTTGTTGTTCTATGACTGCTTTGAGCTTCTCCGAGTCACATGCTGATTTTGTAACTGGTAATTCTTCAATGATAATCTTTAGACTCGATTCTTCCCATGGAGAAGGCTGGCGAAAGTGTTGATATGGTCTATCTTCTTCTTTGTTTTTAATGGTCAATTTCAAGTCCACTTTCCCTAGAATCTTTACTAGATTATCCGTCCATGCACTTGTTCTATATTGAAGGTTTCTCTGAAGCGATCTGTGTAAGCTATCTTTGATTGACAGTCTGGCGGTGGTTCCAACAAGTTTTGCTGTTATGGTGGCTATCCTTTGTTTGATCCTGTTTTCTAAGGCTGGTAAGTTGGTTTCCATTCTTAGATTCTCTCGACGCGTCCATATATGTGCTCCCAGCATTGTTCTGAGAGCTTGAGACACTTTCAGTTTCTCCCCTTGGTTATCACTGAGGGATGTAAGAGCAGGAGCAGCATAGTCAATGAGTGACCTAACTGTTTGAACGTAGAACATTTGGAGTACTGGTAGAGATGCACCATCTCTAAGACTGGTCAGGGAGCGCAAAGCTGAGTTTCTGGCTTTACAACGTTGCCGAAGATATTCAATTTCTTGAGTGAATTTCAACTGGCTGTCTATTATGACTCCTAGATGTTGAAAAGAGATAACCCAGTCAATTTTATGTCCTTGTATTGCGAGTCTGATGTCTTGAGTTCTCATTTTATCGGCCATTGCTTTGGTTTTATTGCTGTTTATTTTCACTGCTGTGCGTTCCGCTTCCCTGCTGATAATATCTAAGCAATTTTGAGCATGGTTCCTGTCGCCTTTGCCTTTGATGATGACACAAAGTCGTCTGAATAGTTAAGCAGTTTGGAGTTTGGTAACTTGAGCTTCATGAATTGTTCCATGAGAAAGTTGAAAAGGGCTTAGTATTCCTCCCTGCGGAGTTCCATTTTCCAGCCTCTTTGAGGACGATGTTTTTCCTTGGAATTTGACTTTAGCTTCTCGGTTAAGCAGGCTTCATTTGGCAAGGGCAAGAGCGTGTCCTTTGATTTCCTTATCCAAAAGACAGCTCAGTGTAGCTGGAACATTGGCTAACTCGAAGGCTTTTTTAGGTCTAGAAAAATATGGATTACAGGTTTGTCATTGATTTGATCCAGGAGGGAGGTAAGACATTCTGTAGTTCCAACACCTTTCCTGTAAGCAAACATATTTTGGTGTAGTGGATTGGCATTTCATTCAATTCGATTAAGAGCCATTCTTTCCGCAGTTTTCGCCAGACAGCTTGTTAATGAGATTGGTCTTGGATTTCCTGGGTCTTTAGGTTTTGGAATGGGAACTATAATTGCTCTGTTCCAAGAAAGTGGTCGAGTTCTTGTCACCCATACTCTGTTGATGAGATTCAAGAAGGCTTCTTCACCCTTTTCTCCTAGCTTGGCCAGCATATTGTAAGTGATTTTGTCCTCGCCTGGAGCCGTATTTTTAGTTTTCTTTGTAGCTCTTCAGAGTTCTTTCAGATTGAAATGTTGGTCTAGTTCGTCAGGTAAGGCTAAAGCACTATTTATTTTTTTCCATTTTGCTGCTTGAAGTCTCTTTGTTGGTGAGTCAGAGTTGTTTGAGGAAGTTGGGTGGAACTGGCTCTTGAAGCAAATAGATTTGCTAACCTTTCTACTTCTTCCTCTGGATGAATATGATATGTCGAAGCAGGAGGCGATTTTCCTTTGGCCTTGTTGATCTGCCTCCAGATGTCGCCCAAGATTTATGCTGATTTAGTTTGGTGCACCACTCGAACCATTTTTTTATCTGATTTTTGCTGTTTCTTCGTGCACATGATCTTGGACAGCTCTAAGAAGTCTTAGATTAGCTTCGGTTCTATCTCTTCTGAAATTCTTTCGTGCACAATTTAGTTTGTTATGTAGCTCTTTGATCCTATCACAATAATACCAATGGTCCTTGTGTAGTTTGGTAATTATTTTCCTCTTGGGGATGGCATGATTTGCTGCTCTGTGTATTGCATTTACTAAATCTTTTTCCATTTCTTCGGTGTTGTCAAGAGGAGGGTAGTTTTGGTGACAAGTTTCGAGAGATTCCTGAAACTTCGTAAAATCTGCTTTGATAAAGTCCCATCCGAGCTCGGGAGCTGGAGGTCTGGAAGGTAGTGCTATATTAATAACTGTTTTTGTAGCAAAGTGATCACTAGTCAGAACATGGTCAACTGACCAATGACACAACTCATAAATACTGATCGAGACAAACGTGAGATCCAGCTCCCTCCTCACCAATGTGGGTTGGTTCCGTCGAGTTAAGCAGACTGATTTCAGGCACTTCATCCAAAATGTGTTCAATATGTCTTCCGTTGGCGTCGGTTCTTGAGGAATCAAGTAGTAATTCACTATGAGCGTTGAAGTCACCCGAGATTATAGTAGGTGTAGTGACTGCTATTTCAAAGATTGCAGAGAGATCCATGTCGTGTTCTCTAGGGCTCCTGTATACATTGAAGATGAACAGCATTGAGTTCCTCATAGTGAGACTAATCACCCATAATTTCTATATACTCCACATCGTTCCGGGTCTCTGCAGCCATCTTTATGGTAGCAAAAGCGCTGACATCTGTAACAGTACATGGGTTCTGGATTGTACAGCCTTAGACTGTATTGTCCATAGATCCCAACACTCAGAGTGTTGATGCGAGGTCCTTTTATTGTTACAAGGACCTGTCTTGTTTCTACATTATTGTGCTTACACCTTTCTGCCGTTGTGATATTTGGGCATTCAAAGAAAATACAAATCGCGTTAGATTTATACCAGAACAGGGTCAGGTGAAAAAACAAGTAGAATAAAGGAAAAGGCAAGGGGAAAATAGGAGACGACGCACATACGATGATTAATCAGGTGTAATAGGCCTATTATGTTGAGCAGTGTCTTCTATGTTGTCATCGATATGTTCCGGTCTTGTTTTTACTATTATGGTGGGTAGAGTAAATAGTTCCGTAGTTTGGCTATTCATGGTAGGTTGTTATATTTTTATGTGAATTGCTTCACTAATTTGTAATCTTCTTACATCTTGGGTTTTGTCTATTATACAAGTGTTGTTATTCAGCATTTCTCTTGTAAGGGTGGTGTCATGGGCTTGTCTCATGTGATTTCTAGGGGCACCGGATTGAAGATGACAGGTCAAACGCCTCGTCAGCTTGTTCGACGTCATACCTATGTACTTAGATTGAAGGTTACATCCTTCGTGGGGGCAAGTGTACATGTATACAACGCTTAACTGATGTAAAGAGTTCCCCCGCCGGCATCGGGCTGTTTTTAATAAGGAGGTCGGTAGTCTTCTTTGTTTTATGGAATATGATCAGGTCTATGTTTTGGTTAGGAGTAGTGATTTTTACTCTAAACCAAAGAAGCATAAAAAACGCCTTGAAATCGAAATGCTTCTGAGCGACATCCGCATGATAGAAGACAATAAAAAAGTCATCACCACTGACACACTTCAGACTGAACTACTAAAAGAAGCGGGGAAAAAACGAGGAACATACTCATCAACAATCTTAACCCCACGACTCAAAGAAGCAGCAAAACAACAACAAAAATCTGGAAGATGTAACAATAAGAGAAGCCTACAAGACAGCAGCATACGTATTGATTCCTACCCAAGAATACATGAAAAAAATTAGGGACATCCTTAGAGATGACACTAAATTTTAACGAATCACAAGGAACCCTGTGGAAGATCTTAAACGCAAAGTGAACAAAACTATTACTGCGATCAGTGCAAAGAAAGGTAGTGTTCATTTCATTAAACTCCAGGGCGACTATGGCTTAGGATATGCCTATGGCATATCCTACGCCATAGCGCATGGGTTCTGGATTGTACAGCGCATGGATTCTGAATTGTTACCTGGTTCGTGTGTTAAGACACACGAACCAGGTAACTCACTACGTCCAATAATCAGCCAAATAACAACTCCAACCTATCACCTGGCAAAGAGATTTAACGAACTCCTAACTCCATACACTCCAAGCAACTATAGTCGACATCCTACAATCATCAGCAGATTTCTTAGAATTAATCAAAACTACACAGCCCGATGGAATCATTGCTTCTCTTTACGTCGATTCCCTATTTACCAACGTCCCAGTCGACACCACCAGAGAAATGATACTGGACAGAGTATACAGAGACGAGAGCACCCCCAAGTTAGACATACCCAAACCACACTTGAAGAGCCTTCTAGATGCATGTACAACGGAAGCTCCTTTCATCAGACCGCAAGGGGACCTGTATCTACTAATTGACGGAGAAGCAATGGGCTTCCCCTTAGGAGTGTTATTCGCTAATTTTTACATTAGGACCATCGAAGATAGAGTTTTCAGTGGTAGACAAAAACCAACTGTATACTGCCGGCCGTTATGTAGATGACATATTCGTCATAGTAAAAGACTTAGATGAACTAATTAATCTAAAAAAACCATCTAAAGAGAGAGAGTCAGGACTCCGATTTACACATGAAAATAGTGAAGATAACAGTCTGCCATTCTTGGATGTACTAATAACAAAAATAGGAATCTCTTTAAGCACCAGCGTATATATACTAAACCTACCAACATAGGATTATGCCTGAACGGTAAGAGTGAGAGCCCCCAAAGATACAAAGCCAGTGTTCTCAATGCTTATATTCGTCGAGCGCTACACACTGCTTCAAATGGAGCAACGTGAGTAGAGAGTTTGAAAGAATAACTCAGGTATTGGTGAACAATGGATACAGCAACACGGAATTAAACAGTTATAAGAAGACACCTGGACCGATGGTACAATCTTGAATCAAGAACAGAAGCCACAACACCTCCAATAAAATTATATTACAAATCAACTATGCACAGTGAACATAAACAAGAAGAAAAAATAATGAAAGAAATAATCCGTAATGGAGTAAAAAACACTACTACTATCTAAGTAAATATGTATCTTGTCGACCAAGCTGACGAGGGGTTTGACCTGTTATCTTCAATCTGGTGCCCCTAGAAATCACATGACATCACCCTAAAAAAAGAAATGGTGAATAAAACACTTGTATAACAGACAAAACCAAAGATGTATGAAGATTACAAATTCTTGAAGCATCCCACATAAAAATATAAAAACCTACCATGAATACCCAAATTACTGAACTATTTACTCTACCCACCATACGAATAAGAACAAGACCGGAACATAACGATGCCAACATAGAAGACACTGCTCAACATAATTGGCTTATTTCACCTGATTAATCATTGTATGTGGTTCGTCCCCTATTTTGCCCTAGTCTTTTTCTTTATTCTACTTGTTTTGTTCACCTATGCAACTGAAAACTCACACCCCAGAATTGACTCGAACCCATACTGCCAGGAGCACTTTGCAACTAGTGTACAGGACATCTTACCCACTCGACCATCACGACCGGGCAAAATATGACGGTAGCCGAGGCTATTTCCCAATCATCCTGCCGTCACTCTGATGGTAATCTTGGGCATAGTATTTTATCAAATCACGTCATTCTTTGGGGCACACGAGGAACACAAATGCGAACTAGCCTTAATGGTCTCCAGGCATATATGCAACTGAAAACTCACCTCAGAAGTGACGCGAACCCATACTGCCAGGAGCATTTTGCAACTGGTGTACAGGACACCTTAACCACTCGACCATCACGACTGGACAAAAATGATGGTAGCCGAGGCTATTTCCCCATCATCCTGCCGGCACTCTGATGGTAATCTTGGGCATAGTATTTTATCAAATCACCTCATTCTTTGGGGCACACATGAGGAACACAAATGTGAACAAGCCTGAATGCATGTGCAACTGGTGTACAGGAATTGCATTAGCGTTCCTGACCTACAGCAACCTTCCCTGTACCCCAGTCCTCCCCACCATTCCCCCTTCACCCATCTCCTCGGCCTCCCAACCTCTCCCCACTCCACAGTCCCCTCGTCCACCCACCATTTCCCACTCCACCATCCCCCTCTTCCTTCCCACTATGCCCCGCTCCCCTGTCCCTTTGTCCTCCCCACCATTCTCTATTCCCCCATCCCCTCGTCTCCACCATCCCAAACTCCCCCGTCCTCTCGTCCTTCCCCATCATTACCCCCTCTCTTGTCCCCTCGTCCTCCCCACCATCTCTCACTTCCGTCCCCTCGTCATCCCCACCATTCCACACTCCCTCTTCCGATGCCTTCCCAAATGGTCTGATGTTCCAATCAGAAAATTGGGAACATCAAGTGACCTGAAGTTCCCATCACTGAAATATATGAAAAACAGTTAAAAAACTTAAATGAAAATATGAAAAAATAAAAAAATAAACTATACTCACGAAATGAAAGGTATGGTAAACAACACAGCTCAATTCCAACGCAATTCACACAATAATAAATCAAAATGAAAATATATCAAAATCTGTGAAAATTCAAATTATCAATGCAATCAGAAACTTTGAAATGGAATTGTAACATATTTATTATAGCATGTGTGTTACTCTTACATGCAACAGATGGCACTGTTTTTCCAGAAAAGCATAGCTTTACCTATCACAGGTGTGGCATCCATACTTTTACTTACGAAATGAACGGTATAGTAAACACAGCTCAATTCCAACAATGTCACACAAAATAATTCAATAAAAATAAAATAAATCGAAAAATGTGAAAATAAAATTTATCAATGCAATCTGAAACATTGAAATGAAATTCGTGGCAAATATAGTGTGCATGTTGCTATTATGTGCAACAGATGGTGCTGTTTTTAAAAAAACGCATGTTTTTACCTGTCACAGGGAGTGGCATCTACATATTAGGTATAAAAAAGATGCGCCTATTTGAATGCAATGTTGTGTCAAAATTTCTAAGCAATCAGTGAATAACTTTTGTAGATTACAGCTTGTGTTGCTCTTTCGTCATACAGATGGCGCTGTTTTTCAAAAATGCATGTTTTTTCCTGTCACAGGTGAGGCATGTATATAGTAGATATATAAAAAGGTGCACCAATTCGAATGCAACGTTGTGTGAAAATTTCATACAATAGGTAAAGAGGTTTCGAAGATTTCCTTCACATGAAAAACACAGTTTTTCAGAAATGCATGTTTTTTTTTTTTACTGTCACAGACCGTTTTTCTTACTACAGACTTACCGTTTTTCTTTTATACATGTCTCAATGAATATGACAAAATATTCTGCATTAACTGTTTTCTGGTTTAGGGCTTCTATCCCCTAACTAGTATTCTTGCATTAGGGTTTAGTTCAAAGAGGAGTTCTCCAAAAGTCAAGTTCGTTTTGGAGGTGAAGGAAAAAGTAAATAACTATAGAATGTATTACACTTATTATAAAATTGCGCAACATTTCGAACCAACATGGTTCATTCTCAAGTGATAAGGAAATACAAATCGCTTTAGATTTATACCAGTACACGGTCAAGTGAACAAAACAAGTAGAATAAAGAAAAAGGCTAGAGTTAAATAGGGGACGAAACACATACAATGATTAATCAGGTGAAATGAGCCAATTATGTTGAGCAGTGTCTTCTACGTCGGCATCGTTATGTTCCGGTCTTGTTCTTACTCTTATGGTGGGTAGAGTAAATAGTTCAGTAATTTGGGTATTCATGGTAGGTTTTTATATTTTTATGTAGAATGCTTCAAGAATTTGTAATCTTCTTACATCTTCGGTTTTGTCTCTTATACAAATATTTTTATTCACCATTTCTTTTTTTTAGGGTGATGTCATGGGCTTGTCTCATGTGATTTCTAGGGGCACCAGATTGAAGATGACAGGTCAAACAGCTCGTCAGCTTGGTCGACGAGATACATATTAACTTAGATTATACCTACTATATGGATGCCACACATGTGACAGGTAATTTTTTTTTATACAGCGCCATCTATTGCACGTAAAAGCAACACACGCTATACTAAATATGTTACGATTCCATTTCAATGTTCCTGATTGCATTGATAAATTGAATTTTCATAGATTTCGATTTATTTTCATCTTGATTTAATTATTTTGAGTGACATTACATTGGAATTAAACTGTGTTGTTTACCATACCGTTCATTTCGTAAGTATAATTATAGATGCCACACCTGTGACAGGTGAAAACATTTTTTTTTAAGAAACAGCTCCATCCATTGCATGTACTGTTACGGCCCTCTTGGGTCGCAACTGGGTTCTTTCTCTGATATTAATAGAGTTTGGGTATCTGGCCCCAAGTTAGTAGTGGCTTTCAAGGGGTGTGTTCCATAACGCAAATAAATTAAAAGGGAAAGGGAGACAAAGGCACTAAACTTAAATATATAATTACACCACCACCACCATAAATAAATATATAAACAGTCACACGGGGGGAATAAACACCATAATATACAGAATGGTCTTCCTCTGAAGACGCAGGAATGTTCCACAGTGCTCGAGAGGAGTAGCCCTGGTCCTCTTCTTGTGGCCTCACGTTGAATCCTTCGATTCTCTCGAGTCTTGGCTGGCCACAGGCCAGCCAAATCACAGTTCCACTGGGGGCACCGTCGTGGAGGCCTTCAACCACAAATCCAGCCTGTAGCTGGCAGGTTCCAATCAGTTCCGCTGGTTAGGCCACCGTCGTGGAGGCCTTCAACCACAAATCCAGCCTGTAGCTGGCAGGTTCCAATCAGTTCCGCTGCTTAGGCCACTCCACGACCGATACTAGGGTCGCGAGCCCTAGGCAGGAGCCTCGTGTGATTTCACAGATCACTCTCCTCACCACAACACCCCCAGTGGCTAGTCTTCTCCACCAGTCAGCCCCGGGTACGACAATCCCTGGTTCTGCCACCTCACAGGCAGGCTAACACTACAGTGTTCATCCGGGGGGTGACTCACAGCTTCAGCAGCAAATGCGTGGAGGTTCTACGGCTGCCTTGGGTAGACTGATCCACCGTCCGATTCAGCAGTCCCAAGTCGACTCTGTAATCAGAAACGTCATCAGTACCGGTTACACTCTACGGCACCTCACTTACAGGCTTAGACATAAACGCCCACCAATCCACTCCATAGATGGCGTTGCTGTCTAAGCGCCACCTCACCAGAGGTCAGCAGCGGCTATATTATGAGCTGATCAGGACGGGAAACCAGCCCCTGTGGCCGGTATATCCTGTCCTCACTAGATGGCATCGTCCATTTGGAGGGGGTTTCGGGAGGTGACCCACAGATGGCGCGGTCGTCACAGCTCCGTGCTCGGACGCTGGGCTCGGGTCCGTAACATGTACAACCAACACACACTGTCTATGTAAATATAAATGTAAATGTTCCTTTGTTCCAAATTGCTAATCTCCAAAAGTTCTTTACTGATTGCTTTGAAATTTTGACACAACTTTCCATTCGCATACGAGTTTTATATATATATATATATATATATGCGAACAAGCCTGAATGGTCCCCAGGACAATATGCAACTGAAAACTCACACCCCAGAAGTGACTCGAACCCATACTCCCAGAAGCAACGCAACTGGTATGTACAAGACGCCTTAATCCACTTGACCATCAGGTGGACCATATATATATATATATATATATATATATATATATATATATATATATATATATATATATATATATATATATATATATATATATATATATATATATATATATATATATATATATATATATATATATATATATATATATATATATATATATATATATATATATATATATATATATATATATATTTTATTAAATATGACCGAAAAAGTAAGATTAATAATTCTAACACGAATTTTCTCAATCTTTCGTACATTATGCTTCACTGTTGGAGGTAAATCAAAAATCACTTCTCCAAAATTCATTTTTATTTCTAGTCTGACGCGACACGGGCGCGTTTCGTAAAACTTATTACATTTTCAAAGACTTCACAAATACACAACTGATTAGAACTTGCGTTTCCCTGATTTTATATCTACATTTGAGTGAGGTGGGAAGGGTGATGTGGCATTACATTTGAGTGAGGTGGGAAGGATGATGTGGCATTAGAGGATATTAATAGGGTATTAAAAGTATCAACACAAGACAGAACACGAAACAATGGATATTGAATAGAAGTGTTGTAGAAAGCCTATTGGTCCATATTTCTTGATGCTTCTATATTGGAGCGGAGTCTTGAGGTGGGTAGAATATAGTTGTGCAATAATTGGCTGTTGATTGCTGGTGTTGACTTCTTGATGTGTAGTGCCTCGCAAACGTCAAGCCGCCTGCTATCGCTGTATCTATCGATGATTTCTGTGTTGTTTACTAAGATTTCTCTGGCGATGGTTTGGTTATGGAAAGAGATTATATGTTCCTTAATGGAGCCCTGTTGTTTATGCATCGTTAAACGCCTAGAAAGAGATGTTGTTGTCTTGCCTATATACTGGGTTTTTTGGAGCTTACAGTCCCCAAGTGGGCATTTGAAGGCATAGACGACGTTAGTCTCTTTTAAAGCGTTCTGTTTCGTGTCTGGAGAGTTTCTCATGAGTAGGCTGGCCGTTTTTCTGGTTTTATAGTAAATCGTCAGTTGTATCCTCTGATTTTTGTCTGTAGGGATAACGTTTCTATTAACAATATCTTTCAGGACCCTTTCCTCTGTTTTATGAGCTGTGGAAAAGAAGTTCCTGTAAAATAGTCTAATAGGGGGTATAGGTGTTGTGTTAGTTGTCTCTTCGGAGGTTGCATGGCTTTTCACTTTCCTTCTTATGATGTCTTCGATGAAACCATTGGAGAAGCCGTTATTGACTAGAACCTGCCTTACCCTACAGAGTTCTTCGTCGACTTGCTTCCATTCTGAGCTGTGGCTGAGAGCACGGTCGACGTATGCGTTAACAACACTCCTCTTGTACCTGTCAGGACAGTCGCTGTTGGCATTTAGGCACATTCCTATGTTTGTTGTTTGTTAACAAACAACAGGTACAAGAGGAGTGTTGTTAACGCATACGTCGACCGTGCTCTCAGCCACAGCTCAGAATGGAAGCAAGTCGACGAAGAACTCTGTAGGGTAAGGCAGGTTCTAGTCAATAACGGCTTCTCCAATGGTTTCATCGAAGACATCATAAGAAGGAAAGTGAAAAGCCATGCAACCTCCGAAGAGACAACTAACACAACACCTATACCCCCTATTAGACTATTTTACAGGAACTTCTTTTCCACAGCTCATAAAACAGAGGAAAGGGTCCTGAAAGATATTGTTAATAGAAACGTTATCCCTACAGACAAAAATCAGAGGATACAACTGACGATTTACTATAAAACCAGAAAAACGGCCAGCCTACTCATGAGAAACTCTCCAGACACGAAACAGAACGCTTTAAAAGAGACTAACGTCGTCTATGCCTTCAAATGCCCACTTGGGGACTGTAAGCTCCAAAAAACCCAGTATATAGGCAAGACAACAACATCTCTTTCTAGGCGTTTAACGATGCATAAACAACAGGGCTCCATTAAGGAACATATAATCTCTTCCCATAACCAAACCATCGCCAGAGAAATCCTAGTAAACAACACAGAAATCATCGATAGATACAGCGATAGCAGGCGGCTTGACGTTTGCGAGGCACTACACATCAAGAAGTCAACACCAGCAATCAACAGCCAATTATTGCACAACTATATTCTACCCACCTCAAGACTCCGCTCCAAAATAGAAGCATCAAGAAATATGGACCAATAGGCTTTCTACAAACACTTCTATTCAATATCCATTGTTTCGTGTTCTGTCTTGTGTTGATACTTTTAATACCCTATTAATATCCTCTAATGCCACATCATCCTTCCCACCTCACTCAAATGTAATGCCACATCACCCTTCCCACCTCACTCAAATGTAGATATAAAATCAGGGAAACGCAAGTTCTAATCAGTTGTGTATTTGTGAAGTCTTTGAAAATGTAATAAGTTTTACGAAACGCGCCCGTGTCGCGTCAGACTAGAAATAAAAATGAATTTTGGAGAAGTGATTTTTGATTTACCTCCAACAGTGAAGCATAATGTACGAAAGATTGAGAAAATTCGTGTTAGAATTATTAATCTTACTTTTTCGGTCATATTTAATAAAATATGTCTACAGGAAAGACTGCTACCAAAATATACTAATATATATATATATATATATATATATATATATATATATATATATATATATATATATATATATATATATATATATATATATATATATATATTTATATATATATATATATATATATATATATATATATATATATATATATAAATATATATATATATATATATATATATATATATATATATATATATATATATATATATATATATATATATTTCAAACTTGAACTTGAAACCGGCCATATACTGCAGGTATGTTGACGACATTTTTACACAGGTACCTGATGTCAGACATCTGCAGGAGCTGAAGGAGGCATTTGAGCAGAGTTCCGTGCTGCGTTTCACTTATGTGATGGAAAAGGATGGGAAGCTGCCCTTTCTAGATGTAACAGTCATGGAAAAGAGCGGAGGTTTCCACACTGCAGTCTACACTAAAGAAACGAACATAGGAATGTGCCTAAATGCCAACAGCGACTGCCCAGACAGGTACAAGAGGAGTGTTGTTAACGCATATGTCGACCGTGCTCTAAGCCACAGCTCAGAATGGAAGCAAGTCGACGAAGAACTCTGTAGGGTAAGGCAGGTCCTAGTCAACAACGGCTTCTCCAATGGTTTTGTCGAAGACATCATAAGAAGGAAAGTGAAACGCCATGCAACCTCTGAAGAGACAACTAACACAACACCTATACCCCCTATTAGACTATTTTACAGGAACTTCTTTTCCAAAGCTCATAAAACAGAGGAAAGGGTCCTGAAAGATATTGTTAATAGAAACGTTATCCCTACAGACAAAAATCAGAGGATACAACTGACGATTTACTATAAAACCAGAAAAACGGCCAGCCTACTCATGAGAAACTCTCCAGACACAAAGCAGAACGCTTTAAAAGAGACCAACGTCGTCTATGCCTTCAAATGCCCACTTGGGGACTGTAAGCTCCAAAAAACCCAGTATATAGGCAAGACAACAGCATCTCTCTCTAGGCGTTTAACGATGCATAAACAACAGGGCTCCATTAAGGAACATATAATCTCTTCCCACAACCAAACCATCGCCAGAGAAATCCTAGTAAACAACACAGAAATCATCGATAGATACAGCGATAGCAGGCGGTTTGACGTTTGCGAGGCACTACACATTAAGAAGTCAACACCAGCAATCAACAGCCAATTAATGCACAACTATATTCTACCCACCTCAAGACTCCGCTCCAATATAGAAGCATCAAGAAATATGGCCCAATAGGCTTTCTACAATCACTTCCATTTCAACACCCATTGTTTCGTGTTCTGTCTTGTGTTGATGAAATTAATACCCTATTAATGCCACCTCTTGTTCTGTCTTGTGTTGATGAAATTAATACCCTATTAATGCCACCTCACCCCATCCACCTCACTCAAATGTAGATATAAACAGAATCGGAGATGAGTAAGTTCTATCAGTTGTGTATTTGTAAACTAAAGTCTTTGAAAATGTAATAAGTTTTATGAAATGCGCTCGTGTCGCGTCAGACACGAGCGCATTTATATATATATATATATATATATATATATATATATATATATATATATATATATATATATATATATATATATGTCGTACCTAGTAGCCAGAACGCACTTCTCAGCCTACTATGCAAGGCCCAATTTGCCTAATAAGCCATGTTTTCAAGAATTAATTGTTTTTCGACAACCTAACCTACCTAACCTAACCTAACCTAACTTTTTCGGCTACCTAACCGAACCTAACCTATAAAGATAGGTTAGGTTAGGTTAGGAAGGGTTGGTTAGGTTCGGTCATATATCTACGTTAATTTTAACTCCATTAAAAAAAAATTGACCTCATACATTATGAAATGGGTAGCTTTATCATTTCATAAGAAAAAAATTAGAGAAAATATATTAATTCATGAAAACTTTGCTTATTAGGCAAATCGGGCCTTGCATAGTAGGCTGAGAAGTGCGTTCTGGCTACTAGATACGACATATATATATATATATATATATATATATATATATATATATATATATATATATATATATATATATATATATATATATATATATATATATATATATATATATATATATATATATATATATATAAGTACGTTCTGGCTACTAGGTACGACATATATATATATATATATATATGAGTTCTGGCTACTAGGTACGATATATATATATATATAATACCTAGTAGCCAGAACTCACTTCTCAGCCTACTATGCAAGGCCCGATTTGCCTAATAAGCCAAGTTTTCATGAATTAATTGTTTTTCGACTACCTAACCTACCTAACCTTCACAAGCACAAGCAAGATAATCGAGAATATCATCAACCGGTACCTTTGTAAACAAGGAACAAACGTCAAAACTGATTAACTTTACATCAGGAGTGACAGGAACACTATTCAATTTGTTAACTAATTCAAGAGAATTTGTCAAATGAGAAGAGGAGATAGTTCCTAACAATGGGGACAAGATTTTGGTAAGCCATTTGGAGAGCTTGTAAGAAATGGATCCCACAGAACTGATGATAGGTCTCATGGGATTGTTAGGTTTATGCGTCTTAACAAGTCCATATAGATATGGTAATGAAGGTGATGAGGTAGTAAATTGATTAAGAAGATCTTTATGTTTACTTAACAACTTCCTCAAACTGCTATTGAAGAACTTTGTGATGTCCTCAAGAAGATTTTTCCTGAGTTTAGTGTACGTTGAAGAATCTAGGAGGAGATCATTCATTTTCGAAATATATTCCTCCTTGTTTAGTATAACAACAGTGCTGGATTTATCAGCCTTTGTTATATGAATGGATGGGTCGGCTCTTAACTCCTGTAAGCTTCGTCTGAACCTTTCAGGAAAATTGTTTGTTTGAGGCGTCAACATTAAACCATAAACAATACATATAACCAGGTTTAGGTTTTGTGGAGAAAGAGAGTTTTGTTTTTCAAGCTGTAACAATGAACTAGCAATCTTAACTGCAGAAGGTTGATTTGAAATGGCAAATGACATACCATAACCCAAAGCAGTAACCACATTTTCACATATCGTCTTGGATGACAAATTCAACACGTTGTTTGGATTGGATTTCTTTGTCCAATTACTATTTTTAATCAAGCTTTCTAACTTGCGCTTAAAAATTTTCTGTAACTGATTAATTTTTCTGCGTAAGTCACTATATATTAGAAAAAAATAAGAAAAAATCATATATATATATATATATATATATATATATATATATATATATATTTATATATATATATATATATATATATATATATATATATATATATATACATATATATATATATATATATATATATATATATATATATATATATATATATATATATATATATATATATATATATATGTATATATATATATATATATGATTTTTTCTTATTTTTTTTCTAATATATAGTGACTTACGCAGAAAAATTAATCAGTTACAGAAAATTCTTAAGCGCAAGTTAGAAACATATATAAATATATATATATATATATATATATATATATATATATATATATATATATATGTATATATATATATATAATTTTTTCTTATTTTTTTTTCTAATATATAGTGACTTACGCAAAAAAATTAATCAGTTACAGAAAATTCTTAAGCGCAAGTTAGAAACGTATATAAATAAATATATATATATATATATATATATATATATATATATATATATATATATATATATATATATATATATATATATGTCGTACCTAGTAGCCAGAACGCACTTCTCAGCCTACTATGCAAGGCCAAATTTGCCTAATAAGCCAAGTTTTCATGAAATAATTGTTTTTCGACTACCTAACCTACCTAACCTAACCTAACCTAACTTTTTCGGCTACCTAACCGAACCTAACCTATAAAGATATGTTAGGTTAGGTTAGGTAGGGTTGGATAGGTTTGGTCATGTATCTACGTTAATTTTAACTCCAATAAAAAAAATTGACCTCATATATAATGAAATGGGTAGCTTTATCATTTCCTAAGAAAAAAATTAGAGAAAATATAATAATTCAGGAAAACTTGGCTTATTAAGCAAATCTGGCCTTGCATAGTAGGCAGAGAAGTGCGTTCTGGCTACTAGGTACGACATATATATATATATATATATATATATATATATATATATATATATATATATATATATATATATATATATATGTATATATATATATATATATATATATATATATATATATATATATATATATATATATATATATATACATTAGTATATTTTGGTAGCAGTCTTTCCTGTAGACATATATTATTAAAAGAAAAATCCTAGTAAAAAAAAGTATAAAAAGAAATCCTAGTAAACAACACAGAAATCATCGATAGATACAGCGATAGCAGGCGGCTTGACGTTTGCGAGGTACTACACATCAAGAAGTCAACACCAGCAATCAACAGCCAATTATTGCACAACTATATTCTACCCACCTCAAGACTCCGCTCCAATATAGAAGCATCAAGAAATATGGACCAATAGGCTTTCTACAAACACTTCTATTCAATATCCATTGTTTCGTGTTCTGTCTTGTGTTGATGAAATTAATACCCTATTAATACTCTTGTTCTGTCTTGTGTTGATGAAATTAATACCCTATTAATGCCACATCTTGTTCTGTCTTGTGTTAATGCCACATCACCCCTTCCACCTCACTCAAATGTAGATATAAAATCGGAGATGCGTAAGTTCTATTCAGTTGTGTATTTGTGAACTAAAGTC
The DNA here is from genome assembly GCF_040958095.1 of Procambarus clarkii. Lineage (NCBI taxonomy): Eukaryota > Metazoa > Arthropoda > Malacostraca > Decapoda > Cambaridae > Procambarus > Procambarus clarkii. The sequence continues at coordinate 28,151,287 of NC_091171.1, read as the reverse complement.
TTTGAAAATGTAATAAGTTTTATGAAACGCGCTCGTGTCGCGTCAGACTAGAAATAAAAATGAATTTTGGAGAATTGATTTTTTATTTACCTCCAACAGTGAAAAGAAATGTACGAAAGATTGAGAAAATTCGTGTTAGAATTATTAATCTTACTTTTTCGGTCATATTTAATAATATATATATATATATACACGTTTGTGACAGGTAATAAAAGTTTTTTTTTTAAACTGTGTTTTTCATGTGAGTTTTCAGGTGAAGGAAATCTCCGAAGCCTCTTTAACGATTGCTTTGAAATTTCGAAAGAGCATTGCATTCGAATACGTGGATGTTTTTATATACTATGCTGTATACATGCACACACATGTGACAGGTTAAAACATGCTTTTTTGTAAAACAATGACATCTGTTGGACGTAGGAGCAACACACACTGTAATTTCCAAAGGTTCTTCACCGATTGCTTTGAAATTTTTGACACAATGTTCCATTCGAATTCGCGCATGTTTCTATAAACCTACTATATAGATGCCACACCCGTGACAAGTTAAAACAGGTTTTTTTTTTAATCAGTGCCATCTGTTGCATGTAAAAGCAACTCCGTCTATACTAAATATGTTTCGATTACAATTCAATGTTTCCAACTGCTTTGATAAATTTTATTTTCATAGATTTCGATTTATTTTCATTTTGATTTAATTTTTTGTGTGACATTGCCTAGGAATTCAGCTGTGGTGTTTACCACACCGTTCATTTAGTATATATAGTTGATTATATTAAATATTTTCCTTTATTTTTTTTTAACTGTTCTTCTTATTTTTCAGTGATGGGAACATCAAATCATTTGATGTTCCCATTTTTCTGATTGGAAGATAAGATCATTTGGGAAAGCCTCAGACGATGGACTGAGAAATGGTGGGGAGGACGAGGGGACGGGGGAGAGAGTATTGGTGGGGAGGACGAGAGGATAGTGGAGTGGGGGATGGTAGGGAGGACAATGGGATAGAAGAGGGGGGGAAAAATTGTTGGGAGTATGAGGGGACGGGGAAACGGGGAATGGATTGGACGACAAGGGTATGTTGGAGAGAGAATGGTGGGGAGGATGGCGGGACAGGAAAGGGTAGTTGTGCTGAGCCACAGCAACGCGTGCCCGGGTTACAACTAGTTATATATATATATATATATATATATATATATATATATATATATATATATATATATATATATATATATATATATATATATATATATATATATATATATATATATATATATATATATGTTTCATTGAATATGACCGCATATTCTGTATTTATTATTTTCTGGTTTAGGGCTTCTATCCCTCTAACTATTTTCTTAGCATCAGGGCTTAATTGAAATAGGAGTTCTCCAAAACTCATTTTCGTACTTTTAAGGTGAAGAAAAGAAGTGATTTACTATAGAGTGTAACTGAAAACTCACACCCCAGCGGATTAAGGCGTCCCTGTACATACCAGTTGCGTTGCTCCTGGCAGTATGGGTTCGAGTCACTTCTGGGGTGTGAGTTTTCAGTTGTATATAGTCCTGGGGACCATTCAGGCTTGTTTGCATTTGTGTTCCTCACGTGTGCCCCAAAGAATGAGGTGATTTGATAAAATGCTATGCCCAAGATTACTATCCGAGTGCCGGCGGGGAAGTGGTTCAAATAGCTTCGGCTATCACTTCCTTATGTCCGGTCGTTATGGTCAAGCGGATTAAGGCGTCCCTGTACATAGCAGTTGTGTTGCTCTTGGCAGTATGGGTTCGAGTCACTTCTGGGGTGTGAGTTTTCAGTTGTATATAGTCCTGGGGACCATTCAGGCTTGTTTGCATATATATATATATATATATATATATATATATATATATATATATATATATATATATATATATATATATATATATATATATATATATATATATATATATATATATATATATATATATATAATGTTTAAGCATTTATTATTGAATGTGACAGCAAGGGTGAGATCATTTTGATTCTCGAGCAAATCCTAAATAAATTTAGTGCGAATCAATATAAAATAAAATTGTGAAAATTAACTTTGGAAAGCATATTTTACCATGAACTCGATTTAACCGAACGCCGTTTCTGTCACTTGTAATACTATATCCCTGCCGAAAACAAAGTAATACCAGTTTACTAACATTATTACAAACAAATGTAAATATAACAGTTTCCTATTTTCATAATTGCAGAATCTTACCTTTACAGCAACAACCTTTAATAGAGCACCTTCGAGTGAGGTTATGGGTGCAAAAAGCGGAGCCATGTGAAGTAATCTGCCGTTGTGCAAACAGCTTACAGTGTGCAGAACGTATCTGCCACCATCAGTCAGCTTTGCCTCCCTCAGTAGTCCTGTACATCGCCTCCTCGCATTCTGTATCATACTCGCATTTAATAGTTACAGTAAAGAATATTATCAGTTCATTATGTCATAAATGATTTATTAACAAATATAGATGAAATATGACATAAATTATAGTGATAATGCAGTAGAGATAATGAATGCAGTAGAGAGAATGAATGCAGTAAAGAGAATATTAAAAGAAAAAAGTGAATATAATGGTGGTTTACCTTATCATGCGGGATATCCAGAAGAACCACCCTTACTGCAAGTGGGATGCTAGAACAGAGATCTCTCTCGGAAACTCTTCCTTCCACTGGAGCCAGCATCAGTGTGTCGTACTGAACATGTGTTATTAAGTAATGAATATACAATCCACAGTTCAAAGATGTTAAATATTCCTCAATTATTATGCAAAGAAATGTAGGTGTATTTAATTAATATGACTGTACGCATAAGAGTTATATTTTGGTAAATGTGCATGTATCAGATGTGACATCAAAGTGTAAAAGTTGATGATAAGACTGCAATGAAATACGTTGGTCTGGTGTTTTGCCTGAAATCTTTCAACTCACAGGAGGAAAATTCAGGCTACCTCAAAAGCTTACAGAAAAATTAGTACGTCAACCTTAGTCTTGAACGTTGAACACTGCTTCAACTTTATCAACAACACAGCTAATTATCTATATAAATAAACATGTAAATGTTCGTTTGTTTAAAATTGCTAATCTCTGAAAGTTCCTCACCGATTGCTTTGAAATTTTCACACAACGTTCCATTCACATTCGAGCGGGTTTTTATATACACACTATATAGATGTCACGTCTGTGACAGGAAAAAAAACATATTTTTTTTAAACTGTGCTTACCATGTGTTTTTCATGTGAGGAAATCTTTGAAACCTCATACCGACTGCTTTAAAATTTTGACACAACATTGCATTCGAATACACGCGTGTTTTTATATAGCTACTATATAGATGCCACACCTGTTACAGATTAAAACACTTTTTTTTTAAACAGTGCCATCTGTTGGACGTAAGAGCAACACACATGGTAATCTTCGAAAGTTTTTCACTGATTGCTTTGAAAATTTGACACAACGATTCATTTGAATACGTACGTGTTTTTATATAGCTACTATATAGATGCCACACCTGTGACAGGCAAAAACATGTTTTTTTTTAAACAGCGCCATCTGTTTCATGTAATAGCAACACACAGTATATTAAATATGTTACAATTCCAATTTCAACGTTTCCAATTGCATTAATTATTTGAAGTTTCATAGATTTCGATTTATTTTCATTTTGATTTAATTATTTTGTGTAACATTGCATTGGAATTGAGCTGTGTTGTTTACCATATCGTTCATTTCCTGAGTATAGTATTTTTTCATAGTTTTTCATTTGTTTTTTTAACTGTTCTTCTTATTTTGTAGTGATGGGAATATCAGATCATTTGATGTTCCCATTTTTCTAATTGGAACATCAGAACATTTGGGAATGCATTGGACGAGGGAGTGGGAAATGGTGGGGAGAACGAGGGGATGGGAGTGGGGGATGGTGGGAAGGACAAGGGAGATGGGGGAGTGGGGAATGGTGGGGAAGAAGTGGATTGCGGGGAGGACGAGGGGACAGGGGAATGGTGGGGAGGACGACGGGATGGGGGGGGGCGACAGGGGGGACAAGGGAGGGTTGCTGTGGCTCAGCAACGAGGAGTTCAGTAACGCGCGGCCGGGTACAGCTAGTTAGTCATAAAAATAGCCAGAGTCAAAACTCAAGGGATGTTAGACTAGCGCTCATATCATCTCTATCTCCTAAACCGTGATGAAAGACTTAACTTTAAACCCAATAACTCAGGTAACTATAATTTTTTTGCGTTTTTTTAATAACTCAGGACTCCCAGACTTATGTTGTGTTATAGTCTTACATTACGCATCCAGTGTATGCCACTGTTTTCAATAAACTTCCATCTAACCTGCATTTTACTGGTTTCGAAGTGACAGCATTCCACCTTAAGCAGAATGGAATAAAATTGACTGACCCTCAAATTAACACTGATTACATCGGGGTATTCGTGTCCTGGTGGGGTTAGAATAATGTCAAACTATATTCTCTAAGATGGGAGATTTTTTTGGTAAGACTCTCCTGCACTCTGATGCAGGAACATTAATGATGGGACTGCTTTTACGACTGAGCATGTTCCCTGCTGCAGAAAATATTAAAACTTATACCAATTATGTTTGCCAGAAAAGAACTGGAGCAGTCCACATTAAAGCTCACTTTAATGAGTGAAGAGAGGGTAGAATCAATTCTTAAATTAGGGGATCTCAACACAATTGAGATTCAGTTTAATCAATCCAGGCCATATGATACATGCATGCATCAGCAGTATGTATACTTAAAATACCATGAGGGCCAATATCTGGTCAAACATTCCTAGAAGCTAAATCAAAATCTACTGTTAAGTAACAGCAATATACCCGACAACCAATTAAAGTCTCAAGTTAATAAATTAACACAAAACCATAAATATTTTAGGCAGTATTGAAACTGAATTATTAGTCATTTCAACTACAACTGAAATTTCAATGAGCTTTTATAAAATGATAAACCTAAGAAAGGACACTATTTACCTTATCATGCTGTAGGGAAACTATCTGCAATTAACCCCCTTTCAAGCAGTTTTTAATTGCAGCGCAAGATGTAATTCACAGATCGTAAATCTGAATGACTGTTTAAACTGGCTTAACTAAAAAATTTCATGTTGTCTTGTGTATATTTATGATGAATCCACATGCCTACTTAGCAGACATTCCTGAGGGTAGGTCTACAACATGAAGATGGAAATTACACTCAGTTTCTCTGGGTTAAAATTAGGTGACAAAAACAGTCCTTTCACAGGTCTGTCTTAGTTTAGTATACAGCGGCTTCATCACGGTTCTTGCTTTAGGTTTGCATACTCACTTGAAGCAATCTAATAGTCCACATAAGACTAAAATTAACTAGAATTTGTATATGGATAATTTCCATGGAACCACCAGCAGTAAATCTAGACAACTGGAGATTTATTGTGAAGCAAATCTAGTTAAAGATGATCAACATATCTAGGCAAGCATAGGATTCAATAATTTTAAATTATACCAATAAATTGAAGAACAGCAACAAATTAAGGTGCTAGGCGTTAATTGGGGCAAAGAAACTAATATCCTAAATATTAAATTGGTACCAGCTAATCCTTACTGGTACGATACCATAGCATACTAAATCTTCCATACAAACACTTACTTGATACTAATCAATTCTAAGTGTAACTAACATCTAGCTTTACAATATACTATCATTCAAATATCACAGAGTATACTAGCTCTGTGAGCAACAAAGTGAACTTACGTCTAGCAAGGAAAACGGGACCATCAACCAAGCAAAGTTTCAGGTCCCCTTATATATAAGTTTATACTGTCTAATAAGTCCTTAATCATAAATGAGCAAGACCTTTGACCCAATAGGTCTAATAAGCCCCGAAGTCAATTTGGAGAAATCCTTATCTCAAGTGTTAAAAGATTCTTGGCGATGTAAGGCTAAGGAACAAAATTTAATTGACCAATTAAAATTCCCAGGTTAACCAAATCTGAAAATGTTTAGATGATTCTACATGTGTTTTGCAACCCATAAGCCAAAATTTGTGGCTCAGCACCTAGTTTTGACGCTCAAAGACAATTAAGCACCTTTGGGGGGCGTTACTTCCAAATTTGCCCAAAATATGCAATAAATGTAAACTCGTTCGATTTCAATCAAACTTTTTTGACAAGTTGTATATGAAAAGGGTTTCCATTTGGTCCAAGTCGCAGCATCGTAGCATAAATAGGAAGGGAGAACAAAATATATGATGTGGGAGGGAGAACAAAATATATGATATAGGGAGAACAACATATATGATTATGTGTCAAAATTTTTCAAAAATAGTAAAAAATGATTATCAAACAAAAGTGTCAACTGAAATCATGTCTACGACTCTCAGGTATCACAATAGAATATATTAAAAACAAATTATAAATAGTTTTATTAAAAAATATTTAGTTAAAAAAAGTTTGCCTTTTTTTTTAATTTTATCTCTCTCTTTTGTTTATCGGGCGATTTGCATGAAACTTATACACCTGACTGCACGTAAGCCTATCTATAAAGGTTCTAATTTTGAAGGAAATTGGTTGATGTCAACCTCAAGTCACAGATGGCAACACCTTAGACTTTATATTTTACTTCTTTATTTTCAAGTAACATAAACGTTTAAATATCTCTTTCATTTTTTATTAAATTTACATGACACTTACACCTTATATGTAAAGTGTATGTCTCTAAAATCTGAGGTGAGAATTTTTTCCTGAGTTCATTTATTGATTTTATAAATAGCAATAAACGTGATATATTTGCATAATTTTGGGGGGAACTTGGACAATTTGTATTAGGAAAACTAAAGACGTTTTGGAAAATCCCTTTCTACAAATTCTTTATTATATGCTAGTGTGTCAGAAAAGTGTCATAGAATGATTATATCTGAAAGGCGTGGTTGTAAATATACGCTTGAAAATGTGTAAAATTCGTTGAAAAAAAAATCTCCCTTACTATTTAGGCTACAGTACTGAAACTTGGAACAATTGCAGCCCTTTTCATATATAACTAGTCAAAAATATTGGTTGACATTGAACAACTTTATGTTTCCATAAGTAACGCCCCCTTAATTAATTAATAACATATATAACGAATTGCTCCATTGAAAAAAGGGGACCTTACCACAATTAGAATTGACTGCACTGTTAAATGGTGCTCGTTTTGCATCAATTAATAGAACAATGCATACCATCAATATTCTGCAAATCATTCTTTCTTCAAAAAATTAAGCTTTGTTACAATGGTCAAAATTTATTTCTGCCTGCATGTATCTTCATGTACTTATTAACCCTTACACTGCTCAGGGGTCCTTGGAACATTTACACCCCTGTGCGCAAGAAAAAAAAATTCAAAAATTTTTTTTCGTCTTCTAAACATGTTAATTTGTGTCCCCTGAGCACGGAAAAAATAAAAAAAAATCGTAGGTGACATATTTTGGGCGCAATTGACCGAGGAAGTCTGGCAAAAAGTGGGCGTTGACAGAGTGGTCGTCAGACCTGGTCAGCGTCACCCGCGTTGACAGATGGGAGTTGCCACAAAGATATTATTACCTAATTGTTTCAATGTCTCCGATTGATTTTTTCTTAGTTTTTTTGCAGTAATAGTATTCAATAGTGTGTATTGTAATATATTTATATAATAAAAGTGGTTAATAATCGCTATACTCAAAAGTATGATGTGCATATTAGTGATTCAATTATTATGTTTATATAACAATTAACAAGTAGTTTTGCTGCTATTACACTCTATACACAGGTTATATATAAGTATTGGCATGTTTTGGTCACCATAACGAACCAATAAGTTGGTATTGAGAGTCGAAAAGCAACGAGAAGTTACCGCCACACACCAGCCAGCCACACGCTGCCACTCCCTCAACACACGCACTAAACTTTCTCCCCCAACAATACCAGTTGTGGTGTTATTACACTATATACAGACGTTATATATAAGTATGTATATATTTTGTTCACCACAACTGTACAGCTAAGCTGATATAGTTAGTTCAGGCACTAAGAGTCGTCGCTATACACAGATGGGGGCTGGCGGCTCCCTCACTCATTCAAGGTTACACGCACTAAACTTTCTTCCCCAACAATACCTTTTGCAGTGTTATTACCCTATATACACATATTATATATAAATATCTACATGTTTTATGCACCGTAACTGTACACCTAAGCTTGTAGTGCGCCCAAAGAGCATAGTGGCCACCCTCTAAACAGCTAGACAAATCGTGCAGACGACGTCACCTCCGTCACCCATATGGCTCTTCCCAGCATAATCCTTTTGCTGTTATTACACTAATACACACATTATATATAAGTATCTACATTTGTGTTCACCATAGAGAACCACTGACCTGGTATGGTGAATGCAAACAATAACATCTAGCCACACAGTCAGTAAACGATGCTGTCTCCCTCCATCTCTCAGCATCACTCCTCCCACAGCGCTAATTATTACAACAATCCTGCTATTATCACAACCCTGGTTATTTATATCACAGTCATTGGTCATCTGTAATATTGTCATCGCTAAATAATAACAATTATATATTTATTTTGACATTTTTCGGCGATGCTGTGGTCACAAGCTGAACATCAATGCTGTTCGCTCATGCTGCGTGCGCCGGCCTTGGTTGCTCCAACAGTACTGTGCCTCTCACACCTGAGAATATTGCCCACGATTTTTTTTTAAATGGCATCTGTTTACAAGAGCCCTGAGGAAGCTACTGTGAACCCCGTGTAGCCGCGGGCCATTTGAATCAGGCCTGGCACCCTATGGCGTATATATACGCCATGCACAGTTTAAGGGTTAAGAAAGTTTATATAAATTCATAAAACATAGAGACTGAAACAATAGTTACTAAGGTTGCTAGTGGTAGCTGGTGAATTAAGCCACATATAATAAGAATACAGTTCTTGACTACCCTGATAATTTAAGGAACTTACTGCTTAATTAAAGTCAATGTCCTTATCAGTTAACTTCAAAGACCTTATAGAAATTTGTACTTTGAGGTTCAGTTAAGCATATGGATTCTGAACACTTATATGACACACTGACTCTAACGAGGTGTGAAGTCAAATCAAAGAGTATTATAAAGTTTTGTCCTCAGGACAAAAATATAAGTAATATAAGTTTCATTTTGTTGACTCAAACATGTCCTTCAGTTTTGGCTTCGAATCATAATTTCCGCTCCGGGATTTATGTGGAAAAATTATTCCACTGTATATTATTATATTTATTAATTAATTATAAATGTACTTGACTTTAATTTATTAATTATTTGTTTCAATTTTAATTAGTTACTAGGTTCCAGTAATTAAGTTTACAAATTCACGTGATATTATAAGACCTGCAGGACCTACATGTTTCTGGAAGCTGGACTTTAGGACTTCCAAATTTGATGACACAGTATGATAATTGATATCCTTCCTATTTATATGCTACACCAAAATGATATTCGAATGAACAATATTGCAGTACAACTATCACTCCCACCTGAATATTCATCTATTATTAGGAGTCATGAGTTAGTTTTTTAAACTTTGTTCAATGTCAACAAATTTTTTTTTTGACTAGTTATATATGAAAAGGGTTGCAATTGTTCCAAGTTTCAATACTGCAGACTAAATAGAAAAGGAGATTTATTTATTATGTATTTTTTTCAACGACTATTACTCATTTTCAGTAAGTCCCTACAACCACAAGTTTCAAATATAATAATTCTATAACACTTTTCTGACACATTAGCATATAATAAAGGCTCTGATGTCGCGGATTTTCCAAAATAGGTATAGTTTTACTAATACAAATAGTCAAAATTCCCCCCCAAAATTATGCAAGTATATCATGATTATTGTTATTATAAAATCAACAAATGAACTTAGGAAGAAACGCTTGCATCAGATTTTAGATACATAAAATTTACATATAAGGTGTAAGTTTCATGCAAATTGAAAAAAAAATGAAAGAGTAGAAACTCCGTTTATGTTACTTGAAAAATAAATCATTAAAAATGAAAGTCTATGGTGCTGCCATCTGTGGTTGAGGTTGACATCAACCAATTTCCTCCAAAATTGTCACCCCTTACAGATAGGCTTACGTGCAGTCAGGTGTATACGTTTCATGCAAATCGTCCGATAAACAAATAAGAAAAAAAATGATCTTTTTTTTAACTAAATTTTTTTAGATAAATCTAATTATAATTTTTTTTTTTTTAATATATGATATTGTGATAGCTGAGAGTCATAGACATGATTTCAGTTGACACTTGTGTTTGATGTTAATATTTTACTATTTTGTAAAACTTTTGACACGTAATTCAATATTTTTTTCCTCCCTTGCTATTTATTCTACGATGCTGAGACTGGGACCAGATGAAACCCCATTTATATACAACTAATAAAAAAAGTTTCATTGAAATCGAACTACTTTTCATTTATTGCATATTTTTGGCATATTTGGAACTCATGACCCCTTTAGGACTTCCAAATTTAATGACACAGTATGATAATTGATAGCCTTCCTATTTATAATGCTATACCAAAACGATATCCGAATGAACAATATTGCTGTACAACTGTCACTCCCACCTGAATATTCATCTATTATTAGATGATATTATTTTGAATTAATTGGCCTTGAAGTAATGTTTTTAATACATGTAATAAATATTATAATTAAATTCCATGTCGATTCAGTTCAACATCGCTGCCACTTCACTTTACTGTGTTCAGTTATGTTTCATAGTTTCGTGCTCACATAAGTCTGAGGACGCGAATTATTATTATTAAGTGGTTATTTATGATATTATTTATAAAAGGGAAATGTAGCCGAATTATTTACTTAACAATAAAAGACTCGGATCCACCCCTCTGTGGAGTACATAATTCTCCTACAGGTAACCGTTACTTTTGGCCGAGTCTCAAAAGAGTAAATATATCTTGCATTCCGAGACGTTATTCCAGCGCTATTATCACCATTATTAGAGGGAATTCCTGACCAGAACGTCTGTCATTCCTGTTATATACATAAGGAGATTGCTGTTTTGCAGGATTGTGGATAGTGTGACAGCACCACTGAGAACAACTTCCCATTAAACTCTCACAAGCATTCTACATGCGGCGTCTCTCGCCATTTTGCAAAACACTGATGGGAGTCCCGCAACATCTCGGACTATTGTCTTGTCTACAGCTACACAAGATATCCACCTCTGGATTCATCAACAACACGATAAGCTGAATCCTTTATCTAATCTGCTAACAGTTTAGCCAGATACTATAACACTGGATTTTAGAAGCTCGTGGTGACCATGGTTAAGAAACATGGCAATTCTACGAGCGCTGTTACTATTGTGATTGATTTTCTTTTGTTTTCTTCAATCTTAAATTATTTAATGTGTATAATCTCATACAGAATATTCCTTCACCTATCTGTAACTTAACACTGGAAATGGTAAATTAACAAATTATTGATGTGGTTGATTCTGCTGGATATGGGTTGCAGTTCCCTACATGCAAGTAGTTTAGATTCTTCCAGTTCTCACTGTAAATGTGTTCACCGTTAGTCTTCATTTTCTAATACAAGACATGTTTATAAGAAAAGGGATTTCAGTTCACATAAATTTGATTTAATTTACTAATTACAATTTGGTCTTAATTAGTTTGAGAACATTCTAAAAATTTCAACAAAAAGGAGCATTATTTGGCCACCAGGAAGACTTAAATAAAATGTCAACTTTTTCTGAAAATCAGATATAATTTAATATAAAAACTTCCTATATTTATAATATGGATAGTGGGCAGTACTAGCAATCACTTATACATTAAGATAATAGTATATCTATTGGTGAAGGCGTCATGTGTGACTGAGAGAGACGCGAAATACTAGCAGTGATAATATAAATATATTCAATAAGTCCTACTGATAATAGGAGCTTCATATTTGCAATTGGTAGTATGATGTTATTATACGAATTTAGCATTTATTTTTGCATATTTCACACAAAGATCTAATTAACAGATAAAAATTAATAGGCAATAGTTGTTACATTTTCATGAATATCTACTAATCATTGAGACCATTCAGGCATAAATGATTCCTGGTGGACATACGCAACATCCGTATTTAATAGTAACTTTATTTGCTTCTTGCAAAGTAACCAAATTACATTATTATTAAAATATTAGCCACTGACTTCTACAGCATTAATGTATTCCATTTTGTACATCGATTTAGATTCTTAAAACTAATTATAAATTTTATTTACATTAAAATTTTAGTAAATATTATAGGAAGGGTTGACGAGCATTTTCCACTCCTACTAAAAATAAATTTCTTCATCTTCATATATTGACATCAACCAATAATATAATAGCCACCTTATACTTACCATTCCAAATACTGCTTTTGAGAGGAGCTATAAAAGAATAAAATTTATGAGAAAATTAAAACTTTTTTTTTTTTAAATCACGGGAAAATTTATATTCCAAAACATATACAACAATAGCGATGTATAAATAACCCAACACATATATAAAATGAACTTGACGAAGTTGCGGCCGTTCTCCTACACTGTCAAGCTGAAAGTAAGCATGAAACGGAGAGGGAGCCATTATACGGCAAGAGATGAGGTGAAAGGATGTGGGGGTGATGTGGGTGCAATTGGAAAAGTAAAGCTGGAAAAGCGAGCTAAAGGTAGTACTATACAAGATGAAGGAAAAATTGAACAAGAAAAGCAGAGAAGGGAAGGGAGTTAACATGAATATAAATAAAGAAGAAATAAAACAGGGAGAACTCATTTAGGGATACAAAAAGAGAGAAACAAAAGAGTTAAAAAGAGTGCATAGCGCGGCAGACATTAAACTCAGACATCGATGTTTCAAAGTACAATGAAGAGGAAATCTTAAATTCTTCCTAAAATGATGTACATTTAATAGATTTATTTCAAAATTACTCATTTTATCTACTGGAATGCTAAATATAAATTGGTAAGCATGTTTGGGATCCAGATACAAATTCAAAATGATTAACTCTTAATCCCCTGGGGAGGCAGCCAATAGGTCGTGGTTGGAGGACTACAAGTTTCCCCACTACGCTTTGTATGGGAAAGCTAGTGAAGTCTTGCCGCCCATCTAGCTGTTGAAGAAATACCAAATATATACAAAACTTAATTGTGAGTCCAGTCTAGGTTACTATATATCCCTTTGTTTGATAGTTAGTTACATTGTCTTCTAAATGTCCACGAAGAAAGTGTTATTAAGGATAAGAAAAAATAATGTAGGGCTCCTCACCTCAGGAAGTCAACTGGAAAACAAGGTACTGTTTCTGTCGGGGAAGTGAGGGGTCAATTGCACTGTACTTGCCAATTACTTCAATGGTTATTATTGATACATCAATGGTACGTGTTGGAGTGATTGGGGTGAGAGATTGTCTCCACTGAAAGAAGTATGTATCAAAGGGCCATGTGGAGCATCAACACTGTAGGTCACTAACCTTCATCCTTCTAACTTTTCATCCTTCACTTTATGCATTCAAATATCCTTACTCTATTCTGAGTACTGTACTCTTTATAGAATATTTTATATATTCTCAGTACAACTTTGTACTGAGAACAAACTAAACCTATACAAATAGGGTGTAACAAAGGTAATCATGTTACTAAAGTTTATTGAAAAAATACCATTATCCTATTTACCATATTCAATTCAAGTATGCATTGATATTTTTTGTTTAAGATCCCCTAGTAGTTATGACTTGCATTCAGACTCAACAATTTCAACATTGTCCAACTGATGTTATTTAATCACATTATTCAGCCAGTGTTTTCGAGCGTTCACAACATCACTAAATTGTCGTACTAAATTGCTGGAACCTAACCTAACTGCGGACCCTCGAATATAAAACGGGACATGATGTCAGTTTTGTGAACCGCAATGAGTATCACTACAACAGTTTTTTGGCCTTTGGGGATTTATACGTCAAAATGAGATGCAATATTTGAGAGGATGGGTTTTATTGTTATTATATTAGTTGATAATCCACAATTTTTTCAAAATTAACTTACATCTACCACTCTTTCGTTAAATTTCAAACTTATCTTGATCGTCTTGTAGTGAATTTTTACTCACATGGAGTAAAAGTAAGTTTTGGGCTTCTACTCCCTAAGCCCGGACTGGGACCAGGCTTGACTTGTGATAACGTAGTTCAACAGGCTATTGCTTTAAGATGCCTTTAGGCCCACATTTTAACTACAACCTGATTGGTCTGACACGTCTTGTAAGAACATGTCTAATTTTTCTTGAACATGGTCACTTTCATGACCATGAAAAATGACCATGGGTCAAAATTTATCATGTTTGTCGGGAGAATATTAAATAGTCATGGGCCTGTTGCGTTTATACAGTGTTCTCTGAGTGGGTCTCCAGCTCCTTATTTTTCAATGGGTCTAGTCAGCATTTCATAACATTCGATGCAGTATGTTGTTATTTGACTATCAAAACTTGGGACCTGGCTATACAGTAAGTGATATCTTTCTTCTATCCAAGAGAGTATATATTGGGAGCTTAGAGATAATTCCATTAGTTTGTATCGTCCACATTTTGACTGTTTATTTGTGTAGTACACTTTTAGTGTTATGTTAATTTATGTATACGCCTCTAATGGTTTTTAACTTAACTTTAAAGTTTCTTCAGTTCTTAAATATATCATTTTTGTGTCCTGTTCCCTGTGCTACCTTCTAATCTTTCACACCCAGACCTTTAGCCTAATACAATTTTAGTTAATGGAAGCTACTTTTTTCCCACAAGTCTGGAAATTTGGCCAACTTATTCATACAAACATTCACTTTGCCCCTTGTATACATAGAGTTCTCTCTATAAACGATTCCTAGTTTTTGATAAGTTGTGTTTCATGAAAAATAAACATAGTCTTTCAAGTCCGAAAATTGCCCCCAATTACCCATGACAACCGATAACCACCAACACCGAACATTGGGAGAAACTCCCCTGTTATGATCTTTTCTGCTGTTTGCAATTATTTGAATTACCCGTATTTGACCCATGCCCCTCATCACATTTACGCTGAAGAAAACAAAGAGTTAATAGATAAATGACCTATATCTAAAGGTTAAAGGATGAATAAACATACGATTTGATAATAACAGTTCTGCTAGGGAACACGATCAGAAAATAAATTGATTAAGATGTCTGCAAAATTATGTTTCAATGTAATGTGTCGAGCAACAAACGGAACAACTTGACTTTATATAAACACTATCTTCTCTTGAGACAGACACTGAGGCATCCTGAATCACTTTAAATAATTTCTATTAATATAATATTTTATCCAGTTTTACCTTATGGTTATAATTAGCTACACAACACCTAACAGTGTTGTGAAACTACTGCAATAATGAATGGACGGATTACTTAACAGGAATTAATAGACAACTCGCCAGCACTTCAGAGAATTCTAGATGATCACTGATATTTAATAGGATGAGTGACTTGAAACCGCACCGCCTGTGACACAGAATTGATTCCCTAGTATCCTTAACGACTTTCTCAGGCTACTAACAAGGTAAACACTTATCGCAGGAAAGTGTACAGCACACATTTATCCTCCTATAATAATCCTAACCACATCTATTCTCAAAACTTTATATTTCAGGGGTGGCCAAACCGCAGATCGTAAGCCACATGTAGCTCTTTGATCTTAAATATGCGGCTTGCGAGAAATTCTAGCGAATTCGAATATTCTGAAAATTTTAAAAGAATCAAGAACAAGAAACGTGCAGCTATATAAAGAATTTCGATATCTTCTGAAGGGAGTTCAGTATTGTTACAAACGATGAACTGTGCAGACCTAGCTGGAACACTTCATATATACATCATATTTGTATCTATGAAAACTTAGTAAATGAAGATGGCTTCAACAAATTGTAAGAAACGAAAAAATGAAGATGAAAACATGAATTTTCAGCCAGAGTGCGAGGAAAAAATTTACATTCACTGTTGGTAAACCGTGCCTTATCAGCTAAGAGCCGCTCGCTCACTACAAAGCCAGTAACTTGCAACGTCACTATGAAATAAATCACAAAAACTTTTCATATGATTTCCCACCTGAATCAGACTTAAAGAAAAATAAATTAAATGAGTTAAAATCATCAATAAATAGCCAGCATACTCTGTTGACATTGTTCAATAATGAAGCCCATACAACAACAGAAGTCAGTTTTGTTATAACAAATATATTTACATACAAAAATCACAATAGCGTGATACATCAAATGAACAAATTCACAAGGGCCGTGACGAGGATTCGAACCTACATCCGGGAGCATCGCAGACGCTGCCTTAATCGACTGAGCTACGACATGGTCAAAAGAGTTGAAACCGAAGTTCTACTGAACTTACTGGATCCTGCAGCCTCTCCGAGGCACAAACCAGGGTTTTACACAACTCCCCCATGCACTCGAGCTATTTCGAGTGATTTCTGAGTGTAATGAAGTAAGGGCGAAGAGGGAGAACGGCCTATTGACATAGCTCGAGTGCATGAGGGAGTTGTGTAAAACCCTGGTTTGTGCCTCGGAGAGGCTGCAGGATCCAGTAGTTCAGTAGAACTTCGGTTTCAACTCTTTTGACCATGTCGTAGCTCAGTCGATTAAGGCAGCGTCTGGGATGCTCCCGGACGTAGGATCGAATCCTCGTCACGGCCCTTGTGAATTTGTTCATATATATTTAGTTTTGGTTTACCATCTTTTACATATTTGTGTCATTGTGATTACTAAAACTAATACAAATTAACAGTTTAAAAAACGGCATGAATGAATAATTATTATTGCATTTAAAATGCATTTTTTTTTTATATAAAAATTTGTTTAACAAAATGTGTATGTAACAGTAAAAACGTAAGTATGAATTGTGTTCAAGTCCCACGGCTCTCAAACACCTGAGCATTATCATTTGTGGTTCTCACAAAAAGAAAGTTTGGCTACCTCAGTTACACATAACATAAGAATTGGCAGACTTACCTAAAACATTACTAGTATTGCTCTAAATCTTGTAGTGTCGTAATCATTTGATGTCTAGACTAGATGACCTAAACTGTTCACTTTCCTGCACTGGGATATATTATATACTAGATGTAGAGCACTCATCGGGGGATGAACTCTTCATGCAAACTGCACGTACCATAAAGTAAACGAAAATGGAGAATCCAGCACTGCCTGTGACAACCCGCTACCTAGGTCACACATATACACACCTTCCCTATCTCCACATACCCCCCCCCCCTGCCCGTCTCCACACACCACACTCCCTCCCCCCCCCCCCCATCTCACTTCCACATCCCACCACACATCTCGATTCAAACACCGCCAAACTCCACTGCGCCCCTCTCTTCAAATGTTTCCCTCGTTCCTCTATCTTTCCACATCCTCCTATACCTCTCCACATACCCCCAACCACGTACCCCTCCCACCCCCGCCTTCACCATCATTGTAACCATTTCACTATACATTACCTGGACCACTGTAAGCTTATAGGTTGCTCATAGAATGTATATCTTTTATACACACGATAAAGTCTTTTGACTTTGTGCTGAAAATTTCACATCCACAGACTTGAACATTTGAAATCATTACATTATTATGCTGTTAGATAATTTGCATGTTTACCATGCCAAATAAATTACTGTCTAACCAAACGCATGCATTAAATAATCAAACGCATGCATGCATACGATGCATTGAAGTGGGTAGAATATAGTTGTGCATTAATTGGCTGTTGATTGTTGGTGTTTATTTGTTGATGTGTAGTGCCTCGCTGATGTCGAGCCGCCTGCTATCGCTGTACCTATCGATGATTTCTGTGTTGTTTATTAGGATTTCTCAGGTGATGGTCTGATTGTGAGAAGAGATTATATGTTCCTTGATGGCGCCTTGTTGCTTATGCATTGTTAGTCGCCTAGAAAGAGACGTTGATGTCTTGCCTATATACTGAGTTCTTTGGGGGTCTTACAGCCCCTAAGTGGGCATTTAAAGGCAAAAGAGACCATGGTCTCCTTCAAGGGGCGTTCTGCCTGGTGTCTGTGGAGTTTTTCATGAGTAGATTGACCGTTTATTTGATTTTATAATAAATTATTAATTTTGTTTTCTGATCTTGTCTGTAGGGATAACTTTCCTATCAACAATATCTTTCAGGACCCTTTCCTCCATTTTATGAACAGTCGAAAAGAAGTTCCTGTAAAATAGTATAATACGGGGTAAAAGTGTTGTGTTGATTGACTCTTCAGAGGTTGCACGGCGTTTCACCTTTCTTTTTATGATGTCTTCAACGAAACCGTTAGAGAAGCCGTTGTTGACTAGGACCTGCCTTACCCTACAGAGTTCTTCATCGACTTCTTTCCATCCTGAGTTGTGGCTGAAAGCCCAGTCTACGTAAACGTTGACAACACTCCTCTTGTGCTTGTCTGGGCAGTCACTATTGGCATTGAGGCGCATTCCTATAGTTGTTTCATTGGTGTAGACTGTAGTATGGAAGCCTCCACTCCTTTCCGTGGCTGTTACATCCAGAAAGGGCAGCTTCCCATTATTCTCCATCTCATACGTGAAACTCGACAGAGAATTCCGCTCAAATGCCTCCTTCAGCTGCAGCAGAAACTACAGCCGAATTGAAAACGAAGGTAAACACATTGATCGAAACTGTAAACGCGAACGAAACTTTGAAATCCAGACTCCACTTGCCAAAAGTTGTAGGGGATAACAAACCTGGGTATGCCTTTGGAAATGTCAAGACCCACAAGCCTGGAAACACACTTCGGCCAATCATCAGCCAGATACCCACACCCATATACAGACTGGCTAAGCGACTTAACGGGTTGCTGACTCCTTACGTACCCTGTTCTTTCAGCTTGAAGTCTCCCAAGGAATTTGTCGACTTACTGCGGGGAGCACGGGCCACGGGGATAAGAGCCTCGTTAGATGTAGAGTCACTATTTACCATCGTACTGTGGACGAAACAATCGGAATGATAGCAGACAGAATGTGTCGTGACCCGGCTTGCACTCTTTTTGACATGCCAGAAAGCATACTGAGGAAACTACTCCAAGCCTGCACTAAAGAGGCACCCTTCTTGAGCCCAGATTGGCAAATGTATAAGCAAGTAGATGGGGTCGCCATGGGATCTCCTCTAGGTGTCCTGTTTGCGAAATTCTACATGGACACCATCGAGCATAAAGTCTTAGTTGACATAGACTTGAGACCGGCCATATACTGTAGGTATATTAACGATATTTTTATACAGGTACCTGATGCCAGATATCTGCAGCAGTTGAAGGAGGCATTTGAGCGGAATTTGTGTTGAGTTTCATGTACAAGATGGAGAATAATGGGAAGCTGCCCTTTCTGAATGTAACAATCAAGGAAAGGAGCGAGGCTTCCATACTGCAGTCTACACCAAGGAAGGAAACAAACATAGGAATGGGCCTCAATGCCAATAGTGATTGCCCAGACAGGTACAAGAGGAGTGTTGTCAACGCTTATGTCGACCGTGCTCTCAGCCACAGCTCAGGATGGAAGCAAATCGATGAAGAACTCTGTAGGGTAAGGCAGGTCCTAGTCAACAACGGCTTCTCCAATGGTTTCGTTGAAGACATCATAAGAAGGAAGGTGAAACGCCATGCAACCTCTGAAGAGACAACTAACACAACACCTATACCCCCTATTAGATTATTTTACAGGAACTTCTTTTCCACAGCTCATAAAACGGAGGAAAGGGTCCTGAAAGATATTGTTAATAGAAACGTTATCCCTACAGACAAAAATCAGAAGATACAACTGACGATTTACTATAAAACCAAAAAAACGGCCAGTTTACTCATGAAAAACTCTCCAGACACAAAGCAAAACGCTTTAAAAGAGACCAACGTCGTCTATGCCTTCAAATGCCAACTTGGGGACTGTAAGCCTCAAAGAACTCAGTATATAGGCAAGACAACAACATCTCTTCCCAGGCGATTAACGATGCATAAGCAACAGGGCTCCATTAAGGAACATATAATCTCTTCCCACAACCAGACCATCATCAGAGAAATCTTAGCAAACAACACAGAAATCATCGATAGATACAGCTATAGCAGGCGGCTTGACATCTGCGAGGCACTACACATCAAGAAGTCAACACCAGCAATCAACAGCCAATTAATGCACAACTATATTCTACCCACTTCAAGACTCCGCTCAAATATAGAAGCATCAAGAAATATTGGCCAATAGGCCCTCTGCAGTTACTTCCATTCTCACCGTCAATTTACCCAATTAATACCCCATTGTTTCGTGTTCTGAATGTGTTGAAAGTTTTGTTCACCTCATCCAAAACTGTTGTAACATATCACCTCACCCAAAATGTAGGTATAAAATAAAATGAAAGCTGTATAAATCATAGCAGAGT
>NC_091171.1:28098279-28125779 GCF_040958095.1 Procambarus clarkii | reverse complement strand
TTAGGTCTCTAAACTTTTCGTCAAGGACTGCAGCAATGGCATTGTGGCCCAGAGGTGCTCCGAGTAGTGTGCTGTCGGTAGGTTTAACGACTGAGGCTTCTGGTAGAACTGATTTCACTGCTCTAATGATTACTTCACTAGATGCAATAATTTCGCACTTGGAGGGGCTAAGAACGAGACCCATGGACTCCCCCCGTGTCTTCACCAGCTGTAAGTCTTCTAGCAGGGAATCTTGTGTGCCTGCCAGAGTGCCATCATCCAGGAACCAGATGTTGAGCTCGCTGGACAGTCTGGTTGTAATTTCTCGAACCGCTATGCAAAAGAGGAACGGTGCAAGTGGGTCACCCTGTTGAATTCCCTCTGCTGAGGTGACTTCATGTTTGCCAAACAGGAGGGTTGAGTCTTTGCTGTAGCCTGCTGACACAAACGGGAGAATGCTTGGGCAATGTTCCTGGACTGCAGTGAGGATTGCTTCCCTTTTGACCGAGTTGAAAGCGTTTTTAAAATCTAATTTTACTACTGCCTGGTCTTCAGTAAGAGAGCTAATGTAGGCTCGTGCAGCATGAGCCGCTGCTTCACAGCCTTGGGGGACTCCAAACCCCAGCTGGTTGGGTTGCAGCATGGTGGCTGCTTCCGTTCGGATACTTCTGACAGCAGCCCTTGCAACTAGGCGGCGAAGGGTATTACCAACGGCAATGGGTCTGATTCCTCCCCCCTTCTTTTTGAGGGCACATAGAGATGCACCAAAGAAGAATGGTTTGATTTCATCAGGGATTAACCCGGCGAGGCAGTTGTTGACAAACGTTGTGATTTCTGTCAGGAGCGCTTCTGCAGCTGGGCCAAGAACAGGGTTCACCATTTCCTTCACATGTTGAGGTCTTACCCCTGTGTAGCCTCCTGAGGAGCCCGGGGGAAATGAAACGATAGCTTTATAAACCTCTGACTCCCGGAGGACGAGAGGTTCCTGATTAGGGGCGAGCCTGACCTGTGGGGGAGGTCCACCTACGGCCCTGACGGGGTGTTTTTCTCTCAGTGCTTGGGCTGTGGTTTCATCCCTGGGCAAAATTTTGTCCTCACTTGTGATTAACCTGAGTGCCCCGACTGTATTGCCCTCTTCAATTTTCTTGCTGACTTGGGTACCTAATTTTCTGTTGTCGCTGATTGTCGTACTTGGTCTGCCTCGGCGGTGTTTGGTGTGTTTGGGGAGGCGGACTAGGTTGTCAGCCCTCGGAAAATCCCTAATTGCTTTATTGATGGATGAGGCCAGTGTCTTGCCTCCTCTGTCTGGTACACCTAAGCATGCATTGCCAAAAAGTAACAGATTGTGCCAGGCTTTGATGGTATCAGGTGCAACAAGGTTATTTGACCCTCTGTTGACTTTTGCGATGAGGTCCGTGTATTTCCCTGCAGCAAAAGGGCGAGAGGCCTTTGGGATGTGGGTGAGTGTCCTGGTTGACGTTGCTTTAATTGCCTCTAGCAGGTCGTCTGTTGCAACGTAATCTGTTGCGATTTGTACTGGTGCAACAGGCTCCTGAGTGCTGCCTCCTCCCACGGGAGGCCTCCCTGACCCAGGACAGTCACCATGCTGGCGTATGACTCTGGAGACAGAGTTGATGCTGACGATGTTCCCACAACCACTGCATGTGCCTCTCCTTTGATTGGCTTCGGGAGGGGTGAGCTGGCTGGTAGCGGCTTCTTCTGCCATCCCCTTAGGTAAAGTGAATGTCACCTTGCACTGGAGTATTTGTCTCTCCCTCCTGGCTGGGGGGGACGAGGTTGTCCCCTATACTATGCGTCATGTCTGGGCAGATGTCTGGGGTGGGTGGGCTCGTGGAGGTGGTGGGTGGGGGTTGGGAGGCTGCGCGCTGGCCCGGTCTGGGAGGGGGGCCGGGGAGGGAAGGCGCGACCACCTGATCGTGGGAGGTGGGGGCGGGGGAGCGGAGGACACTGCACCACACGGAGGGGGGGGGGAGACACTACACAAGTGGAGTGGGCGAGCGGGAGACACTACACTCACTGGGGGGGAGGCACTACACTCAGGGGGTGGGGGGGGCACTACACTCAGGGGGTGGGGGGAGGCACTACACTCAGGGGGTGGGGGGAGGGTTGATGTGGCACGTAACACTTGGATAATTTCCTTTTTGTCACTAAACACTGGTGAATGTGTCCTGGCTCACTGGGTGTGGTGCTCTCAACACGATACTCACAATGGTCCAGTCACCACAGGACTGGACTCAACTTATATATATATATATATATACATACTATTTATTGATTCGACAGCGTTGGTTACTTATATGAGCGCCTAATACTCATTCTGTCTGAGATGAAGTTTATTGTACACCCTGATACTCTTCTTGTGAGCTGTAGTTTATTTTGCACCAAAAATCCATCTTGAAGGGGAGGGGGGTGGAGTGTAGATGTCTGTGTACTGTTACTCATTCTATGGGCAGTTGATGATTGTGGGGCCCAATGCTCATCCTGTGAGCAATAGTTTATTGTACAAATCATAGGGATCCTTTGAGCTGTAGTTTATTATGTACATTATACTAATACTGAGTGAGGTTGTATATTGCGTGCCTCATACTCATCCTGTGATGGGTAGTTTATTCAATTTATCTGGTGGATTACTTCCGTTCATTTGCTCCATTGCGTCTTCTGCGGTGTCTTTATTTCTCAGGTTCTTGAGACACACCACCAAAATATACACTACCAAGGTATACAAAGACACAACCAAATTATACACACACACACACTAGAGGTTAGAGCCCAACCAAACGGACATTTCCACAGGAAGGTCTAACTGCAGTGACAGTGACGTCAAAAGAAGAAGAAGTTAAGAAGCAACTACAGCAACTGGGTGTGACAAAAGCCATGGGACCAGACAAAATATCGCCTTGGATACTAAGAGACGCAGCGGAAGCATTGCGCAGCCCACTTGCCATAATATTGAATTCCACTCTAGAAACGGGAGAACTTTCTGACTGCTGGAAAGTGACTGATGTGGTACCAATCTACAAGAAAGAGGGGACTACAAAAACTATTAAACTTCAGACCCGTATCATTAACAAGTATCCCATTGCAAGTTGCCAGAGAGACTGATCCGAAGCAAGCTATCTTGAGGTTATCTTGAGATGATTTCGGGGCTTTAGTGTCCCCGCGGCCCGGTCCTCGACCAGGCCTCCACCCCCAGGAAGCAGCCCGTGACAGCTGACTAACACCCAGGTACCTATTTTACTGCTAGGTAACAGGGGCATAGGATATAAGAAACTCTGCCCATTGTTTCTTGCCGGCGCCTGGGATTGAACCCAGGACCACAGGATCACAAGCCCAGTGTGCTGTCCGCTCGGCCGACCGGCTCCCTCCACCTAGTGGAACATTTAGAACAGATCAATTTTGTCTCACGGCACCAGAAGGGTTTTTGCGTTGGAAAACCCTGCTTGACAAACTTGCCGGCGTCCCACAACAAGATGACAGAAATCAAACAAGAAAAAGGAGAGAGGGCAGATTGCATATTTATTAACTGAGAGAAAACTCTTGATACGGGAGTCACGAAAGACTTGCACTCAAACAAGAGAAGCAGGCTGGGGCATCGAGGAGAGTCTTAAGGTGGGTAAGACAGCATCAGGAAGGGAAGGGTTTCTTCCCTTACATCAAGGAAAGAAATATCAAGAGTGGAGAAACGTTACGACTGGAGTATCACAAGGATTGATTCTAGGGCCTATACTCCTTCTAATATATATATATATATATATATATATATATATATATATATATATATATATATATATATATATATATATATATATATATATATATATATATATATATATATATATATATATATATATACATATAACTGTACCCGGCCACGTAATGCTATAGCACAGCGACCTTCACCTTTGCCCCAGTCCTCCTCACAATTCCCCCATTCCCTCGCCCTCCCAACCATTTCCCCCTCCCCATCCCCTTACCCTCCCCTACTCCACCGTCCCCTCGTCCTCCCCACCATCTCTCACTTCCCCGTCCACTCGTCATCCCAACCCATCATTGAGGTTGCTAACAGAAACCCGTCCCCTCGTCCTCCCCACCATACCCACTCCCCTACCCCTTGTCCTCCCCACCATTCTTCTGTCCCCTCGTCCTTCCCAACATTACCCCCTCCCCTGTCCCCTCTTCCTACCCCCCACCATCCCTCCCCACTCCGTTGTCCGATGCATTCCCAAATGATCTGATGTTCCCATCAGAAAAATGGGAGCATCAAATGATCTGATGTTTCCATCACTGAAATATAAGAAAAAGTTAAAAAAAATATGAAACAAATAAAAAAATTTAATTATACTCAAGAAATGAACGATATGGTAATCAACACAGCTCAATTCCAACCCAATATCACACAAAATAATTAAATCAAAATGAAAATAAATAAAAAATTCCATTTATCAATGAAATCGGAAACATTGAAAGGAAATAGTAACATATTTAGTATAGTGTGTGTGTTGCTCTTACGTGCAACAGATGGCTGTTAAAAAAAAAAATAGTTTTTACCTGTCACAGGTGTGGCATCTATACTTATACTTACGAAATGAACGATTTGGTAAACAACACAGCTCAATTCCAACTCAATGTCACACAAAATAATTCAATGAAAAATAAAATAAATCGAAATCTATGAAAAGTAAATTTATCAATGCAATCGGAAACATTGAAATGGAATTCGTGTCATATTTAGTATAACGTGCATGTTGCTATTATGTGCAACAGATGGCGTTGTTTTTCAAAAACATATGTTTTTACCTGTCAGAAGGGTGGCATCTATGTTTATTTATTTATTTATTTATATACAAGAAAATACATTGGGTTAGAGAGAATACATAGCATAGTATTTACAATCTTGTAAAGCCACTAGTACGCACAGCGTTTCGGGCAGGTCCTTAATCTAACAGATAATTTTAAGTAGGTAAATTCAAGCAGAATTAATAAAATGATAACAGATACATTGCAAGAAAAAATATGAGATGAGAGAAAATAGTAAGTATATTAAAGCACATTGGTATATTAAAGCTCTGGTTGATTACATTGACAACTTGATTGGTAATTTAAAGAAGATTAACAGACACCGTACAGCAGATTGATAGCTCATATAAGAAGACAGCAATGGTCACAATGGTAAAGATGTTCGGATTGGGTACATAAAGATAGGGAGATTGGGTAGCAATAGATACAGTGCAATTTTAATTAAAGCAACACGGTAAAAAAAATATGCAGATGAGATTAGGTACTTTTTAGTTTTGTTTTTGAATGACGCAAAAGTTGGACAGCTTTTCAATTCATTAGGGAGTGAGTTCCATCGACTGGGTCCCTTTATTTGCATAGAGTGTTTACACAGGTTAAGTTTGACTCTGGAGATATCAAAGAAATATTTATTTCTGGTGTGGAGATAATGGGTCCTATTACAACTGTCCAGGGAGAGTTTCAGAGCAGGATTTGCGTTTAAGAACAGGCTTTTGTAAATGTAATTGTCACAAGAAAATTTGTGGAGTGAGATTATGTTTAGCATGTTAAGGGAGTTAAACAAGGGGGCTGAGTGTTGTCTGAAAGCAGAATTTGTTATTCCTGTACTATATTTATATAGTAAATATATAAAAGACGCGCCTATTCGAATGCAGCGTTGTGTCAAATTTTCAAAGCAATCGGTGATGAACTTTCGGAAATTACAGCGTGTGTTGCTCTTACATTCAACAAATGGCGCTGTTTTTCAAAAAATGCATGTTTTTTTTCCTGTCACAGGTGAGGCATGTATATGTCTCATATATAAAAAGACGCGCGTATTCGAATGCAACGTCATGTCAAAATTTCAAAGCAATCGGTAAAGAGGTTTCGAAGATTTCCATCACATGAAAAACACAGTATTCAGAAAAAGCATGTTTTTTTACCGCCACAGACGTGACATCTATATTGTATGTATATAAACACCTGCTCAACTGTCAATCAACTGGTGTTCAGGTTCCTGAGCCTATTGGGCTCTATCATATCTACACTTGAAACTGTGTATGGAGTCAGCCTCCACCACATCACTACTTAGTGCATTCCATTTGTCAACCACTCTCACACTAAAAAAAATTATTTCTAATATCTCTGTGGCTCATTTGGGCACTCAGTTTCCACGTGTATCCCCTAGTGCGTGTTAAATTGCCGGTTTTTATGTACCCTGTCAATTCCGCTCAGAATCTTGTACATGGTGATCATGTCCCCCCTAACTCTTCTGTCTTCCAGTGATGTGAGGTTTAATTCCCGTAGTCTCTCCTCGTAGGTCATACCTCTCAGCCCTAGTACTAGTCTGGTGACAAACCTAGATACAGTGTGTGTGTGTGTGTGTGTGCGTGTGTGTGTGTGTGTGTGTGTGTGTGTGTGTGTGTGTGTGTGTGTGTGTGTGTGTGTGTGTGTGTACTCACCTATGTGTACTCACCTATATGTGCTTGCAGGATCGAGCATTGACTCTTGGATCCCGCCTTTCTAGCTATCGGTTGTTTACAGCAATGACTGATACAGTCAGTGTGTGTGTGTGTGTGTGTGTGTGTGTGTGCGTGCGTGTGTGTGTGTGTTTTCACCTAGTTGTGCTTGCGGGGATTGAGCTTTGCTCTTTCGGCCTGCCTCTCAACTGTCAATCAACTGTTTTTACTACTACTTATTTTTCCCCCGCACCACACACACACACACACACCAGGAAGCAGCCCGTGACAGCTGACTAACTCCCAGGTACTTATTTACTGCTAGGTAACAGGGGCATAGGGTGAAAGAAACTCTGGCCATCGTTTCTCGCCGGCGCCAGGGATCGAACTTGGGACCACAGGATCACGTGTCCAGCGTGCTGTCCGCTCGGCCAGCGGTTCCCCAGTGTTTTTTTCTGTGTGTGTGTGTGTGTGTGTGTGTGTGTGTGTGTATGTGTGTGTGTGTGTGGTGCCCCTCAACGCTGTCAATCAGTCAGCGTTGACTGATTGACAGTTGAGAGGCGGGCCGAAAGAGCCAGAGCTCAACCCCCGCAAGCATAACAGGTGAGTACACACACACACACACACACACACACACACACACACACACACACACACACACACACACACACACACACACACACACACACACACACACACACACACACACACACACACCACCACCACCACACAGCACCAAGACCCACGACATCAGCACTAACAGAGTTAGGAATTCTGTCCAGGCGTCAGCACTCAGCCGCCTCCAACAAGCAACTATGCCACGGTCCAGCCAACACTTACTTGACCTCTTATTTGTCCTCTTATGAGATCTGTACCCCTCTTCTTTTCTCCCTCTCCTCCACCTCACCCTACTCTCAGAAAATGTATTATTACGAAGCTATGAATCTGCTAAACAACTCTTCTTCTTTTTTGGAAAGAACCAATATTTCAGAGTTAAGGAAGCAGGGGGGAAGTGTAATAAATGCAGATATTTCTTAAAGCAGTTCACTTGAACCGACCTTGACTGGCCTATGACATTCCCCTACCCAACATGATTCACCCTGAGAACTTGAGTGAAGCTAGCCCCAAGCGTCTGGCCTCCAACCTCTGACAGACAGACGTTCTGTTTTATAGTTATAGATATGCTGTGGTAATCGAGACAAGAGGTACAGATCTTGTAAGTGGGCGCGTAAGAGGTATAGATCTCGTAAGTGGGTACGTAAGAGGTAAAGATCTCGTAAGTGGGCGCGTAAGAGGTACAGATCTCGTAAGTGAGCGCGTAAGAGGTAAAGATCTCGTAAGTGGGCGCGTAAGAGGTACAGATCTCGTAAGTGGGTGCGCAAGAGGTACAGATCTCGTAAGTGGGCGTGTAAGAGGTACAGATTTCGTACGTGGGCACGTAAGAGGCAAAGATCTCGTAAGTGGGCGCGTAAGAGGTACAGATCTCGTAAGTGGGCGCGTAAGAGGTACAGATCTCGTAAGTGGGCGCGCAAGAGGTACAGATCTCGTAAGAAGGGGCGTAAGAGGTAAAGATCTCGTACGTGGGCGCGCAAGAGGTACAGATCTCGTAAGTGGGCGCGCCAGAGGTACAGATCTCGTAAGAAGGGGCGTAAGAGGTACAGATCTCGTACGTGGGCGCGTAAGAGGTACAGATCTCGTAAGTGATATCGTAACTCGCCCTGCAAGCAAACACAAGTAAATGCAAACATAAGTTTTTGCTTTACTCTGAAGGCGATCGTCTTCCAACCAGTTCTCTCTAATTGCAGTTCCGTAAAAAAAAAATAAACACACACAACTTAGCATAACCAGAAACGTTTGAGCACCAGCAACACCCCCCCCCCCCCCCGCCACCCCCCAACGTCTAGATCCAAATGCATACAAAACGACTATATTAATTAGGATACTAAACAGGCGCCGTAACTGATGCGTCTACCAGCAGCAAGCAGCAGCTTGTAGCTTGTTGTGACGTGCAATGGCAATTAGACTTCAGAACAAGGCTTAACGACCGGCAACGAGAGCTCGCCAGCGCCATGCCCGCCCGCGGCAATGTCAGGGTCTTGTGCGGCTCTAGTTCCAACTTCCGTTTTCTTTGCGCGGTTTTTTTCTCTACACTCATATTCCTGCCCATGAGGCGGAACTTATTAACTGTTGCATTGTTGCGGTTTTATTCTGTGGTTTAATGTGGTTATTAAACAGTATGACCATTGTATATTTATATTGTGACGAGAAAAATGGATGTTAGTGCAGTCTCTCTAGGCAGATGTAATGCCAGTCACATACAGCAAAAAAAAAAAATGTAAAAAAACAAGGAAAAAAATGTAAACTGCAAGTTATCTTCACAGTGAGGTAAACTGTAGGATAAAGCAGATGGAAAAGACATTTAAAAATACTGTACTTTGATAGAACAATTAAAAATTACAAAACAGAATATCGAGACACACACAGAGATCACACTAACGTGATGCATCAAATGAACAAATCCACAAGGGCCGTGACGAGGATTCAGTAAGTTCAGTAGAACTTCGGTTTCAACCCTTTTAACCTGTCGTAGCTCAGTCGATTAAGGCAGTGTCTGGGATGCTCCCGGACGCAGGTTCGAATCCTCGTCACGGCCCTTGTGGATTTGTTCAGAATATCCAGGCTTGGCTCTAATACAAAGTGTGCAAAACAAACCAGATGAACAATGAAATTTACGTTACGTTAATGTGCAAAATAAAATATGGTGTGGGAATACTGTGAGCAAAACTGAATAGCTCTGTTACCACACCGGGGTATGTCACCAGGTCTACTCATCAGAGCACTCAGGAGTAATATGACTCTTAGTGGGCTTGGTAGCCCTATTTATACACGGCGACGGCCGTGCAGATGGCGATGGTGACTTCTTTAACTATTAACCGGTTCTCATAAACTTATTGTTTCGGATGGCGTGAGCTCCCAGCGACCCAGGTGCGAGGTGGGGTCCCGCTAAACACACACCGAAACTACGACGTTGGTACAACGTTCGAACAAGTTTTAACACCTCCTAACCAGTTATAACAATCAATATAGCAAGTTGTAACAACGTTCTAATACGTCATAAACACGTTAAGCCAAGATGTAACAACTTTATTACAAGTTGTAACAAGCGGAAAATAGAGACAGTTTCGGTTTGTGTTTCCAGGGGTGACGGGTCGTGGTATATGGGAGGACAGGACCTACTGCCTAGACGTCTGGAAGTATAGGTGATAATGGAGCAGGCCGAATCTCTTCCAAGAGATTTTACTGTGACTATATATATAAATATATATATATATATATATATATATATATATATATATATATATATATATATATATATATATATATATATATATATATATATATATATATATATATATATATATATATATATAGACATATGTCGTACCTAGTTGCCAGAACGCACTTCTCAGCCTACTGTGCAAGGCCCGATTTGCCTAATAAGCCAAGTTTTCCTGAATTAATATATTTTCTCCAATTTTTTTCTTATGAAATGATAAAGCTACCCATTTCATTATGTATGAGGTAACAATTTTTTTATTGGAGTTAAAATTAACGTAGATATATGACCGAACCTAACCAACCCTACCTAACCTAACCTAACCTATCTTTATAGGTTAGGTTAGATTAGGTAGCCGAAAAAGTTAGGTTAGGTTAGGTTAGGTAGTCGAAAAACAATTAATTCATGAAAACTTGGCTTATTAGGCAAATCGGGCCTTGCATAGTAGGCTGAGAAGTGCGTTCGGGCTACTAGGTACGACATATATATAATATATTGTCACTGTATCTGTCCATTATAGTGGTGTTGGTGAGTGTATATCTGATGATGGTCTGGTTATGTATAGAGACTGCTGCATGTTCCTTAATAGGGTCTTTATGCTTGTGCATTATTAGGCGTGTTGAAAGGGATGTTGTTGTCTTGCCAACATACTGAATTTGCAGGGGCAGACAGCTCCCAAGTGGGCATGTGAAGCCATAGACGACATTTGGTCTCTTTCAAAGGGTTTTGTTTGGTGTCAGGAGAGTTCTTCGTGAGCAAGTTGACAGCCATCTTAATCTTATAGAATAGTATTAGTTTAGTCTTCTGGTTGGGGTCAATAAGAGTCACATTTCCATCAGTAAGATTTTTCAGGACGCTCTCTTCCGTCCTGTGAGCCGTGGAGTAGAAGTTCCTGCAGAACATTTTAATAGTAAGGACCGATAATGTGCTGTTGGATGTTGTACCTGATGTGGCAGTGTGGCTCACCTTCCCTTGGATGATCTTCTCGACATCAAGTCGAAGAGATCAATGGTTCTGATTAATGATCAAGAGAATTGATCAGGACCTGATCAATAATGGATACGCTAATGGATATATCTGTGATGTACGTGTGTGGTGCAGTATAGTACTCAAAGATGCAACTGTATGGGACAATGTGGAACACATTGATCTACCTGTGTGGTAGTCATTGATGTTCCGTGTGGTAGCCTCTGATGTACCGTGTGGGTAACCATTGATGTACCGTGAATCGTGTAGGTAGCCTTTGATGTGCCGTGTACCGTATAGGTAGCCTTAAATGTACCGTGTGATAGGCTTTGATATACCGTGTACCGTGAGGTAGCCTTTGATGAACAGTGTAATAGGCTTTGATGTTCCGTGTGTTAGCCTTTAATATACCGTGAACCGTGTGTAACCTTTGATGAACCGTGTACCGTGTGTAACCTTTGATGAACCGTGTACCGTGTGGTAACCTTTGATGTACCGTGAACCGTGTGGTAACCTTTGATGTACCGTGTACCGTGTGGTAACTTTTGATGTACCGTGAACCGTGTGGTAACCTTTGATGTACCGTGAACCGTGTGGTAACCTTTGATGTACCGTGTACCGTGTGGTAACTTTTGATGTACCGTGAACCGTGTGGTAACCTTTGATGTACCGTGTACCGTGTGGTAACCTCTGATGTACCGTGAACCGTGTGGTAACCTTTGATGTACCGTGAACCGTGTGGTAACCTTTGATGTACCGTGAACCGTGTGGTAACCTTTGATGTACCGTGAACCGTGTGGTAACCTTTGATGTACCGTGAACCGTGTGGTAACCTTTGATGTACCGTGAACCGTGTGGTAACCTTTGATGTACCGTGAACCGTGTGGTAACCTTTGATGTACCGTGGACCGTGTGGTAACCTTTGATGTACCGTGAACCGTGTGGTAACCTTTGATGTACCGTGAACCGTGTGGTAACCTTTGATGTACCGTGTGGTAGAGTACGGAGCCAAGTGGCACATTGGTATTGCTCACATGTCAGTCGTCATATCACCCTCACATGCATTTTGATGCTTAGTGCATTGCTTGCTAGCTGGCTGGCTGACTGGCTATTTGTTTGGCTGGCTGCCTGGCTGGCTATCTGGCTTGCTGGCTGGCTGGCTATCTGGCTTGCTGGCTGACTGGCTATCTGGCTTGCTGGCTGGCTGGCTATCTGGCTGGCTGCCTGGCTGGCTGGCTGCCTGGCTGGCTATCTGGCTGGCTGACTGGCTGGCTATCTGGCTGGCTGGTTGGCTGTTTCTGTGCCTTACTGTTTTTTATAAGTATCTCTCTGGATATTTGGCTGTTTCACTGTATATGACTGGCAGTCTCTCTCTCTCTCTCTCTCTCTCTCTCTCTCTCTCTCTCTCTCTCTCTCTCTCTCTCTCTCTCTCTCTCTCTCTCTCTCTCTCTCTCTCTCTCTCTCTCTCTCTCTCTCTCTCTCTCTCTCTCTCTCTCTCTTTCTCTCTCTCTCTGTCTCTCTCTCTCTCTCTCTCTCTCTCTCTCTCTCTCTCTCTCTCTCTCTCTCTCTCTCTCTCTCTCTCTCTCTCTCTCTCTCTCTCTCTCTCTCTCTCTCTACAGACCAAAATAAAACACGCACTTCGGCAACCTGTTTTCATATTAAACCATAATTGATCTAAAAAACGCACAGCGAATATTATTATGAAATTAATGTATGTAAATGTTTACTTCTCTGGACTGATGAGAAAATGGTCTACTCAGATCTTCTGGACGAGAGAGAGAGAGAGAGAGAGAGAGAGAGAGAGAGAGAGAGAGAGAGAGAGAGAGAGAGAGAGAGAGAGAGAGAGAGAGAGAGAGAGAGAGAGAGAGAGAGAGAGAGAGAGAGAGAGAGAGAGAGAGAGAGAGAGAGAGAGACGTAAGGTTTGATACAGTAGAATCCTTTACGCTTATCTCATGATAAGATGGAGCTGACTTCCACATGTGTTCCTATCGTGCAGGTTCAAACACCTTTGAAAGAGTTATTGAGAATATCTGTAATATTATATGAAGCGAAATTTACAGAGTAAAAGACCTTCTTCCCATGTTTGAGAATCACTGTATGTGTGAGCATCCCGGTACAGTACAGTCGGCTTCGTTCTCGACGCACAATCGAGAATTCCGGGTTCGAATCCCGGACGGGACAGAATTGGTTGGACACACATTGTCTTTCACCTAATACCTCAGTTCACCTAGCAGCAAGTAGGTACCTAGGAGTTGGTCAGCGTGTTGTGGGGTTGCATCACGGGCGGGGTCTGTAATTTGACCTTGAGGAAGGGGGGAAGGGACCTTGATAAAAGCCTAATGTGTGTGAACACACTCAGGCTTCCTGTCCCCCCTACACAGTGAATTATCAGGATATGAATTATAAATGTAATGCACTTGGAAATGATGTGGTGGAGGCTAACTCCATACACAGTTTCAAATGTAGGTATAAGAGAGCTCAATAAGCTCGGGAATCTGAACACCAGTAGATATACGGTAGAGAGGCGGGACCAAAGAACCGCAGCTCAACCCCCCTGCAAGCACAACTAGGTGATTACAGCCAGGTGACTACACACTTACGTGTGCTTCCGCTGAGGGGCTGGTCCAGTAATAGTTATTTTGAGCTTTGAGAATACCGCGCTCAAGCACCCAGTGAGAGGGCCGGCCCGGCTGTTCTCAAGTATTTCAGATATTTTAATATTGTTTAAACATATCTTAAAAATTTATCTTCCACTTCTCGTAACTATGCGCAGAGGCGTATCTCTGTGGTCCGGGTAAACTGCGATGTAGGTAACAAAAGGAGAGGTGCACTGAGCCTGGAACGATGCAGAAATAGTAATGTTTCCTTGTCGGGAGGAAAACACTATCGCAGAGACCGTGTCTGCGAGAAGCAGGAATCATTGCCTATTTTAGGTGGTGATTATTGAACTGGCGGAGGCACGTGTCACAGACGTGAAGGGTGGGAAGTGGGCGGGGTTAAGGAAGTAGGGGAGGGGGGGGGGGGATTAAGAAGCTTGCAGTGTTAAAATATGAATCAACACGTCCGCGCTTGTTTGTGAACACACCCAGCGTCCGTGTTCACAAACCCAGACCACTTATGAACAAAAATATTGAGTGTGAACATGAGAAGATGACTACAGACTCTTGTCAACACCTTTAGAAATTTCTCATCCTTATCTTAAGTCCTTTTTTATACACATCAACCCCACATCCGCATCCATGCTCTAACTTAAGTAATCCTTGTCGCAACAAACGCCCACACGAAGCCCCATCTTGCATGGTGAATCCATTGCCCCGTGTTAGGATGCAGACCTCTATATTGCCCCGGCGCCTGGTCTCCTGGGCAGGCCAGCAGCCCACACGCGACGGTGCCTTGATTACTACATTAAAAGTAGATACGCGTCTCCAGCCTTGTCCTTGATGGTCACAGCTCCTCGTCTAAAGGAACCTCCAACACTGCCAGCATGTCTACGCCCACTCCCGTCCATTGACCTGTGCGCACGCCCACATGTCAATTAGTAAGGACGACCACCTTTCACCCCCTGTAGCTTTGCTCACATCTATACCTCAGTTAGTCTGGGTGACTATTCCGTTCACTTTTACCTCTGCTTATAATTATACACCAGTTGGGACGTCCACCTATACGTTAGTTATTAATAAAGACGACCACCATGTACCGTTTACTGTGCTCACACTTACACATCACACTCACACAACTGAGAGAGAGAGAGAGAGAGAGAGAGAGAGAGAGAGAGAGAGAGAGAGAGAGAGAGAGAGAGAGAGAGAGAGAGAGAGAGAGAGAGAGAGAGAGAGAGAGAGAGAGAGAGAGAGAGAGAGGAGAGAGAGGAGAGAGAGAGAGAGAGAGAGAGAGAGAGAGAGAGAGAGAGAGAGAGAGAGAGAGAGAGAGAGAGAGAGAGAGAGAGAGAGAGCGAGAGAGAGAGAGAGCGAGAGAGAGAGAGAGAGAGAGAGAGAGAGAGAGAGAGAGAGAGAGAGAGAGAGAGAGAGAGAGAGAGAGAGAGAGAGAGAGAGAGAGCGAGAGAGAGAGAGAGAGAGAGAGAGAGAGAGAGAGAGAGAGAGAGAGAGAGAGAGAGAGAGAGAGAGAGAGAGAGAGAGAGAGAGAGAGAGAGAGAGAGAGAGGAGAGAGAGGAGAGAGAGGAGAGAGAGAGAGAGAGAGAGAGAGAGAGAGAGAGAGAGAGAGAGAGAGAGAGAGAGAGAGAGAGAGAGAGAGAGAGAGAGAGAGAGAGAGAGAGAGAGAGAGAGAGAGAGAGAGAGAGAGAGGAGAGAGAGGAGAGAGAGAGAGAGAGAGAGAGAGAGAGAGAGAGAGAGAGAGAGAGAGAGAGAGAGAGAGAGAGAGAGAGAGAGAGAGAGAGAGAGAGAGAGAGAGAGAGAGAGAGAGAGAGAGAGAGAGAGAGAGAGAGAGAGAGAGAGAGAGAGAGAGAGAGAGAGAGAGAGAGAGAGAGAGAGAGAGAGAGAGAGAGAGAGAGAGAGAGAGAGAGAGAGAGAGAGAGAGAGAGAGAGAGAGAGAGAGAGAGAGAGAGAGAGAGAGAGAGAGAGAGAGAGAGAGAGAGAGAGAGGAGAGAGAGGAGAGAGAGAGAGAGAGAGAGAGAGAGAGAGAGAGAGAGAGAGAGAGAGAGAGAGAGAGAGAGAGAGAGAGAGAGAGAGAGAGAGAGAGAGAGAGAGAGAGAGAGAGAGAGAGGAGAGAGAGGAGAGAGAGAGAGAGAGAGAGAGAGAGAGAGAGAGAGAGAGAGGAGAGAGAGAGAGAGAGAGAGAGAGAGAGAGAGAGAGAGAGAGAGAGAGAGAGAGAGAGAGAGAGAGACATCCCAGGCTATATACACATCAAGTATATGATTAGATTTTAAATTAGAATTGAATTGAATTTTCTCTGCTTTATATATGTTTACTTTTGTACGTGTATAATATCTATAAAAAATGGGTTAAAATAATTTAAAATTGCCACATACCCTATAGATTACCAAATCCTATTATCCCACAGCGGCACTTTTTAAATTGAATAGTCCCAGGTTGGTGTAGTGGTAAAACACTTTCCTCCCACCTCGCCAGCAATATGGCCCGGGCTCGAGTCCTCTCTTGGGAGGATTGACTGGGAGCCACACACCCACAAACACAAATATATTCACCTAAAAAAATGGGACATTTTATGATCCATTCTCAGCCAGTTAGGCAGCTCATCCTCCTAAAATGACATCGTTTACAGTAACTATTTACAGTAACTAACTATGTAACTATCCAAAGTGCCAATATGTAGTGATGTACCACCAGTACACCACACTTTGCCCTCTGAATATTATTGAGTCTGGAAAAACAAGGTTAAAAATCAAACTTAAATATTTCTAGGCCTAGTATATCACATATGGAGGGCTAAAATGGCGTCTATTAGGCCTAGGATTGACAGGAGAGGTTAGATTAAGTTAGGTTAGGTCATATATTTGTTGCAATTAAAAAAGTTCCCGGTTTATCCAAATTGAATAATACCAAACTCCACTTTCTATTGGTCCATCACTACATATTGGTACTGTCTACCAAACAGTTACCATGAGTCCTGTCGTGTTAGGAGGCTGCTGGGCTGCAGTTGAGGCATATGTTATTCAAGGAGCCTATCAGGATACACTCAAACTCAACCTGTTGCAAATGTTAAGGAAACAAGATACAAGGAGGTCTGTGTATCAGACCTATTAGCATCATCGGATTACTCTAACATCGCTCGCCTTATGTCTTTCTGTGTCTCGTATTGACATCGAGGTTCATTGAACATTATCGCAACCTCTTACGAAACCTGTGCATCTTTTTTCAATTATGGCGGGTTAGATTACACTAATTAAGCGGTTTATGAGCTCCGAAGCACTACAAAGGTTGTTTATAACAAGCTTCTGAGCTCGTAAATTGTTTTTTTAATGTAAACAAAGCCGCCATGATTAAGGAAAGATGTACAGGTTTCGTCAGTGGGCGCGTAAATGCTTGATGAATCCTGACCTTTGAATGATGTCTCGGGACACTTTAATATTCTGTGCCACAGAAGGTGATATTGTGCCTTCCTGGCTTAGTGCTCACATATGATAATTACCACCTTGAGAGTCTGGCCACAACACACACACACTGGCTGCTCATGCACTGGCACACACATGTTTTCCCAGTGGGAGGTTCCTTTGAACACTTAGAAACTGTGTTCAAAGTGGATAGTTCCAAACAACTGACACTGTTTATAGTTGGGTAGTTCGAAACAACTGACACACCAACGTTCATAAACCTGAAATGTTTCAAGCGTAGGTTAGACATCTATTTGAAATATTTTGGGTGGATATAATAAGGACCTGCCTCGTATGAGCCAACGGGAGCTGCCTCGTATGAGCCAACGGGAGCGGCCTTATATGGGCCAACAAGGCCTTATATGGGCCAAGAGGAGCTGCCTCATATGGGCCAACATTAGCTACTTCATATGGGCCAACCTACACTTTCCTTCATCCATATACAATAATCTCCACCGGGTCATTATTTTATCCGTGTACCCGTCCTCCATGTAATCTCGCTATTCAAAGTCATCTCGTAAGGAACTTCAGAAGGCCCACACGAGGCAGCTTTCATACATATCCATCAAAATTCATTCATATGTATATACATGCATATATATATATATATATATATATATATATATATATATATATATATATATATATATATATATATATATATATATATATATATATATATATGAAAATGAACGGAGGAAAATGAAACAGGAATTTCCTTAAGTACTTTCGTATATTAAATACATCTTCAGAAGGAAGATGTATTTAATTGATTGATTCCTTCTGAAGATGTATTTAATATACGAAAGTACTTAAGGAAATTCCTGTTTCATTTTCCTCCGTGGTCTGACATTGTCACATTCTTAATCACGTGTTTATTTTCGTGATATACACACACACACATATATATATATATATATATATATATATATATATATATATATATATATATATATATATATATATATATATATATATAAAACTTTCAAAACAATGCAGCGATCCCACATCTATCATCTTATCCAGTAATTTTTATCTTTAATCAACCGTCCTGTTTCCTAACCAGTATTTACCCAGGTCTTTCCACAATGTAAACTTTTCCATTTGATATTCATTTGTTTCGACTGCCATTTTGTGATGACGAGTTTATAATCTTATTAAGAAGACAAGTTATTATGAACACACAACAGTTCAATATAAGATGTTATTGGATGTTCTTGTGGAAATTGACCGACGGTGTTATTGGCAAAATACAAATTACTTTACGGAATACAAATACGAAAAGTTATCATGATATGAGGTGGTTACTCTTCAAAATCCTCACCTTATTATATTATTCTGCAAGCTCGTATTGCTTGTACCTCGTTATCACACGTTATCATTGCATTGTTGACCCGTCAGACCACAACGTCAGAAATTTGTGTGATACAGTAAAATTAAAAGCACCGAAAAATTGAGGCTACCTCGAACGTTAACCGTCCATCATTCTCGACAAGTTAGACGGTTCGCCTAGATCTGTACACTTTTGGTTAACCAGAACCACTGCATATGTTTACGCTTGTCAAGTGTGACAGCTTGTTTATAAGAGAAGTGTTTAGACAACAGAGAGATATAATCTCCCTGGATGTTAAATACTCATTAGTCCGAAGAAACGTCAATATGATGTTGCTTTTAATATCACTTATTTTGACGTTGGAGTTTTAGGGTGATAATTGTAGTGCATTAAGTGTGAGGACAGGCTGCGTCATGAATGGCCCAACGTTGTCAAAAACCGTCAACAAACGGTTCTGTTGCGTCGTGTGTTTAATGGGATTTTTACGCCTGAAAATTGGCGGGAAAGTTGCGCGCCAAAATATTCTCGGAAAAGTTCCATCGTAACTAACCGTTTAAAAAAAATTGTGTCAAAACAAGGAACGAGAAGTTACACGCAAAGTTCGAGGTAAAGAAATTTAACCATAGGAAAATATAGAGAATATTACAAATCACAGAGATTAATCCAACCAAGTTAGGAAATTATCTCCTAAATTTAAACGAAAGTCAACCCCCTGAAACATTATATAATGCTCATAGAAAACGTGATATATGTAAACAAAGTATGTAGCTGACGCTAATTAATTTTAAAATGAGATATATGTTGCTGGGGCACAGATGGTGGTGAAGGGTAGAGTGGTAAATGTGATGTGGGTTACTCTTACACACACACACACACACACACACACACACACACACACACACACACACACACACACACACACACACACACACACACACACACAAAGATAAGGCAGGACAGAGAAGGTTGGGCAGACTGCATATTTCTGGACTGCCAAAAAGCCTTGGATACAGTACCGCACATGACACTGCTATTCAAACTTGAGAGGCAGGCGGGAGTGAGCGGAAAGGCTCTAGCGTGGGTAAGGAGCTACCTAACAGGATGTGGACTACCTAGCAGAATCCTACATGTCGATGTTCGCGGATGACGCAAAGTTGATAAGAAGAGTTGTGACAGATGAGGATTGTAGGATCCTCCAAGAGGACATGAACAGGTTGCAGAGATGGTCAGAGAAATGGCTACTGGTGTTCAACACGAGCAAATGTAAAGTTACGGAAATGGGACTAGGTGATAGGAGCCCAAAGGGACAGTACACAATGAAGGGGGAACTGCCTACCTGTGACAACGCGCGAAAGAGACCTGGGCGTGGACGTAACACCTAATCCTAAGGCACATATAAATAGGATAACGACAGCAGCGTACTCTACACTGGCAAAGGTTAGAACATCATTCAGAAACCTAAGTAAGGAGGCATTTAGGACGCTTTACACTGCCTACGTGAGGCCAGTCTTAGAGTATGCCGCCCCATCATGGAGTCCCCACCTGAAAAAGCACATAAGGAAACTGGAAAAGGTTCTGAAGTTTGCAACGAGACTCGTCCCAGCGTTACGGGGGTATGGGGTATGAAAAGCGCCTGAAGGAACTGACCCTTACGACACTAGAAAAAAGAAGGAAGAGGGGGGGATATGATAGGAACGTATAAAATACTCAGTGGGATTAACAGAGTGGACATAGACGAAATGTTCAAACGGAATAGCAACAGAACGAGGGGACATGGGTGGAAGCTGGAAACTCAGATAAGTCACAGAGATGTTAGGAAGTTTTCTTAAGGAACTTAAGGAACAGGTTGTGGAAGAAAATTATATTCATAATTTTAAAACTAGGTATGATAGGGAGATAGGACAGGAGTCATTGCTGTAAACAACCGACGGCTCGAAAGGCGGGATCCAAGAGTCAACGCCCGATCCTGAAGACACAAATAG
Source organism: Procambarus clarkii (assembly GCF_040958095.1). Lineage (NCBI taxonomy): Eukaryota > Metazoa > Arthropoda > Malacostraca > Decapoda > Cambaridae > Procambarus > Procambarus clarkii. The sequence goes on along the minus strand of NC_091171.1, from coordinate 28,105,645 downwards.
GTGAGTACAAATAGGTGAGTGCACACAGACGTTCAGCACATCTCCCGTCTAGACTCAATGGGAGACCTGACTTACGCCTCGTCTTGGAGAATCCGGACACGAACACTTACGATGAGTGTTATTCAAAGGCGAAATTCTTATTGTGGAATGTCTGGCCGTGTTTAAAGGTCAGAGTCTTAACTCATGGTGTTCAAGGTCCTGCTTGAGAACGTAATCAGTCCGACCCGCCCTCAGCTGAGTACACACACACACTCACATGTGCTCGGGAAGTATTAAGTTAATTTCTGATCCTATTGGAAAATAGGCATATATAGGCCTCTAAATGTTGGCCTTTGAAAAAAAGCAAATGTTGGCCAGTAAATGTTGCCTTAGTGATTAATAAGGAAATGTAGGCCTATACAAAAATAGACAGTCTGAAGTTACTAACTTTGTGAATTCATTTATGTGCTTCTTACGGATATTTTACGATCTTTTTCTTTTAATGCGAATGTACTTGGGTAGATGTTGGAGTTGCTGATACCAGATATATAGTTGTGTGTGTGTGAGAGAGAGAGAGAGAGAGAGAGAGAGAGAGAGAGAGAGAGAGAGAGAGAGAGAGAGAGAGAGAGAGAGAGAGAGAGAGAGAGAGAGAGAGAGAGAGAGAGAGAGAGAGAGAGAGAGAGAGAGAGAGAGAGAGAGAGAGAGAGAGAGAGAGAGAGAGAGAGAGAGAGAGAGAGAGAGAGAGAGAGAGAGAGAGAGAGAGAGAGAGAGAGAGAGAGAGAGAGAGAGAGAGAGAGAGAGAGACAGAGAGAGAGACAGACAAAGAGAGAGAGAGAGAGAGAGAGAGAGAGAGAGAGAGAGAGAGAGAGAGAGAGAGAGAGAGAGAGAGAGAGAGAGAGAGAGAGAGAGAGAGAGAGAGAGAGAGAGAGAGAGAGAGACAGAGAGAGAGACAGACAAAGAGAGAGAGAGAGAGAGAGAGAGAGAGAGAGAGAGAGAGAGAGAGAGAGAGAGAGAGAGAGAGAGAGAGAGAGAGAGAGAGAGAGAGAGAGAGAGAGAGAGACAGACAAAGAGAGAGAGAGAGAGAGAGAGAGAGAGAGAGAGAGAGAGAGAGAGAGAGAGAGAGAGAGAGAGAGAGAGAGAGAGAGAGAGAGAGAGAGAGAGAGAGAGACAGAGAGAGAGAGACAGAGAGAGAGAGAGAGAGAGAGAGAGAGAGAGAGAGAGAGAGAGAGAGAGAGAGAGAGAGAGAGAGAGAGAGAGAGAGAGAGAGAGAGAGAGAGAGAGAGAGAGAGAGAGACAGAGAGACAGACAGAGAGAGACAGAGAGAGAGAGACAGAGAGAGAGAGAGAGAGAGAGAGAGAGAGAGAGAGAGAGAGAGAGAGAGAGAGAGAGAGAGAGAGAGAGAGAGAGAGAGAGAGAGAGAGAGAGAGAGAGAGAGAGAGAGAGAGAGAGAGAGAGAGAGAGAGAATCTTGAGAACGAGATTGAAATATTTTTTAACCTGAGCTGTTCACAAAAGGTAATTTTCGAAAGTCAAATAAATTCATGACAGACTATTTTCTAATTGTGTGCGTGTAGGTTTCATAGCGTGGGCGTGCGTGTGGGCGTGCGTGTGGGCGTGGACGTGCTTATATGCTTAGGGTGTTGGCATACGTGTGGGCGTGGGTGTGGTTCTATGATTAATTAAGGGTGTGGGCGTGCGTGTGGGCGTGTGGGTAACCGCAGACGCAGGAATGCCCATGGGGGGGGGGAGGTCAATCCACACACACGTGGTCGACGGTCACCTGATCTCTACATGTGCACATCTGTCGGTGTCTTTGTGATCGTGTATCCGCGCATGTGTGTGTGTAATTACCTAAGTGTAATTACCTAAGTGTAGTTACAGGATGAGAGCTACGCTCGTGGGTGTCCCGTCTTCCCAGCACTCTTTGTCATATACCGCTTTGAAACTACTGACGGTCTTGGCCTCCACCACCTTCTCACCTAACTTGTTTCAACCGTCTACCACTGTGTTTGCGAAAGTGAATTTTCTTATATTTCTTCGGCATCTGTGTTTAGCTAGTTTATATCTATGACCTCTTGTTCATAAAGTTCCAGGTCTCAGGAAATCTTCCCTATCGATTTTATCAATTCCTGTTACTATTTTGTATGTAGTGATCATATCACCTCTTTTTCTTCTGTCTTCTAGTTTTGGCATATTTAATGCCTCTAAGCTTTCTTCGTAGCTCTTGCCCTTCAGTTCTGGGAGCCACTTAGTAGCATGTCTTTGCACCTTTTCCAGTTGATGTGCTTCTTAAGATATGGGCACCACACAACCGCTGCATATGTGTGTGTGTGTGTGTGTGTGTGTGTGTGTGTGTGTGTGTGTGTGTGTGTGTGTGTGTGTGTGTGTGTGTGTGTGTGTGTGTGTGTGTGTGTGTGTGTGTGTGTATGTGTGTGTGTGTGTGTGTGTGTGTGTGTGTGTGTGTACTCACCTAATTGTACTCACCTAATTGTGCTTGCGGGGGTTGAGCTCAGGCTCTTTGGTCCCGCCTCTCAACCGTCAATCAACTGGTGTACAGATTCCTGAGCCTATTGGGCTCTATCATATCTACACTTGAAACTGTGAATGGAGTCAGCCTCCACCACATCACTTCCTAATGCATTCCATTTGCTAACTACTCTGACACTGAAAAGTTCTTTCTAACGTCTCTGTGGCTCATTTGGGTACTCAGCTTCCACCTGTGTCCCCTTGTTCGCGTCCCACCAGTGTTGAAAAGTTCGTCCTTGTTTACCCGGTCGATTCCCCTGAGGATTTTGTAGGTTGTGATCATGTCCCCCCTTACTCTTCTGTCTTCCAGTGTCGTGAGGTGCATTTCCCGCAGCCTTTCCTCATAACTCATGCCTCTTAGTTCTGGGACTAGTCTAGTAGCATGTGTGTGTGTGTGTGTGTGTGTGTGTGTGTGTGTGTGCGTGTGTGTGTGTGTGTGTGTGTGTGTGTGTGTGTGTGTGTGTGTGTGTGTGTGTGTGTGTGTATGCGTGTGTGTGTGTGTGTGTGTGTGTGTGTGTGTGTGTGTGTGTGTGTGTGTGTGTGTGTGTGTGTGTGTGTGTGTGTGTGTGTCCGTTGTATTTGTCAGTGCTTTTCGTTTTGTTTGTTTAATACTTTTTTTCTCACCCCCTTCGTGTGTTATCATGCTATTCCTTATCCATGGTTTTGTTTCTGATTTCTCTCTCACTCCCCCCCCCCCTCCCCTACACCCACACCCCTCCTCCCCATACACCCATACCCCCTCCCCCTACTCCCATACCCCCTCCCCCTACACCCATACCCCCTCCCCCTACACCCATACCCACATTGCTGTAGCGCTCTGCAACACCCCACACTTTCTGCAACACTCTGCAATACAAGGTACAGACCTCATACATGCCCCACTCTCCCACCAACCCCCATTACATAGTATATCACCAACCCCCATTATACGGGTATATCATCGTACCCCCCCCCCCTGGGTACGGTGATATACCCAGCCCACGACATGAGAAGCGTCAAATTTGAAGCGCTTTTGCCTGGCCAGAAGCGAACAAACGTAGGTGACGCAACTAACCTCTCGGCGTAACCCTAGCTACTTTTAATTTCAACGAAACACCGGAATATTGACGCTTTTGTCAAAAGCGTTAATATTGCAGCGTATTAAGTGCGAGGAGAAGTTGGGACTACCAGGATGATCACACACTAGAATCTGCCGTCTACCTTCTTCACGCTCGGTCACTCCTAGTTCACACTGTTATAAATAATTCACACTTTACTCCTACCTTACTGGCTTATACACTCTTCACTCAACCGGCGAGTTCATACTCTCCTCCAGACGAGAGAGGTGAGAGGGATGGAGAGAGAGAGCGAGAGCGAGAGAGCGAGAGGAAGAGGGAGAGAGAACGAGTAGAGAGACTGTTTCTCTATTTGCTTGTCTGTCCAAGGTTGTAGGCCAGACGATTTGGGCAAGGCACACTCAACTTTACAGGGTGACAGATGTGATGTAATTGACCAGCAAGGGCTGGTCTTGGTCAACTCCGTTGAAAGGTGGATAGTCTAGTCCCTGGAATGTCTCAACTTAGAGCCACCCTGAAGGCTCTAGGGTTATGACTCCAGGCCTTACACTAGGGCGGGTGCCTATACCCCCCATGGCAAAACATTTTGGTCCGCAGGTCCACCCAAGCACAGAATCAACCCGGACTCCCAACACTTAAATCTAGCAACGTTCTGGGGGCACCACTGGGTAACTGATCTACTTTGATATTAATCGATATATCTGTCCAGTTTCTCATTAAATTTTGATGGTGTTTTCAGAGACTACTCATTATAACCAGCTGCTCCACAGATGAACACTTGAATCAAATTACATACTATTTTTTTCTATTCATTCTAAAGGAGGATGTCAGTTAGTTTCTCTAAGTGTGAAGGTCAGATGAGTAGGGGCTTGACTCATTAAACTTTGCAGGGTGACTGGTGTGTGTTAGTGTGATGTCATAGCCGGGGTCAGTTTATACAATTTCATCCTCATTTCAAAATCGAGATACGGATATGCAAAGCACACGTTCAAATGGGGCTATTTGAGGGCGGTTCTCGGTGAAAACAGTTTGTGGTTAAGAGTATCGCAGGGTTCCCCGAACTAGGTGCCAGGGTAGTTAGGGTCGTGATGGTGATGGTGTGTAGTGTAGATGGTTACAGTGGTGAAGACAGTTTGGAGTGAAGATGGATTGGGATGTGAAGCTCGTTTGTAGAGAGGGTAGTTTCAGCGTGGATGGTCGTGTGCAGCAAAGATGTAGCCGCCTTCTTTAACCTATACTACACATGGTACCCCCATCAATTGTGTGTACTCACCTAATTGTGCTTGCGGGGGTTGAGCTCTGGCTCTTTGGTCCCGCCTCTCAACCGTCAATCAACTGGTGTACAGATTCCTGAGCCTATTGGGCTCTATCATATCTACATTTGAAACTGTGTATGGAGTCAGCCTCCACCACATCACTTCCTAATGCATTCCATTTATTAACTACTCTGACACTGAAAAAGTTCTTTCTAACGTCTCTGTGGCTCATTTGGGTACTCAGCTTCCACCTGTGTCCCCTTGTTCGCGTCCCACCAGTGTTGAATAGTTCATCCTTGTTTACCCGGTCGATTCCCCTGAGGATTTTGTAGGTTGTGATCATGTCCCCCCTTACTCTTCTGTCTTCCAGTGTCGTGAGGTGCATTTCCCGCAGCCTTTCCTCATAACTCATGCCTCTTAGTTCTGGGACTAGTCTAGTAGCATACCTTTGGACTTTTTCCAGCTTCGTCTTGTGCTTGACAAGGTACGGGCTCCATGCTGGGGCCGCATACTCCACGATTGGTCTTACATATGTGGTGTACAAGATTCTGAATGATTCCTTACACAGGTTCCTGAACGCCGTTCTGATGTTAGCCAGCCTCGCATATGCCGCAGACGTTATTCTCTTTATGTGGGCTTCAGGAGACAGGTTTGGTGTGATATCAACTCCTAGATCTTTCTCTCTGTCTGTTTCATTAAGTACTTCATCTCCTATTCTGTATCCTGTGCCTGGCCTCCTGTTTCCACTTCCTAGTTTCATTACTTTGCATTTACTCGGGTTGAACTTCAACAGCCATTTGTTGGACCATTCACTCAGTCTATCCAGGTCATCTTGTAGCCTCCTGCTATCATCCTCTGTTTCAATCCTCCTCATAATTTTTGCATCGTCGGCAAACATTGAGAGGAACGAATCTATACCCTCTGGGAGATCATTTACATATACCAGAAACAGTATAGGTCCAAGGACTGACCCCTGCGGGACTCCACTTGTGACGTCTCGCCAATCTGAGACCTCACCCCTCACACAGACTCGTTGTCTCCTGTTGCTTAGGTATTCCTCTATCCACCGGAGTACCTTCCCTCTCACTCCAGCCTGCATCTCCAACTTTCGCACTAGCCTCTTGTGTGGCACTGTATCAAAGGCTTTCTGACAATCCAAAAATATGCAGTCTGCCCACCCTTCTCTTTCTTGCCTTATTTTTGTTGCCTGGTCGTAGAATTCAAGTAACCCTGTGAGGCAGGACCTGCCATCCCTGAACCCATGTTCCCTGAACCCATGTTAAAATGTTTATCCATATCTACCCTGTCAACTCCTGTGTGTGTGTGTGTGTGTGTGTGTGTGTGTGTGTGTGTGTGTGTGTGTATATGAACACGCACACACTCACACACACACACACACACACACACACACACACACACACAGGAGTTGACAGGGTAGATATGGATAAACATTTTAACACTGGTGGTACGCGAACAAAGGGACACTGAGTACCATTTGGGTACTGAGTACCCAAATGAGCCACAGGGACGTTAGAAAGACCTTTTTCAGTGTCAGAGAAGTTAACAGATGGAATGCACTAGGAAGTGATGTGGTGGAGGCTGACTCCATACACAGTTTCAATTGTAGATATGATAGAACCCAGTAGGCTCAGGAATCTGTACACCAGTTGATTGACAGTTGAGAGGCGGGACCAAAGAGCCAGAGCTGAACCCCCGTAAGCACAACTAGGAGAGTACAACTAGGTGAGTACACACACAGTATCAGGGGCGCTGGTGGCTGAGTGGATAGCACGCTGCATACGTAGTCTTGTGGTCCGGGGTTCGATTCCCGTCGCCGGCGAGAAACAAAATAAGCAGAGTTTCTTTCATCCCGATGCCCCTGTTTCCTAGCAGTAAATAGGTACCTGGGAGTCAAGACAGCTGTTACTGGCTGCTTCCTGTGTGTGTGTGGAAAAAAAAGTAGTTAGTTAGTAGTAAGTAACAGTTGATTGATTGACAGTTGAGAGGCGAGCCGAAAGATCAGAGCTCAACCCCCGCCAGCACCAGTAGGAGAATACAACTGAGTGAATACAGACACATGAGAGAGAGAAAGTAGGAGTGGGAGTGAATTACCTTAATTCTCTCATGCACTAATATTTGCCTGCCACTCGACTTGTGGTAAGAGATGCACTCACACTCGCAGCTGGCCATGAACTCTGAAGTATTTTGATCGTGGTCTTTACAGTGTGTTCGCTCTCTTCATGTATGCACAATAGACTTGTATTTTAGCTCGACATTATGGTTATTTCAGTAATGTTCCACATACATGTATTCCCGTCACGTTTTTTTTATATATCAGTAACAAGAAAAGCCAGATGGTTGTTCAATTCTATTGAAAATCATATTAGAGGCTCGATTTGTTACTATTTCTTTTCTAAATCTAAATTTCTCAAATTTGAGCCCATTGCTTTGCAAACTACCTTCACGTTGGTTTTCCTTTAACACTATTGTATCCCTATTGTTAAACTCGTGCACCCACTTGTACTTGTTGGTCGCCGCCCCCTTACACCAT
>NC_091171.1:27870779-28093279 GCF_040958095.1 Procambarus clarkii | reverse complement strand
TATATATACACAGCGTCAGGTACTCCCCATTTTCGTGAATATTTACTAGAACTTGGCTGGATACTGCTGCTCAGGGCTGAGGAATACTAGCTGGTTGATCAGTAAGCGCGTGTCACGGGTTAACAGCCCTTAACTAGGTTAGTAGCCCTCAAGCCCAACACCAAACTTGCTAATTGATCATAAGCTGTTGTGGTGGTCTTAAAAATCCCTACCAAGGTTGACAAGCCTTAATTGATAGACCTTACGATTATAGCCCAATATCAAACTTGCAGGTTGTTTTAGTAAGCTATTGTGGTGGTCCTAATAACTCTTCAGAGCCTGATAGGCCTTATAGGCCCAGCACCATCAAGAATGTTCTGAAACATAATGACATACTTGTCAGCTTCTGTTGGCAGCGGCTCTCAAGTTTAATCATATATTTTGTAAACATGAGAATGCATTCTTGACACTTTTTCAATTAAAGTTTTATTATGTTGAAGTTTAAAGGTCGCAGATTATAAGAGAAGCCTTGTTACTTCATTTTTACATCAGTGCTTCTTAAATGTAATTATGAAGCTCACACACACACACACACACACATTTCGTGCTGGAGCTCATACTTGCGTGCTTGGGTAAGCTTCACAGCTTGATGAAGTAATGGAAAAAGCATAGTTACCCCTCTTCTCACCTTCACGGGTAATGGAAACTTCACAGCTTGACTTAATAACTGAGAAGCACATGGTTACCCACACAAGCCACGCCTTTGGAAGTGACGAACGTGATAGGCCCGGATAGAATCTCACCTTGGATACTGAAGGAAGGAGCTGAAGCTCTGTGTCAGCCACTAGCCATTGTGTATAACAAATCACTGGTGTCAGGCGAACTGACAAAAACTTGGAAGATGGCTAATGTAGTCCCGATATTCAAGAAGGGGGATAGACAGGAGGCACTGAACTACAGGCCAGTGAACTTGCATACCATGCAAAGTGATGGAGAAGAGTGTGCGAAAAAACTAGTGGAAAATCTGGAGCGGAAGAACTTAGTATCAAAACATCAACATGGGTACAGGAATGGCAGATCATGCCTCACAGGATTGATTGAATTATATGATCAGGCAACAAAAATCAGGCAAGAAAGACAAGGCTGGGCAGACTGCATATTTTTGGATTGCCGGAGAGCCTTTGACACAGTGCCTCATAAGAGACTGGTGTATAAGCTGGAGGTGTAGGCAGGAGTGAAAAGGAAGGTACTTCACTGGATAAGGGAGTGCTTAAGTAACAGGCGACAGCGAGTCACTGTGAGGGGTGAGGTCTCGGAGTGGCGAGATGTCACCAGTGAAGTCCCTCAGGGATCGGTTCTTGGACCTATACTGTTCCTGATATATGTAAATGATCTCCCAGAGGGTATAGACTCGTTCCTCTCAATGTTTGCGGACGATGCAAAAATTATGAGGAGGATTAAAACGGAGGAAGATAGTATGAGGCTACAAGATGACCTAAACAAACTGAATGAATGGTCCAACAAATGGCTACTAAAGTTCAACCCAAGTAAATGTAAGGTAAGGAAACTAGGGGAAAGAAATAGGAGGCCAGACACTGGATACAGAATGGGAGATGAAGTCCTTCACGAGACGAACAGAGAGAAAGACCACGGGGGGTTGATATCACACCAAACGTGTCTCCTGAAGCCCGCATCAAAAGAATAACATCGGCGGCGTATGCGAGGCTGGCTAACATCAGAACTGTCTTCAGAAACTTATGTGAGGAATCTATACAAGGTTCTGAATACCACGTATGTAAGGCAAATCCTGGAGTATGCGGCCCCAGCATGGAGCCCGTACCTTGTCAAGCACAAGACGAAACTGGAAAAGTTCAGAGGTATGCCACTAGGCTAGTCCCAGAACTAAGAGGCATGAGTTACGAGGAAAGGCTGAGGGAACTGCACCTCACGTCGCTGGAAGACAGAAGAGCTCGGTGAGACATGATCACCACATACAAGATTCTCAGAGGAATTGACAGAGTAGACAAGGATGGCTTATTTAACAAGGGTGGTACACGCACAAGGAGACACAGGTGGAAGCTGAGTACCCAAATGAGCCCCAGAGACATTAGAAAGACCTTTTTCAGTGTCAGAGTAGTAATAAATGGAATGCACTAGGAAGTGATGTGGTGGAGGCTGACTCCATACACAGTTTCAAATGAAGAAATGATGGAGCCTAGTAGGCTCAGGAATCTGTACACCTGTTGATTGACGGTTGAGAGGCGGGGCTAAAGAGCCAGAGCTCCACCCCCCCCCCCCCAAGCACAACTAGGTGAGTACAAGCGTGGTAATATAAGCGTCAAAGCTGGACGAAGTAACGGAGAGCAGTTACCCATCGAGAGAAACAAAGACCGTTGTCTTCATTTGCCAATCCGCAAAAAAAAATCCAACTTCCTACCAAACTGCATTTTCAAACCAAAATGCATAGAAAACGTAGTAATTTGTAAGTGTTACTTGTCATAGCTGGTTGCATTTGTATCTTTGGCTACCCTAACGTAAGAAACCCGACCTATTGACAGTACGGCGTGTGTGTAAGCTGAGCCTCGTTAGAAAACGAGGATCCCAATCTTGTCTTAGGGGGGGGGGGGGGTGACAATAATAATAATTAACGTTCGATTGTCATTTATTTTTATTGTAAAAATTAAAACCAGAAGTCCACCATTCTGTCCAAGGTTTATAATTGAAATCTGAAAAGAAAAATAGACTAGGTACAAAAATGCAATTCATAAAAAACAATAAAAACTTATATATTATAACCGATTTTATGTTTATTAAATATAGTTCTTAATTCTGTAAATGCCATTTTGAAAGAAACTGGTTTTGGGATTTTAATGGACATTTATGGATATATTTTTGCTAAGCACAAATAAACGAGCTGGAAAAACCGAGTCGGTATAACATCGGCCTCGCTTCTTGCCAGGTCGACGTTCGATCCCCGACGGTTCAGGTGGTTGGGCATCTAACCCTCGACCCGAGAGCCGATCAGTCAGAAGGATTTTTGCACACTTAAATATTTCAATCCAAATTATTTCGCTTTTAATATAGTTATTTCAGTAGAATTCCTAACTTCTGATAAGTTTTACTTGTGTTAGGCAACATTAAGGGATAATTGACATGTATTGCAGGCGATGAGTCACAATAACGTAGCTAAAAATGTTGACCAGACCACACACTAGAAGGTGAAGGGATGACGACGTTTCGGTCCTTGTTCGGTTTCGGTCTGGTCAACTCAATTGACATGTATAGTTTAGGTCATGCTGTAAAATTAATTTTGGTTCGAATTAAACAATAATTGCATTTTTAAATTAAACGGCTCCAAATTGTTCCACTCTGTGAAATAGAATGATAGCAAAGTCCCCAAATATCAGCACTCCTTAATAAAACCATGTCGTGAATCATTTATTAATCTATGTTTTTTCATATAAAAATGGATGGTTTTACAGCAATCAGTTCAATACATTTTCCTACAATAATACAATTATGCTAATTGACCGATTATTCGACCCAAGTGATCTATCTCCATTCTTGTAAAGTGGTACCTTACTAGGAACCTTCCATTACTCCGGCACTCTGCCTGAAGGTAATGATTTATTAGATACTGCAAGGAATATCAAATTATATAAATTTGATTAGATTAGATTTCGGAAAGACCTGGGTAAATACTGGTTTGGTAACCGGGTTGTGGATTTGTGGAACAATTTACCAGGAAACATAATAGACGTAGGACCCCTTGATTGTTTCAAGCGTGGGTTAGACTCATGTATGAATGAGTTTGGGTGGATATAAACAGGAGCTGCCACGTATGGGTCAACTTCTGCAGTTTTCTTGAGTCCTATGTTCTTATTCTCTGACTTGAGGTGAGAGGTTGGACTCTGCTAATTGCTTAACAGCAGGCTGATGGTTAAGCTTCCTTTACATGCATAGTGGTAGAAAGTTTCTATTTTGCCAGTTCCAGCTTCTGGATGGAAAACGGTTAGTTTCACAATCGATACACCCAATTCTCATGGGGATTCCATAGAAAACGTTTGTTATCGTCAATGAGGTGTGACTAATACAAATTTTACAAGGAACTAGTCCTCGTCTTGATTCTAGACTAAAGTAACCTAAATAAAAGGAAATTATATTTTCAATATACATTTGATAAACTTAGACAATAACAATCAAAATTCTTCAGTATTACTGAACAAATTAACTCTATGTTATGATGCTCAATTGATTTTATTTCTACATTTGTAAGACGTTATTCGAAATTTTAAAAAATAATAACATTAAGAAATGTACCGACGTTGTTCCTGTAAAAAGAAATCTAAAACGCGAACCAAATACGGATTAATTCCTGTGCAATCTCGGCCGGGTTCGAACAGTGAGCAGAGACGTTCGACAAGTCACCAGTTCGTACATGTTCACCCAGCAGTAATTGAGGACCTGGATGTAAGCCGAATTGTGAATCGTGTTCTAGGGGAAAAACTAGTAAGTTCAGACTTACCATGAGTTATGCAAAGGGAAAGTTGTAAGCCTGTAACAGAAGGTGTCTATACGGGTCGTTTTCCAGGGAAAATTAGTAGGCAAAGGTTTACCATGAGTTTTAAGAAGGGAAAGTCTTTCAACTTAATAACAGGAATCAGAAGTCGTCTACCTCTGTACCCACCTGTGTAAAAAAAAAAGAAAAAAATAAAACAGCGTCAATCAAAATCTCCCGCTGCATCAATTTGATGACCGGCTCTGTCGGCAGTCACTGAAGATAGTCGTCATTAAAATTGCTCCACAACTCGTGAATTTCGACTGGATGGATGAGAACATATTATTAATATTATGATTATAAATAATGAATTAATGATAAGGGTAAAATATTAACGCAAAATATTGTAATTGACGTCTTTGTACGGAACTCAACCCGGATGCTGAATAGTTCCTTTTTTAATCCAGAAATGCTTAATTTCTTTAGTTCATAGAACGTTTCTTATTTGTGTGATTTCTATGGAAGTTTACCTGAACAAATCCACAAGGGCCGTGACGAGGATTCGAACCTGCGTCCGGGAGCATCCCAGACACTGCCTTAATCGACTGAGCTACGACAGGGTTAAAAAGGGTTGAAACCGAAGTTCTACCGAACTTACTGGATCCCGTAGCCTCTCCGAGACACAAACCAGGCTTTTACACAACCCCCCCCCCCCCCCCTGCACCCGAGCTATGTCAATAGGCCGTTCTCCCTCTTCGCCCTTACATCATCACACTAACGTAATGCATCAAATGAACAAATCCCCTTGTGGATTTGTTCATTTGATGCATCACGTTAGTGTGATCTCTGTGTGTGAAGTTTACCTGAATTTACTTGAGGGTCAACATCTCTAAAGGCCTAGACGGGGACAGGAAGCCATGAGAGCACTCATCTCTAATTCCCAACCTATCATCAACCTCAACCATCTCTAGCTTCTCAAAAAGTATTATCTCAATTGCTCATCATCTTCGCGCTTGGAAAAGTATAATATGCTAAGTTGAGTAATTTATTGAATAACTAAGAGAACGTAGATTTTGTGGAGCAGCCAGCATTAGAGAGAAAGAGAGAGAGGGAGAAATAGATAGGTAGAGAGAGAGAGAGAGAGAGAGAAAGGTGGACAGAGAGAGAGAGAGAGAGAGAGAGCTACTACTTGAAAACAGTACGACTTGGGTTGGTTCGAGAGTGAAGATATGAGAATATTTGTGTTGAGAGTGAACGACCTGACTCCTTGTCATGGATATTCATCACTTGTATTTGTAAATACTCAGTCCCTGAATGACATATTTCAGGTATTGCCTTGGTTACAATGTATAGCTAGAGTGTTACAAACTTTAATTACTAAATTCACTTGAGAAAAGTACCTGTTCATAGAGTATTATCCCACTCTATTTGGCACATACATATATATATACACAACCTCAGCTGTACACACCTTAGGTATTCGCATCCCAGCTATACACACACGTATACCATGCACACCACGTAGTGTTGAGTAACTATAGCCTGGAGGGGTGACTTAATATAGTCTGGCACCTCACCTCATATTTAATGCCATTTGGCGCCTCAAGCTGCAGATTTAATTCTGACATCAAGTTGATCACTTATAGTAAGTTAACAGTGGTTGCTGGACAGAGCTCCAGCTCCTCGACCCCTTACCTTTCAAACCGACTGTCTACAGAGACGCTAAATCCAGCAAACACACAACTCGTCAACAACATTGTGGACAACCTTGTAATATTGTGAAAATGTTGTGTGTTTGTTCGATTGGTCCTCGTGTTTCTTCGTACATTTCCTACATTTTGTTTAATTGTCTCTACTACTTTTCATACTCCTATTTTGTATGCGTTTTTATCTTCCAGACAGAGTCGAGGGATGGGTGATGAGCTGGAATTGGAATGGTAATGACATTCGAATAGCTGGTCTTCTGGAAATGGGCCGGAAGTGAATGGAATTGAATGGAATTTGAATGAATGGAATTGGGGAAAATGCGAATGGAAATTGGATGAATGAAACTGGAATAAATCGGTTGATTGCAAATGAGGAATCGGAAAGTATTTTATGTGATTACAAATGGGAAAATTTAAATTAAATTATAAAAACATAATGTATGACTCGCATATACTTTAATAAATTAAATGGGTTAATGAAAGTTAAAATGAATTTACAAAATCACTAACCAATTTACAGAAAATGGAATCAATCATATACGTAACTCACAATGGCATCATATATCAATGTAAATCATTTTGAGGCAATAAAGTGACTCAAACTCACGTTCTAGTGATTCCCAGACACCTGCCCTAACCGACTCGGCCACGATGATTGGTTGGACATGTCTTTCTGATATGAGTGAGGCGTAATAGTGGGAACACCAATACCGCAGGCCAGTGTGTGGTCGGCTTGACTTCTAATGTTTCAAATGTTTCATTCAAATATTTACATACGGTGTGCGGAAAACATTTTTTTTTTCGTCTTAAGAACGCGAAATTTTGAAATCTAGTAATTTACTTCTTTGGACAAATAAAATATAATATGTTAACGATTACATAAAACTTACCTAATACTTTAGACATGGGCCTAAAGTCTACTGTATTCTGAAGATATGTATACGACATATTCCTGCAGGTACCTAATATTGAGCACTCGCTGCGGCTTATTGATGCATTCGAACGAAGTTCAGTGCTAATTAAGGTTCACTTACGAAATTGAGAGTGGAGGTAGACTACCTCTCCTAGATGTAATATTCTCGGAAAGGAATGGAGGTTTTTAACTCTGCAGTCTACAGTAAGGGAACTAACATGGGGATGTGCCTTAATGGTAAGAGTGAGGGGCCTTAATAGGTGCCAGCGAAGGGTTGTCACTGCCTATGTCAACCGCGCCTTAACACACAGCTCCAATTGGAAGCAAGTTGATGAGGAATTCTGCAGATTAAGGCAGGTCCTGATCAATATTGTATACTCTAATGGGTATGTTGGGGAAATTATCTAAAGGAAGGTGAGCTGCCATGCGACTTCACACACTACAACCATTACGGTCCTTACTATTAAAATGTTCTGCAGGAACTTCTACTCCACGGCTCACAGGACGGAAGAGAGCGTCCTGAAAAATCTTACTGATAGAAATGTGACTCTTATTGACCCCAACCAGAAGACTAAACTAATACTATTCTATAGGAGTAAGATGGCTGCCAACTTATTCATGAAGAACTCTCCTGACCCCAAACAAAACCCCTTGAAAGAGTCCAAATGTCGTCTATGCTTTCACATGCCCACTTGGGGACTGTCTGGCCAAACGAATTCAATATGTAGGCAAGACAACAACATCCCTTTCAAGACGCCTAGTAAAGTACAAGCAGCAAGGTCTTATTAAGGAACATATAATGTCAACACATAACTAGACCATCACCAGAGATATACTCACCAACAACACCACAATAATGGACAGATACAGCGACAACACAAGACTGGACACCTGCGAGACGCTATACATAAAGCACACCAAACCACGCATCAATAGCACACTGTTACGGCCCTATTGGGTCGCAACTGGGTTCTTTCTCTGATGTTATTAGAGTTAGAGTATCCGGCCCCAAGCTAGTAGTGGCTTTCAAGGGGTGTGTTCCGTAACGCAAGTAAATTAAAGGGGAAGGGATACAAATTCTCTAAATTAAATATATAATTACCATCACCAATAAATAAATTTATAAATTATCACACGGGGGGGTATAAACACTATAATGTACAATATGGTCTTCCTCTGAAGACGCGGAGTGTTCCACGGTGCTCAACGATGCTTAGCCCTTGGTCCTCTTCTTGTGGCCTCACGATGAATCCGTAGATTCTCTAGACGAGTCTACCCCGGCCACAGGTCAGCCAAATCACGGTCCCACTGGGTGCACCGTCATGGAGGCCTTCAACCACAAATCCAGCCTGTAGCTGGCAGGTTCCAATCAGCTACGCTGCGTAGGCCACTCCACGACCGATACTAGGGTTGTGAGCTCTAGGCAGGAGCCTCGTGTGAATCCACAGATCACTCTCCTCACCACAACACCCCAGTGGCTAGTCTTCTCCGCCAGTCAGCCCCGGGTACGACAATCCCTGGTTCTGCAACCTCACAGGCAGGCTAACACAACAGTGTTCATCCGGGGGGTGACTCACAGCTTCTGCAGCAAATGCGTGAAGATACTACGGCTGCCTTGGGTAGACTCATCCACCGTCCGATTCAGCAGTCCCAGGTTGACTCTGTAATCAGACACGTCATTAGTACTGATGACACTCTAGGGCACCTCACTTACAGGCTTAGACACAAACGCCCACCTATCCGCTCCATAGATGGCGTTGCTGTCTAAGCGTCACCTAACCAGAGGTCAGCAGCGACTATGTCACGAGCTGATTAGGACGGGAAACCAGCCCCTGTGGCCGGTATATCCTGTCCTCACTAGATGGCTCTGTCCATTTGGAGGGGGTTTCGGGAGCTGACCCACAGATGGCGTGGTCGTCACAGCTCCGTGCTCGGACGCTGGGCTCGGGTCCGTAACACACACTACCACCACATTACACTCTGCCAACTGCCACAACACGACGGAACACACAGCGGACTGCACCAGCCATCATGGCAACACCAGAGTGACAAGATACAGTGGACCGATACGAGAGGAAGTTTACCTTCACCTCATCCTCGGGTATACATCATGCAGCAAGAAACTTTATAATCCAGACTAAATACCCCGAAAGATATCCACAGGGAAATAGCAGTTCGGTTATATAGACTACGTCTAGGTTACAGATGCAACTGAGAAATTAGTAAACCCTGAGAGTGGGGAAAAGAATCAACAATTTGCCAAACAATCACAGAAAAGCCACTACTTCACTATAAGTCCACTACGGGCTCACCATAGGCCGTGCTATTTCGAACTTTTTGTTTCAGGTAGCGAATCTTAAACAACAACAACAACTACTTCACTATCTCCTGGACAGTGAAGCAACCAACGACCTTAGAAGAGCTTTAAGAGTCCGTGAATCTTGAAGTCACGACCCTGAAGCCATCAACACTGTCACTCTTCTAGTAATGAAGTGTCCAGCAGCTGGACACCCTCATAAATACTCTCAAGCAGTGTCCTCCCCCGCGATAGCAGCCACACAGTAAGGACTTGCAGCTTAAATGCAAACACAGCACGCTATATATCCTTTCACGACCAAAGATCACATTCACTCCAAACATCCACCACCCAGGGGCTATTCATGCCTGTGCCACCTCTTGGGTGGCTTAATCTTCATCCATCCATCAGTCACTTTGTAATCATTCGAATTGCTTTTGACCATGTAAGGAAAATAGTGATGATTCGTGCTAAAATCATTGATCTCACCCAATTGTTACATTCAGTTATATATATATATATATATATATATATATATATATATATATATATATATATATATATATATATATATATATATATATATATATATATATATATATATATATATATATAGTAAAGCATACGTCTTTGATAGTTATTAAGGAACTCGTAGTCAAGCAACGGTGACAGTACATTTAGAGCTCTTTGAAAACTATACCACCAACTACTTCTCTACTGAAGAGTGTGCATGAAACAAGGTATAATTCTGTACAGTATATATGCCAAGGAAGCCAGACGCTTGAAGCTAGTCGCTTCAAGCGACAGATACTTTATACCTTGCATGATAACTGGTGTGCGTTACAGACGATCATAAGGGGTGTTCGGGATATCCCCCATGCATCCCCCCTTTAAGGGGGGGGGTCAGACTCATGGCGCAACCTTACATGGTTGACCCGGGCACTGCAGGGTACCTCGTCTAGTTACTGTTTATACAACACATTTAAATTTACAGTTTAGGTTAGTGGGTTACAAAGCCATTATGGCGACCTTTTGTGCACCGAGCAGTCTTGGGGAACACAAATATAAGGGAGTGTTGAAAAGAATGTAATGCAATTGTGTTCATTGTTGTGCTTATTCATCAACACTTGTGACTAGCTTGTGAAGTGTGGTAGTAGTGTTCTTTTGATACTGTCTCAAGGCTGCCAACACTGACTCTTCATTCATTGGTCAGTGTCAAGGCTGCCAACACTGACTCTTCCCTCATTGGTCAGTGTCAAGGCTGCCAACACTGACTCTTCCCCTCATTGGTCAGTGTCAAGGCTGCCAAACACTGACTCTCCCTCCCTGGTCAGTGTCAAGGCTGCCAACACTGACTCTCCCTCCCTGGCCAGTGTCAAGGCTGCCAACACTGACTTTCCCTCCCTGGTCAGTGTCAAGGCTGCCAACACTGACTTTCCCTCCCTGGTCAGTGTCAAGGCTGCCAACACTGACTTTCCCTCCCTGGTCAGTGTCAAGGCTGCCAACACTGACTTTCCCTCCCTGGTCAGTGTCAAGGCTGCCAACACTGACTCTTCCCTCATTGGTCAGTGTCAAGGCTGCCAACACTGACTCTCCCTCCCTGGTCAGTGTCAAGGCTGCCAACACTGACTCTTCTCTCCCAGGTCAGTGTCAAGGCTGCCAACACTGACTTTCCCTCCCTGGTCAGTGTCAAGGCTGCCAACACTTGACTTTCCATCCCTGGTCAGTGTCAAGGCTGCCAACACTGACTCTCCCTCCCTGGTCAGTGTCAAGGCTGCCAACACTGACTCTCCCTCCCTGGTCAGTGTCAAGGCTGCCAACACTGACTTTCCCTCCTTGGTCAGTGTCAAGGCTGCCAACACTGACTCTCTCATCAGTGGGTGTTAACAGTACACAGTTCAGAGGTTGAAAAACTAACCCATTTTTTTCCTCTTCTTTCCAAACAGGTGCGTCCAAGTGAACGCCTTTGCATGTGTCTGCAGGTGTAGCTGCCAAGGTAAGCGAATGGTTCTGGTCTGTATGGAGTGAGGGGTGTTTTTGTGTGTTTTATGTACGCTTGCGCGCTCTACAAGGTGTTTTGCTGTGTATTTATCTACACTGACATTTCGTTTTCAAATTAAAGTCCTCTGCTACCTGCTCTAAGAATTTAATAAAAATCAATTGTATTGATATTGTCGTCTCCACCTATTTGGGACAACCAATTTGTAATCGCTTTGTGTAAACTGAGCCTAGCAATCTCTCGTATTACTTTTCTAAAAACCTTTCTGAAAACCTAAAAATAATTCATCTTTAATTAATTTTCCGTAAATTATCTGCAAAGTCGCTAATTTTCCCAAACACTGTTTGTTACTTAGACTCTTCAACCTTCTAAATGGCTTTAGATCAGTACACAATATGCAGAGAACAACTCACAATAGCTTAGTTCAACACACATAACCCACATTTATGAAATTTCTACTCGTTGAGGATCCAGGACTGTTCGAAACACCATCCCTTGCTTTCCATTCCACACGTGTGGGTTGTAGGGTTTCTTGTTCAGTATATCTTTAAGTTCCCTGGAGTATGGTAATAGTTAGTCGTGCCTGCTGGACTCTCGTGTTACTTCACACACCTGAATGGTGTTTACCAGCAGACAACTGAATGGTGTTTACCAGCAGACAACTGAATGGTGTTTACCAGCAGACAACTGAATGGTGTTTACCAGCAGACAACTGAATGGGGTTTACCAGCAGACAACTGAATGTTGTTTACCAGCAGACAACTGAATGGTGTTTTCCAGCAGACAACTGAATGGTGTTTACCAGCAGACAACTGAATGGTGTTTACCAGCAGACAACTGAATGGTGTTTACCAGCAGACAACTGAATGGTGTTTACCAGCAGACAACTGAATGGTGTTTACCAGCAGACAACTGAATAGTGTTTACCAGCAGACAACTGAATGGTGTTTACCAGCAGACAACTGAATGGTGTTTACCAGCAGACAACTGAATGGGGTTTTCCAGCAGAACCTGGATGATTACTTACACAACAAGACAATAGTGTGCTATACATGATTCCTTCAGAAATGAGAGAATTCTGTAAATATACTAAGTAGAATTTAAATTAGAAAGATTACAATATAATATAATATATAATACTCAATATAGAATCTTTTGGCCCCATTAGGACTCGAACCTTGACGCCCATGAGTCACGCCACTGGTTACCCAGTACTAATACCACTCTTACAACCATTCAGTACTCCTTCAGCGATAGGCAATCGATAGTGGAGTGGTATTAGTATTGAAAATCGAGTAGGGTGAACCCTAGGTCGTCCAGGTTCGAATCCTAGTGGAGCCAATACATTTTATAGTGAAATACGCCTTGGGGAAACATTCATCTTTGTCTCACAGTGCATAATAATATACAAAATATGAATAATAAATTATGTAAAAGTCTTGCTGTGAGTCAACCAATTACAACTCATCATTAGGGGCGTGTGTCGTAATCATCAAAATTATGTCTCTTTTTATAAACATCAAATACATTGTGGTTAAATTTTGTCTTGTCATTTTCTTTGTGAGATTTCGTTAAGTATAGTTAACATTCCTCGTGCAGTCACTGTGCATCGTTTGTGTAGAGAGTGAGAGAGAAGGTGAAGAGGGGGAGAGGACAGAGAAATGATGCTATATAAAGAGTAAGAGAGAGAAGGGGAAGGAGAGACGGGAACAAGAGAGTGGTGGGAGCTAAAAGATGAGGACAAGTAGGTTGAGGACTAAAAGATGATTAAAGAGGAGGACAAGTGATAGAGCGAGAGAGAGCGAGTAAGTAAGTGATTAAAGAGAAGGACAAGTGATAGAGCGAGAGAGAGCGAGTAAGTAAGTGATTAAGAGAATAAGTAAGTGAGAGAGAGAGAGAGAGAGAGAGAGAGAGAGAGAGAGAGAGAGAGAGAGAGAGAGAGAGAGAGATAGAGAAAGAGAGAGAGAGAGAGAGAGAGAGAGAGAGAGAGAGAGAGAGAGAGAGAGAGAGAGAGAGAGAGAGAGCATGGGGAGACAGACAGTATTAAAGTAGAAGGAAAGAAAAGAGATAAAGATTCCTTGGGGGAATGAGACCGCGAGGAGAGAGGCGGTACAATACACGAGTCACCCTTAGCGAGAAGAAAAAAATTCCTATCCTGACTGGAGTAACTGCCGCACATAGATCTTACTTGCAGGCTTTGAACTGGACAAATTCAGACGCTCCAAAACCACATTTAAATTAACGCTCAACCTGACCCTATACGTTGGCTATATCTAAACCGCCCGTTCTCTTGATTTGCCACAACTTGCAAAATAAGGGGTGCTATAACGCACCAACCCAAGCCACCTACCGAACCTAGCAAAGCAACGCAAAGAAAACGTAGAAATTTGCGAATCGATGGTTTTAAAAGATCCCATTATTTGGTATGTTCCACCTCTGACACATCTCGCTCCAATGAGCATCAACCTCGATGTGTTAGGTGGGTTGCTTAGGTGCGTACGCTTCTGTTAAGGATAAACCACTTGAAATTTAACGTATAACAGACCCTGAAAACTTGCTGGAAGCCAATAAGGGACCACAAGCCCCATTTTAATGGTGATAACATAATATTTGCATCAAATGTACCCATTTCTAATGTGTTAATACGCACTTAAAATTCCTAACCATTATATATATATATATATATACAACTTTAGAACACTTTCCCTCACCTGCTCACTTGAACACTTAACCCTCTCCACCACCTGCTCAGACCTGCTTGTAAGATCCCAAGCACGGCCAAGCACTGAAAGAAAACTTTAAAACACATACAAAGCACCAAAAATATCCACTACGGACCATAAAACACATGTAAAACAGCTACTATATATATATATAGAGGGTTAAGGCGTACCTGTTATGCCAGTTGCTGGAAGGCTTCTGTGCTGGCTAGGGTTCGAGTCTCCTGGTGGGAAAGTGTTCTAAAGTTGTATACTTAACTCTCGTGTTTAGGAGAGTTGTGCCCATATATATATATATGTCGTACCTATTAGCCAGAACTCACTTCTCAGCCTACTATTCAAGGCCCGATTTGCCTAATAAGCCAAGTTTTCCTGAATTAATATATTTACTATAATTTTTTTCTTATGAAATGATAAAGCTACCCTTTTCACTATGTATGAGGTCAATTTTTTTTATTGGAGTTAAAATTAACGTAGATATATGACCGAACCTAACCAACCCTACCTAACCTAACCTAACCTATATATATATGTAAGGTTAGGTTAGGTAGCCAAAAAAAGCTAGGTTAGGTTAGGTTAGGTAGGTTAGGTAGACGAAAAAACATTAATTCATAAAAACTTGGCTTATTAGGCAAATCGGGCCTTGCATAGTAGGCTGAGAAGTGAGTTCTGGCTACTAGGTACGACATATATATATATATATATATATATATATATATATATATATATATATATATATATATATATATATATATATATATATATATATATATATATATATATATATATATATAGGAGAGTTGTGCCCATATATATATATATATATATATATATATTAAATATATAATTATATAAACGGTAAAATTAACGCATATATATATATAGGAGAGTTGTGCCCATATATATATATATATATATATATATATATATATTAAATATATAATTATATAAACGGTAAAATTAACGCATATATATATATATATATATATATATATATATATATATATATATATATATATATATATATATATATATATATATATATATATATATATATATATATGCGTTAATTTTACCGTTTTAAAAATTTGATTATATATATTTCCAAAACTATGGATGCTCTAAAAAAGGGGGGGGGGTATACTCAATCACATGGATGCTGGCTTACGTCAGTCTGGAAACCATACCTGAATATGAGCACCAAGTTATGCAAGCAAAAGCTCAACTTATAAAAAGAAAACAAATCTTTTCCAAATAAACTTTTAAAAAATATGAGCACGGTAACTGTATATACAAATATGTTTTCGATGTGTTGAAAGTGCATGAAAAAATTGTATGAATTCAATTTAAACATTAGTTAACTGAAGTATTCAGTATAGGGATTGAAGGAGTATTCAGGTCAGAGAGCTCTGAGTTAAGACCTGAGCATGTTGAACTAAGCTACCCCCGAAATATATATATATATTAGCCAGAATGTTATTCCACGCTAAAATGAACTCAAACCAAATTGGGAACCCAGAATCAACACCAAAAGCTTCTTGTACGCTGAGATTAAGCTTCTAAGATCCCAAGCACGGCCAAGCACTGAAAGAAAACTTTAAAACACATGCAAAGCACCGAAAATATCCACTACGGACCATAAAACACATGTAAAACAGCTACTGTAAAAAAAAATATACACCAGTCTGGCCTAGCCAAAAACGTACGAACCCAAACAACCCACCGAGCGTATGAAGATCTATGCATAGAAAACGTGACTATTACGGCGCTTTAAATTGAACTAAAGCCTCGCGTTTGTAACGGGTTAGACAGTTCCGTACAATATGCGACGTAATGGACGGGTTGCGCAGTTGCACTTAATTCGTCTAGGGTCCATATAGACGGAGGCGCCTCGGGTATTGTGACGCCTACATACCCAGCGGCCCACACAGTGCCCCTTGCTTAAGGTCTGTTGTACTTACCTACCAGTCCCCTCCCTACCAGTACTTACCTACCAGTTTCTTCCTACCAGTTTCTTCCTACCAGTACCTGCCTACCAGTTCCTTCCCACCAGTACTTACCTACCAGTGCCTTCCTACCAGTACTTATCTACCAGTCCCTTCCTACCAGTACTTACCTACCAAATCCTTCCTACCAGTACTTACCTACGAGTTTTGACCTATCTGTACTTACCTCTTAGTGGTTACCTATTAACAGTTACCTATGGTAAAAGAAAGAGCAAAAGACAGAGAGAGAGAGAGAGAGAGAGAGAGAGAGAGAGAGAGAGAGAGAGAGAGAGAGAGAGAGAGAGAGAGAGAGAGAGAGAGAGAGAGAGAGAGAGAGAGAGAGAGAGAGAGAGAGAGAGAGAGAGAGAGAGAGAGAGAGAGAGAGAGAGAGAGAGAGAGAGAGAGAGAGAGAGAGAGAGAGAGAGAGAGAGAGAGAGAGAGAGAGAGAGAGAGAGAGAGAGAGAGAGAGAGAGAGAGAGAGAGAGAGAGAGAGAGAGAGAGAGAGAGAGAGAGAGAGAGAGAGAGAGAGAGAGAGAGAGAGAGAGAGAGAGAGAGAGAGAGAGAGAGAGAGAGAGAGAGAGAGAGAGAGAGAGAGAGAGAGAGAGAGAGAGAGAGAGAGAGAGAGAGAGAGAGAGAGAGAGAGAGAGAGAGAGAGAGAGAGAGAGAGAGAGAGAGAGAGAGAGAGAGAGAGAGAGAGAGAGAGAGAGAGAGAGAGAGAGAGAGAGAGAGAGAGAGAGAGAGAGAGAGAGAGAGAGAGAGAGAGAGAGAGAGAGAGAGAGAGAGAGAGAGAGAGAGAGAGAGAGAGAACGTGTGAGAGTGGAATCACAGAGTTCGAGCAAGTGAGAAAGGTAGAGGATGATGATGTGAACTCCCATTACACTTTACTACAATGACATCATGGCCTCACCATCACCATCACTGACAATATTCCTAACTATCATTCAACCTTCTTAACATCATTTCTACCACACTGCCGTAACTACATAAATGGAGCCTTGAAAAGCTTTTACGTGTCAAAATAACTCTTAAAAAAGTAATGTTCGAACCCTCTATGATTCGTCAACAAGTGGGATGCACATGGATGAAGAGAAGAAGTCATAGAAGCCACCTCCATCAACAACGTATAGAGGCTCGATGCACCAAAGAACTCCGAACGACAGGGAAAAAAGTGCAATATGAGTAGATTTAACGATTATAGTGAGTATACGGTCGTTTGGGATCATTATAGCACGTTAATCATCTTAGAGCCTCACAGCTTTGGGAACCCATCTCTAAAGGCATCATGTACCACCACTATATCCTGCCTTATCTCACGCTAACTACCACCACCATAACAACCACCACTATCACCACTTCTATCCACCACCGCCTTCATCTCCACCAGCGCTCCTCTCTACAGTATCACATACAATCTGTTATCTATGAAATTAGCATATGCATGAGCACATGCAAATTCGCTCAAGCTGAAGATTCAAGAGTGAGCATCACTTACCGAAATTTTGTGCACTTACTAGTAACTCATAGCACATCTTTGCCTATCCCAGCTCATCACTGCCTCTTCCAGCTCATATCTGCTTATCCTAATTCATCTTTAACAATCCTCCCTTATACCAGCCTATACATATTTATCTTTTCTTACATATTTCAGCTCATTTTCTTATTTCGTCAATTTAACTCATTTTCATAATTCATTTATGTCCTTACAACCATTGTGTTCCTTCCCAGACCAGGTGAGAGGTTGTCCCAGACCAGGTGAAAGGTGTGGGATGTCCCAGACCAGGTGAGAGGTTGTCCCAGACCAGGTGAGAGGTGTGGGATGTCCCAGACCAGATGAGAGGTGTGGGATGTCCCAGACCAGGTGAGAGGTGTGGGATGTCCCAGACCAGGTGAGTCACCTAATGCTAAATGAAGGTCTAAGGTGGCAGGTGGTGAGGAGGGGGGGGGGGACCAGGTGATGAAGGTGTGGTGGAGGCGTCCAGCTGGCGTGCCTTCGTGCACGTGCGTGCATATGTGTGTGTGTGTGTGTGTGTGTGTGTGTGTGTGTGTGTGTGTGTGTGTGTGTGTGTGTGTGTGTGTGTGTGTGTGTGTGTGTGTGTGTGTATTTGAGTTGGTTGTGAACGTATTTGACATCTTCGCCCCCACACACACGCGCGTGCGACCACACGTCAACTCCCCATTACCTATTTCAAAGGGTGTTTACACTTCAACTAGAGTGCTTTACCGACGCCACATTTCTTTTGAAGTCTCTTTTTTTTGGCTTCGTCACGAGGAAAACCTTAACCTGACTCATTGACAATAAACCTTAAATACTCATTTTTAACATTAATGATTCCTACTGAATACGAGACAAAGGTTGTTTGGGTGACTTTAATAGAGTGTTAAGAAGGTAGAGTGTTAAGAAGGTAGAGTGTTAAGAAGGTAGAGTGTTAAGAAGGTAGAGTGTTAAGAAGGTAGAGTGTTAAGAAGGTAGAATGTTAAGAAGGTGCAGTGTTAAGAAGGTAGAATGTTAAGAAGGTAGAGTGTTAAGAAGGTAGAGTGTTAAGAAGGTAGAGTGTTAAGAAGGTAGAGTGTTAAGAAGGTAGAGTGTTAAGAAGGTAGAGTGTTAAGAAGGTAGAGTGTTAAGAAGGTAGAGTGTTAAGAAGGTAGAGTGTTAAGAAGGTAGAGTGCTAAGAAGGTAGAGTGTTAAAATGCTCTTCTGTGTCTATTTTCTCTCGCTGTCATTTCATTCATATTCTAGTGGTCTCGGAACATTGGTCTCGTTCTTACTTGAAAGCTGGATTTTCTTCTGGTCGTTTCTGAACACTGTTATTGTTCTCGTGGTGGACTTAGAACACAGTAAATGTTCTCGTGATCTCTGAACACCTGATATTGTTCACGAGAACAATATCTCGTGTTCATCACTGTTATTGTACCTGTGACACCCTTGTTGGTTATTAGAAATTCGGTCTCGCTTCATGCAGGTCGGCGTTCAATCCCCCCGACCGTCCAAGTGCTTGGGCACCATTCCTCCCCCCCCCCTTCCCCCCCCCCTTCCCCCCCAGTCCCATCCCAAATCCTATTCCTGATCCCTTCCAAGTGCTATATAGTCGTAATGGCTTGGCGCTTTACGCTGATAGTTCCTTCCCATTCAGTGTAGCCCAGGTCCTATAGGTTACACTCAGTGTAATACTCCTTGTAATCTGAAGGAGTTGGGGGGGGGGGGAATAAGGGAGTGAACACCACCACTACCCGCCAACCAGAGTATATGCGGGCTAACCGCAACAATCCTGGTTGGGCACCAGTTCGGGCCTCCAGAATCTTCCAGTGAATTCAGCCGAGTTTGGGTTTGGTCGGCTTTAGACCCATCGTGGCTGAGTGAGTTAAGTAAGGCAAGTGTCTGGGACTCATCAGAACGCTGGTTCAAGTGACCTCATTGTCTCAAAATTATTTTCTCCCATCTATCTATCTATCTATCTATCTATCTATCTATCTATCTATCTATCTATCTATCTATCTATCTATCTATCTATCTATCTATCAATACAACAAAATAGTTCATCTGGTTTTGAACGGATATCGTCGCGATATGTTCTTGCTTTCCAAGCGGTGTGGTCACTGCTCGTACGAGGTCTTTCTAAGCGGTGTGGTAACTGCTCGTACGAGGTCTTTCCAAGCCGTGTGGTCACTGCTCGTACGAGGTCTTTCTAAGCGGTGTGGTCACTGCTCGTACGAGGTCTTTCTAAGCGGTGTGGTCACTGCTCGTACGAGGTCTTTCTAAGCGGTGTGGTCACTGTTTGTACGAGGTCTTTCCAAGCGGTGTGGTCACTGCTCGTACGAGGTCTTTCTAAGCGGTGTGGTAACTGCTCG
This sequence comes from Procambarus clarkii, assembly GCF_040958095.1. NCBI lineage: Eukaryota > Metazoa > Arthropoda > Malacostraca > Decapoda > Cambaridae > Procambarus > Procambarus clarkii. The sequence continues at coordinate 28,073,337 of NC_091171.1, read as the reverse complement.
TACGAGGTCTTTCCAAGCGGTGTGGTCACTGCTCGTACGAGGTCTTTCCAAGCGGTGTGGTCACTGCTCGTACGAGGTCTTTCTAAGCGGTGTGGTAACTGCTCGTACGAGGTCTTTCCAAGCCGTGTGGTCACTGCTCGTACGAGGTCTTTCCAAGCGGTGTGGTCACTGCTCGCACGAGGTCTTTCTAAGCGGTGTGGTAACTGCTCGTACGAGGTCTTTCCAAGCGGTGTGGTTACTGCTCGTACGAGTTCTTTCCAAGCGGTGTGGTCACTGTTTGTACGAGGTCTTTCCAAGCGGTGTGGTCACTGTTTGTACGAGATCTTTCCAAGCCGTGTGGTCACTGCTCGTACGAGGTCTTTCTAAGCGGTGTGGTCACTGCTCGTACGAGGTCTTTCTAAGCGGTGTGGTTAATTAATACATCGTGCCAGCCGCACCTCCACAACCGGTCCGTGACGTCACTCATATTATGATGAAGCTTTGCCCCACATGGGCGCGGCATGTGTGGGGAGTGGCCGACATGTGTGGGGGAGTGCCTGACATGTGTGGGGGAGTGCCCGACATGTGTGGGGAGTGCCCGACATGTGTGGGGGAGTGCCCGACATGTGTGGGGGAGTACCCGACATGTGTGGGGAGTGCCCGGCATGTGTGGGGAGTGCCCGACATGTGTGGGGGAGTGCCCGACATGTGTGGGGGAGTACCCGACATGTGTGGGGAGTGCCCGGCATGTGTGGGGAGTGCCCGACATGTGTGGGGAGTGCCCGGCATGTGTGGGGAGTGCCCGGCATGTGTGGGGAGTGCCCGACATGTGTGGGGAGTGCCCGACAGGTGTGGGGAGTGCCCGGCATGTGTGGGGAGTGCCCGACATGTGTGGGGAGTGCCCGACATGTGTGGGGAGTGCCCGACATGTGTGGGGGAGTGCCCGACATGTGTGGGGGAATGCCCGACATGTTTGGGGGAGTGCCCGACATGTGTGGGGAGTGCCCGACATGTGTGGGGAGTGCCCGACATGTGTGGGGGAGTGCCCGACATGTGTGGGGGAATGCCCGACATGTGTGGGGAGTGCCCGACATGTGTGGGGGAGTGCCCGACATGTGTGGGGAGTGCCCGATATGTGTGGGGAGTGCCCGACATGTGTGGGGAGTGCCCGACATGTGTGGGGAGTGCCCGACATGTGTGGGGAGTGCCCGACATGTGTGGGGGAATGCCCGACATGTGTGGGGGAGTGCCCGACATGTGTGGGGGAGTGCCCGGCATGTGTGGGGGAGTGCCCGACATGTGTGGGGGAGTGCCCGACATGTGTGGGGAGTGCCCAACATGTGTGGGGGAGTGCCCGACATGTGTGGGGGAGTGCCCGACATGTGTGGGGGAGTGCCCGACATGTGTGGGGGAGTGCCCGGCATGTGTGGGGGAGTGCCCGACATGTGTGGGGAGTGCCCGGCATGTGTGGGGGAGTGCCCGGCATGTGTGGGGGAGTGCCCGACATGTGTGGGGGAGTGCCCGACATGTGTGGGGGAGTGCCCGACATGTGTGGGGAGTGCCCGACATGTGTGGGGGAGTGCCCGACATGTGTGGGGGAGTGCCCGACATGTGTGGGGGAGTGCCCGGTATGCGGAGATGCCCGGCAAATTGGGGTCCTCAACTTGTGGGGTGCCCAACTTGTGAAGGATGCCCTGTCATGCCCTGCCCTACCTTGCTTTGCCCTGCCCTACCTTGCCCTGCTCTAAGGTCTATCAAATCACCAACTTGGTAGGAACTAATTGTGCAACGATGAACTTACTACCCAGAGGATGGACCGCTAAGATTTTGATGGAGAAGCTTCTTGATAAAATTACCAACATTTTAGGCATCTTAGAAACCCCATATTGTGAGATGTAGGACATTTTAATCAATCACGGAGCGGATGAATGCAACGTGAAGTCTTGCATCGAGTCTCACGTTAATTCTACGAGTGACATCAACAAGGACTCGCAAGGGCTTTGTGGTCTCTCGCAGAGTCTCCTGTTGAGAGAAGAAAGGTACCTTACCTTGAGGTGCTTCCGGGGCTTAACGTCCCCGCGGCCCGGTCGTCGACCAGGCCTTCTGGTCGGACTGATCAACCAGCCGGACTGATCAACCAGGCTGTTGGACGCGGGTCCAACCCCGGGTCCTTAACATGGACGAGAAGGCAGGTGTAGGACGTGCAGGTGTAGGACGTGCAGGTGTCAAGTGTTCGCCAATTCGTAGGGAGTGGAAGCTGACCTCGCAGTGACGGAACATTCATTTGCTGAACTTGGTGAATAATTCAGCGAGTCAGCCATTATTCACCTCTCTACTGGAGCCAAGAATTATCAAGCATTTACGAAACCTGTGCATCTTCCATCAATCATCGTAGCTTTGTTACGTTTATTTCACATTTTATTTATTGTTTTCATGATAATAACCATGGAATGTGAAGTATTGAAGCTTGAAAAATGCAAATTGTTTAATAAAAGTAAACCTGGCCGCCATGACCGAGAAAAGATGTACAGGTTTCGTATGTAATTGCTTAAGTATTTGATCAATCACGACACTGACAGTCATCTGGAACAACTTCTATACGAATGAAATGATAAACAGAAATATCTGATCGTGTTAGTGGCCTTCGGGGAATGGATGGATTAATATATTCTCACCATAACTCCACTGACGGCCCAAGGTTGCTTGCCGCACTGGCTCCCATAGCGCAGTGGTTATCTTGAGATGATTTCGGGGCTTTAGTGTCCCCGCGGCCCGGTCCTCGACCAGGCCTCCACCCCCAGGAAGCAGCCCGTGACAGCTGACTAACACTAACACCCAGGTACCTATTTTACTGCTAAGTAACAGGGGCATAGGGTGAAACAAACTCTGCCCATTGTTTCTCGCCGGCGCCCGGGATCGAACCCGGGACCACAGGCTCACAAGTCCAGCGTACTGTCCGCTCGGCTTACCGGCTCCCTTGTGGTCAACGCAGTCGGGTCACAACCCAGAGGTCCTGCGTTCAGTTCCAATGGCAGGTCTCACCCAGAGACGTTTGGGTGCTTCTCGTTTCACCTGATGCCTCTATAGCTGTTCACCTAGCAGTAAATAGGTACCTGAGAGTCAGGCAACTGTTGTGGTCTGCAGGTTGTATCGACAGACCTCGATACGCCTAACAGGCTTCCACATGCTGCCATTGGGAACCATATTATTAAATCAAATCTGAAAAACAGGAAGCTTAATGTTCACATCTCTATTAGTACATTAAGTGTTGAAATGTTAGAGTTTATTTTATAGATCATAGCCAGAGAGAGAGAGAGAGAGAGAGAGAGAGAGAGAGAGAGAGAGAGAGGGAGAGAGAGAGAGATAGAGAGAGAGAGAGAGAGAGAGAGGGAGAGAGAGAGAGATAGAGAGAGAGAGAGAGAGGGGGGTTGAGGTAAGATAGAGAGGAAGTGGTGAGTATATAAGGGGGGGAGGGTGTAGGAGGGGTTAATATGTTCAATAATAGACAATAAAGAACAATGTGGAGGGTCGGAAGGAGTCAGAGAGAGAGAGAGAGAGAGAGAGAGAGAGAGAGAGAGAGAGAGAGAGAGAGAGAGAGAGAGGGAGAGAGAGAGAGAGAGAGAGAGAGAGAGAGAGAGAGAGAGAGAGAGAGGGAGAGAGAGAGAGAGAGAGAGAGAGAGAGAGAGAGAGAGAGAGAGAGAGAGAGAGAGAGAGAGAGAGAGAGAGAGAGAGAGAGAGAGAGAGAGGGAGAGAGAGAGAGAGAGAGAGAGAGAGAGAGAGAGAGAGAGAGAGAGAGAGAGAGAGAGAGGGGAGAGAGAGAGAGAGAGAGAGAGAGAGAGAGAGAGAGAGAGAGAGAGAGAGAGAGAGAGAGAGAGAGAGAGAGAGAGAGAGAGAGAGAGAGAGAGAGAGAGAGAGAGGGAGAGAGGAGAGAGAGAGAGAGAGAGAGAGAGAGAGAGAGAGAGAGAGAGAGAGAGAGAGAGAGAGAGAGAGAGAGAGAGAGAGAGAGAGAGAGAGAGAGAGAGAGAGAGAGGAGAGAGACAGAGAGTAAAAATTTGATCTATGAGAACCAAAGAGACTCACTTGTGGTTTGTAAATCGAATTATTAATTAATGGAACCAATTACAAGGGGAGCTAATCTTGAGATGATTTCGGGGCTTGGCGTCCCCGCGGCCCGGTTCTCGACCAGGCCTCTTTTTTGTTACACATTCCCCAAGAAGCAGGCCGTAGCAGATGTCTAACTACCAGGTACCTATTTATTGCTTGGTGAACAGGAGCATCAGGGTGAAAGAACCTGAGGACTACGAATCCCGAGCGCTGTCCACTAATCTGCCAGGCCCCTATCAGGGACACAACAGGCGTGGCCACGCTGTATTGCGTTGTATATCATACAGCAGACAGAATGAGACACATATCTGTATTTATAAAAGCAAAACTGAGACAGGAGACAGGAGTCTGGATTAACAACAACAACAACAACAACAAACACAGAGTAGGATTTATCTGAGCTCAAGCTTCACCATGACGCAAAGTGGAAAGTCTTAAGCAAGACTGATAAGTCTGCTCTGGCGCTGCCGGATGTCCCATCACTCTGACAAAGAGTAACGTCCCCCTATCTTGGGTGAGTGTCAGTGTAAATAACTGCCCTTCATCCCGACTGACAAGAGTTATCTGCCAATGTTCCTTCCCTCAGATACACGAATATATATATATTCGATTTTTTTACTCTGAAGTGCATATTAATTATCCCTCAAATGATTTCAAATGCACAAGAGATACACAACACGAAGGATGAAGGAAGTCAGGGAGATATAACACAATTATTAATAACAATCACACACATATTTCCTGGTGCTTGTGACATATATTGATCTGCGAGTGCATGATAGAACTCATGTGCCGACTGAAGCCTTTTGCTCTCAGTGACGTGCATGAGATCCTAAACTTTCCTCTACCATCTACCGCCTAGGGTGTGTGTGTTTACCCCCCTTGTGTGCTTATATATATATATATATATATATATATATATATATATATATATATATATATATATATATATATATATATATATATATATATATATATTAGATTATGAAGACTGCATCTTGCTTAGCTAAATGAATTGTGATGTTCAGAGCCTCTGTCCATTATGTCTCTGTAACCTTTCCTCACTACTGCCCAGAGGGTTGGGTGTGGTCCCCCCTGCTTGCTCCACTGCTGGGTATGAAGTCCACTACCACCCACAAAATGGATATTGGTTCCTTTGCCATTCACAGGATGGGTATGGGGTCCACTACCACTCAAGGATGGGTATGGGGTCCACTACCACTCAAGGATGGGTATGGGGTCCACTACCACTCAAGGATGGGTATGGGGTCCACTACCACTCAAGGATGGGTATGGGGTCCACTACCACTAAAGGATGGGTATGGGGTCCACTACCACTCAAGGATGGGTATGGGGGTCCACTACCACTCAAGGATGGGTATGGGGTCCACTACCACTCATGGATGGGTATGGGGGTCCACTACCACTCAAGGATGGGTATGGGGTCCACTACCACTCAAGGATGGGTATGGGGTCCACTACCACTCAAGGATGGGTATGGGGTCCACTACCACTCAAGGATGGGTATGGGGTCCACTACCACTCAAGGATGGGTATGGGGTCCACTACCACTCAAGGATGGGTATGGGGGTCCACTACCACTCAAGGATGGGTATGGGGGTCCACTACCACTCAAGGATGGGTTTGGGGTCCACTACCACTCAAGGATGGGTATGGGGTCCACTACCACTCAAGGATGGGTATGGGGTCCACTACCACACAAGGATGGGTATGGGGGTCCACTACCACTCAAGGATGGGTATGGGGTCCACTACCACTCAAGGATGGGTATGGGGGTCCACTACCACTCAAGGATGGGTATGGGGGTCCACTACCACTCAAGGATGGGTATGGGGTCCACTACCACTCAAGGATGGGTATGGGGTCCACTACCACTCAAGGATGGGTATGGGGTCCACTACCACACAAGGATGGGTATGGGGGTCCACTACCACTCAAGGATGGGTATGGGGTCCACTACCACACAAGGATGGGTATGGGGTCCACTACCACTCAAGGATGGATATGGGGTCCACTACCACTCAAGGATGGGTATGGGGTCCACTACCACTCAAGGATGGGTATGGGGTCCACTACCACACAAGGATGGGTATGGGGGTCCACTACCACTCAAGGATGGGTATGGGGTCCACTACCACACAAGGATGGGTATGGGGTCCACTACCACTCAAGGATGGGTATGGGGTCCACTACCACTCAAGGATGGGTATGGGGTCCACTACCACTCAAGGATGGGTATGGGGTCCACTACCACTCAAGGATGGGTATGGGGTCCACTACCACTCAAGGATGGGTATGGGGTCCACTACCACACAAGGATGGGTATGGGGTCCACTACCACTCAAGGATGGGTATGGGGTCCACTACCACTCAAGGATGGGTATGGGGTCCACTACCACTCAAGGATGGGTATGGGGTCCACTACCACTCAAGGATGGGTATGGGGTCCACTACCACACAAGGATGGGTATGGGGGTCCACTACCACACAAGGATGGATATTGGAGCTAAATTGACATCTACCGTAACTAAGTTATCCACCACCATACTCAGGCCGTTCTCTCCCAAGTTGCCACTCCGTAAGAAATACAAACGTTTCACAAACCACGAACGTTCGATCCCAAGCAACCCACCTAACCTCTCGAGGCCGATGCATAGAAAACGTCAACATTTCAATGCTTTAGTTTTGATTAATACGTCGCAACGTTAATGGACTGGTCGACTCCGTAAGAAATGCAACGTGTTTACGTGAGAGATTCACAACCTATTTCACTAATATTCAAGAAATGTCAACTATTTCATCCAGAATTAAATATTTACCAAATCTTAGCTAATATACCAAATTCTTCTTCTGAAGGAATGGTAACGTTTGATCAGTAGGCGGGTCTGTTTCAAGTGTAGGTAGGTTTATATGTACCCATATAAACTGTTCCATAGAACCAATCGTTGTAAATATAAACCCAATATGAACACATGAACAAATCTGTATGAAGACCTAAACACACACACAAAAAAAATTCTCGAAATGGCAACACTCTGTACTTGAGGGGACCAATCAGAAAGTAGATGAGAGTGTAACTGAAATTCCTCTCAGCCAATAACCTCGTGGCATTCTGTTTCGCGTTCCCCGTCAAGTACCAATGATAGCAGCTGACGGGGCCCGGATACGAGTTTTGAATCATGGCGCAGGGAAAGGGTTGAGGTCTTACGAAGCAGGAATTGTAATGAGGAGCAGGTTTGTGACCGCTAAGTGCCATTCTGACACTGACGTTTTGCCCTGTCGTTTTGAGAACTAGACGGCAGTCAGCGATGAGGGTTGTATTCGACGGAGAATACTGTCTGTTCTTGTATATGTCTCTGGTTGTCTCTTTTCTCTGATCGTCTGTCTTTTTTCTCTCTCTTGGTTCCTCTATTTTTCTCTGTTTCTCTGTTTGTATTACTGTTTCACTGCTTCTTTGTTTCTGTAATTGTTTCTCCGTATATCTCACCGTTTATTAGGCTGTCTCTCTTTCACAATCTGCCTCTATCTTTTTCTTTGTTTTACTGTCTGTCTGTCCTTCTCTTTCTCCGTCTGCACCTTATTCTGTATGTCCCCTTCTGTCTCACATTTTCTCTGTCTCTCTTTCTCTACTTATCACCTTAACTGTCTCAGTCTCAAAATAACATTAAAAGATTTACAAAGCCAGTTCAAAAATAATAACTGATGCAAAGACTAAATCAAAGTGAAAATTGAAAATTAATCTTTCCTAAGTCAATTTGTTTTTCAATTTAAATAATAGACTTGTCGACTCCGTAAGAAATCCAACTAAATGTATTTATATATGTTTATATATATATATATATATATGTTTATATATATAAATGTAATGTGTAGGGAATTAATCATAATATTATAGCTGAGATAAATGTATGCTAGTAGGATTACATACAAATTTTAATTCAGTCACATAACAAGGAACGTTCTTGTGCTTTTTCATCTAAGATAAACGCCATCCCTCCTTCTCGTACCCAAAGAGAAACGTTATTTGGACCATACTTATTAAACCATATATGTCAGCACTGCGGAGATCAGTATGAATTCCCGTTGCTGGAGACACGAGGCTTGCTACTGGGGCTTATCGAGGTCCCCCATAGGTCATCTAGTAGTAACTTTCCCCCAGGGTACAACCCACAACAGTTCCATATATCCCGGGTTCCTGTTTTACTGCCATGTCGAGCGTCTGGGACATAAACCTATATGCTACAGGACAACAACCTAATATAAATAGCCTTTGATGAGGGTAACCTTATGTTTAAAAGTGATAAATTCCAGTTACTTAGGCATGGTTAAAATTAAGAAGTTAAAAATAATTCAGGATATAAGGCACAATCACCTCTACTCTTAGAAGGAAAAAAGAACGTGTATAGCATCTGGGAATAATGATGTCTGATGACCTGACGTTCAGTGAGCATAACCAAACAAACATAGCGTCAGCCAGGAAAATGATAGGAAGGATTATGGGCACCTTCAAATGCAGTAATTCTACCACATTGCCCATATTATTCAATTTTCTTGTGCTCTTCCGCTTGAGATCTCCTCAGTTTTCACTCCTCCTTTTAGAGCAGGTTAGATCTCTGAAACAGAGGGAATTCAGAGACGATATACGGAATGCATAGAAACAATAAAACTCCTAAATTACTAGAGCCTTCTTAAAGCTCTCAAAATGCACTCTTTGAAAAGGGGACGAGGAAAATGTCACATAATATATACATAGAAAATAGTAGAAAGTCAGGTCCAAAATTTACACAGTAAACAAACAATGTACTGGAGCGAACTACATGGTAGGAAATGCAAAATAGATCCGGTGAGGTGTAGAGATGACATTGGCACAATCAGGGAACTCTGCATAAACATCAGATGCCCACAGCTATTCAATATCCTCCCAGCAAGCATAAGAGATATTACCGGAATAAAGGTGGACTCCTTCAAGAAAAAATTAAAGACATTCTTGCAAGAAGTGCTGGACCAACCGGTTTGTAATAGATTTATAGTTCTGTGGACTGTTTCAAGCAACAGCCTGTTGGACCAAGTTATCAGAAGTGGAGTAGAAGCAACTCCTATGAAAGCCTATGAAACCACTCCAGGTTTAACTTAAAGCAGCATCACCAAAACTAAGAATTAGCTGATCTGCCAAAGAGAACAATTTTAACCAAATGTTTCTCAACTACGTACTAGATCTGTCCCAGTCATGGAAAACGTAGCAAGAGCGTTGCAAGACAAAGCCTACTACAACAGTTTGGTTGGCCAGACCACCCACCAGGAGGCCAGGTCTGAGACTGGGAAGTTGAACCTTTGGAACCATTGTAAGGTAACGACCAGGCAATATAACACCCTCCTAAGAATCAAGGTTTGTTTGACTCATTTTGTCTCAATGTTTTGCTTTGTTTTTTCCCAAAACTAAAGATGAAGAATCTTACAAAAACACCAACAAAAGTGTGACGCAATAAATCTTGCCAGTAATTAGGATATGCTTTCTTTCGGGAAATCTGAAGTACTCATAGCTGGAGCACTGGCAGTGGTTATCTTGAGGTTATCTTGAGGTTATCTTGAGATGATTTCGGGGCTTTTTAGTGTCCCCGCGGCCCGGTCATCGACCAGGCCTCCACCCCCAGGAAGCAGCCCTGACGGCTGACTAACACCCAGGTACCTATTTTACTGCTAGGTAACAGGGGCATAGGGTGAAAGAAACTCTGCCCATTGTTTCTCGCCGGCGCCTGGGATCGAACCCAGGACCACAGGATCACAAGTCCAGCGTGCTGTCCGCTCGGCCGACCGGCTCCCCAAGCGTGGTGGCGGCTGCCTGGAGTAAGAGGACATGCACCCAACAGTGAGATGGCAGCACATAACAGTGAGCCCACCAAGTAGACAAAATATGCACGAGTAACGTTAATTCTCCGTTACTCGTGCATATTTTGCCCACAGGGTTATGGTATGGATAGACAGGAAAAACATCATGGATCGTTTAGTCACCTAACCCCATCAAACACATAGCGTAGTCATAACGTTGTAGCAACGTCATCACGTTCTTTCAACGTAACATTAACATTGTAGCAACGTTATAATGTCCTTCCAACGTATCAAAAATGGTGAAGCCACGTTCTTATGTTCTTTCAATGTAACTATAACATTGTAGCAATGTTCTTACGTTCTTTCAATGGTACAGTAACTTTGTAACAACGTCACTGCGTTCTTTCGACACAACCTTAACGTTATAGCAACGCCATTGCATTCTTTCAATGTAACCATAACGTTTTAGAAAAGTTATAACATTTTTGCACCGTCAACATAGTGCTGTAAAACGCTACTACAACGTTCTAACAACGTTATTATGTTCTTTCAACATAACCATAACATTGTGACCACATTATTACGTTCATTCAACATAACCATTACGTTGTAGCCACTTTATTACGTTTCTGCACTGTAAACATATCGTTGTCGTTACGTTTGAGTGTTGGAGGGCCGCTGCTCCATCGTATGTAAACAAACAGTGATTCTGACCGTCCCTGTCACGTCCTCTATGTTTCAACAACATGTTATTTATTTTGGTATAAACAAAGGAACTCTTCTATCACAGACAAGCATTTCCTGTTATATCACTGTCCTTATATATATATATATATATATATATATATATATATATATATATATATATATATATATATATATATATATATATATATATATATATATAAACGTGTTGCGTGCGCAAATAGGGAAAATGTGTAGGTATATGAATAAAGAATAATAGTTAAAAAATTATTTCCATTACTAAGTAACCTAAATTAGGCACTCTACTGATATGATTAATGGTGAAAAGTGGTATATGTCTGCCAATTCCGAACACTAGAGTTTGCCAAAGTGCTAAATTGGTCTGGGTAAATACATAGCAGAAACACCTTAATTAAGCTGCATTAAAACTTCCATGATTAGATTTTTTGTAAATTATAAAAATGCCAAAATGATGTGTAACATTTTTCACCAAGGACAATATATAGTTATAATGATATTAATAACTAACTGCAATAATGTGTATAACTTTTGCAAGGTACTGAGTTGCAGAAAACAGCATTCATGGAAAAACTATTTATAGGCCCTGTTAATTGTGATTGAGAACTCTGAAAATTAGGTTAGATTAGATTAGTAAATATTATGTAATATAATAATTGGGTAACTTTTCAAAAGTTAAAAGTTGGTGATTGCAGTAAGTTGTGCTAAAGGTTGTGACTTTCTTGGAACTCCTCAGCTTCTGGACAGGAACAGAGGACAAAGCAGGCTTGTGGATCATCACACTGAGGCGAAGAAAGAGGAAACTGGCAATTTTGGAGACAGTGTCAATGAGCTTAGAACCTAATTCTTTAAAGGAAGCTCATGGCACCCTTGCCCCAGGGGCCAAATGTCTCAGATGCTTTGGGAACAGATGTATAAAGATGTTCCAGTTGCCTGTATTTGTTGAATTTTACTGCTTCTGTACGGTTGGCCACACAACATACCTGACCAACACCAAAGAATTTATAGCTGTCAGTCAGGATGGATTCAAATGTGTAGTCCTAATACAACAAAAGGATGTGCCATGTTTGGATGGCTGTTGGAGCATCGTTGACTTTAATGAGAAGGTGATTGAGTTTGCTTCACTGACCAGGGCTTCGGGCTGCCTCGGGGGTGTGAGACAAGGTTCTGCCAGACGTTACTTTGACAGCTTCAATAAGATTTTCTGATGAAATGACACTAGAACGGTCAGCTTCCTATCCAATAGAACCTTTAAAGTAAAATTAATAATACGTACTCATTAAGTACACAGCTATAAAACAAAAACTTTAAGAAAACAGCTCCTAAGTCACTTTTTAATTTTTTTTACCCAGCGGCCAAAAGCAAGTTGTATATCAACAACAACTTAGTAGGTCAATACTGGGGGTTGATGGTTCTGAGTTCAACTCGTGCTTAATTTTAAAAACTAAGACACGTGTGTCAAATGTTAAGGTCAAGCTTATAAGGAGTATTAGTCAGAAGCGTGAGGTTGTTGTGAGTGAAAGTTTGCGTCGTTAGCTTGAGTGAGTGGCTGTGAGTACGGGTTGTGGAGGCCTGACTTCCTTTATACTCACCACCATGTGTACGATTTGGTCTCCCATTTGCTTGGACAGGAGGTCTTCAAGGATTATCTACGTCCTCCCTATAGCTCAGGTTATCTAGGTCCTCTCTAGGGCTCAGATTATCTAGGTTCTCTCTATAGGGCTCAGATTATCTAGGTCCTCGCTATAGGGCTCAGATTATCTAGGTCCTCCCTAGAGCTCAGATTATCTAGGTTCTTTCTATAGGGCGCAGATTATCTAGGTCCTCGCTATAGGGCTCAGATTGTCTAGGTCCTCCCTAGGGCTACGATTATCTAGGTCCTCCCTAGAGCTCAGATTATCTAGGTCCTCCCTAGGGCTCAGATTATCTAGGTCCTCTCTATAGGGCTCAGATTATCTAGGTCCTCTCTATAGGGCTCAGATTATCTAGGTCCTCTCTGTAGGGCTCAGATTATCTTGGTCCTCTCTATAGGGCTCAGATTATCTAGGTCCTCTCTACAGGGCTCAGATTATCTAGGTCCTCCCTATGGCTCAGATTATCTAGGTCCTCTCTATAGGGCTCAGATTATCTAGGTCCTCTCTACAGGGCTCAGATTATCTAGGTCCTCCCTAGGGCTCAGATTATCTAGGTCCTCTCTATAGGGCTCAGATAATCTAGGTCCTCTCTATAGGGCTCAGATTATCTAGGTCCTCTCTGTAGGGCTCAGATTATCTAGGTCCTCTCTATAGGGCTCAGATTATCTAGGTCCTCTCTATAGGGCTCAGATTATCTAGGTCCTCTCTACAGGGCTCAGATTATCTAGGTCCTCCCTAGGGCTCAGATTATCTAGGTCCTCTCTGTAGGGCTCAGATTATCTAGGTCCTCTCTATAGGGCTCAGATTATCTAGGTCCTCTCTATAGGGCTCAGATTATATAGGTCCTCTCTACAGGGCTCAGATTATCTAGGTCCTCCCTAGGGCTCAGATTATCTAGGTCCTCTCTATAGGGCTCAGATTATCTAGGTCCTCTCTATAGGGCTCAGATTATCTAGATCCAATCTATAGGGTTCATATTATCTAGGTCCTCCCTAGGGCTCAGAAAATCAAATCGAATCCAATATATTTTGCTGATTTTGTTGCAAATACATGAATAATGTGAACCTATTCTCTGCATATAAGTAGATTCATGTTTACAAATGTTTTAACATTATGGAAATACCAACATGATCCGCAACATTTTTACTAAGAACAATATATTTCGTATGTTTACACTGAAGATGGAGCAACTTTATAAAGTCCTTCCAACGCGTCTATAATGGTGTAGAAAGTGCTGGTCACTTTCTATCCATTCTGATTAGCCATCACTTAAGGATCACGCTAGGTTCCTTCAGTGATTGCAGTGACATATTTTTTTAAAGACTGGTATTATACTATATTTTAGCAATTAAATATTTTATATATACAAATATTTCATATACACCTATTATTATTTATAATAAAAACATTAAATATTTATATAAAAAAATTAAATTTATTTATATTTATATAATTATATAAATACATTAAAAATACATTCTGAATATTCTTATTCCCTGATTTTTCGGTCTTTTATCTTTTGCTCTTGTTCGCTCTATGGCACTCACTCTTTGGCACTCTTTCTTGCGTTCGCCCGTGACACTCCTCTCGCTTTCGTTCTGTGGATCTGGCTCTCCTTTATTTTTCCGCTGGTGGGTACTGGAAATTTTAAACTCCTGTTAGCAGGCTGAGAACTTTCCCTTCCCATACCTCATGGTAAGATTTATCCTACTAGTTTTATCCTGGAACACGATTCGTCAATGTCTTTACTCCCAGCACCTCAATTATTGCTGGGTGAACAGGGGCGAACACTTATGGATCGACTCCCAATCAATCTTCCCTGGGGATTTGTCACGTGGCGGTGTGACAGGTGGTGTTGCGTGTGTGCATGCGTGCGTGTGTGCTTGTGTATATCAAACTACTATGCCAACTGCGGATAATCCTCAGGATGCAGGGCTCCCGAAACTAGCTCCAATGTACCTATTTTATTGCCAGGTGAACGGAGGTATGAGATGAATTGAAACCTTGCCAAATTGTTTCTACCCCGGCTAGGATTCGAACCCGTGACCTACGGCTGAGAATAACGGGAACGACAATTGTTGATATTAAATAAGAAAATATTAAAACAGTTCAATGACTGACGCTATATTTTACATATTTATGTGTACTTATACATCAGTGTATGTATGTGTGTACATGTGTATGCTAGTGGATGTATATGTATATATCTATGTACTAGTGGATACATGTATATATGTACATGTATGCACGTATGAGCATTATAATAATAGTGGGAATGCTTGCTATGTTGTTATTGTGTCTCTTTTATGTAATTAAGGTACTGTACTTTTTTATGTATATATATATATATATATATATATATATATATATATATATATATATATATATATATATATATATATATATATATATATATATATATATATATATATATATATATAACCACAAAAACACGTGATTTTCACATTATTAAATAATCATGTAATTATTTTCCACATTATCAACGAAATACAGGATTTCCTTGATATGTTGTGAAACACGAAAACGTTCGGAATTTTCGTTTAATTTTCCTAGTGGCTACTTACACATGCCAGAGTATTTATGTGTCGGTATATGTAAATGCCAGATGAATTCCTCTGAGTAAATGCCAAATGTTGAAGGGATTGCGCACATGCTTATGTACGTCACGTGGGTGTCCGCCCGCATGTGTATACATGAATGACCAGATATATGTGCGGATATTATTATTGCTGTGAGGCAGAACCCAGATACACACACACACACACACACACACACACACACACACACACACACACACACACACACACACACACACACACACACATACACACACACACACACACACACACATACACAGAGGTGGAAAGTTAGTACCCAAATAAGCCATAGGGACATTAGAAAGAATTATTTCAATGTCAGAGTAGTTTACAAATGGAATGCACTAGGCAGTGATGTGGTGGAGGCTGACTCCATACACAGTTTCAAATGTAGATATGATAGAGCCCAGTAGGCTCAGGAATCTGTACACCAGTTGCTTTACATTTGAGAGGCGGGACCAAAGAGCCAAAGCTGGAAAATACTGAACTGGATAAGGGACTACATGAAGGATTAAACATAGATGGTAGCGCACACAGACATCACAATAACGTGACGCATCAAATGAATGCATCACGTTATTTTAATTTCTGTGTGTAATGAAGTAAAGGCGAAGAGTGAGAATGGCCTATTGACATAGCTCGAGTGCAGGGGGGAGTTGTGTAAAACCCTGGCTTGTGTCTCGGAGAGACCGCAGGATCCAGTAAGTTCAGTAGAACTTCGGTTTCAACTCTTTTACCATGTCATAGCTCAGTCGATTAAGGCAGCGTCTGAGTTGCTCTTGGACGCAGGTTCGAATCCTGGCCACGGCCCTTGTGGATTTGTTCATAGATGGTAGCGGTCAGGGAAGAGGTTTCGAATGGAAGGATTCCAACAACTGGAGTTCCCTAATGAGTCTGTCCTTGGTCTCCTACTGTTTCTAATTCACATAAATGACCTTCATCAAGGAGTGACCTCTTACACGTTAATGCTTGCAGATGACGCAAAGCTGATGCGAACTGTAAGAGCAGCAGAGAACCGAAGAAAGTTTACACGATCACCTTGACAGACTCCAGCAGGAGTCGGCAAACAAATCGTTATAAGAGTTCAATCCCAGCAAGTATAAGGTAATGATAGTGAGAAAGGAGACCAAAAGATATCTCTACAACCTTAAGGGCAAGGCAGCTACATGTGACCGAGGGAGAAAATGATTTGGCAGTGGATATAATTTCAACGCTATCTCCAGAGGCACACATAAACTGGGTATTATCGGAGGCATGAGAGACGCTGGCACAATTTAGAACGTCATTTAGAAACCTAAACCATGGCTTTATCAAAGCAATTTTAAATAGCCGCTTGCCAACGATGAGTCACAATAACGAAGCTGAAGATAGGATGACGCTCACCCATACAGAGGACCACACAAACAAAATACATCCATACAGAGGGCCACACGAACAAAATACATCCATACAGAGGGCCACACGAACAAAATACATCCATACAGAGGACCACACGAACAAAATGCATCCATACAGAGGACCACACGAACAAAACACACACGCCCATACAGAGGACCACACGAACAAAATACATCCATACAGAGGACCACACGAACAAAATACATCCATACAAAGGACCACACGAACAAAATACACACACCCATACAGAGGACCATACGAACAAAATACACACATCCATACAGAGGACCACACGAACAAAATACATCCATGCAGAGGACCACAGGAACAAAATACATCCATACAGAGGACCACACGAACAAAATACATCCATACAGAGGACCACACGAACAAAATAAGCTCAACCATACAGAGGACCACACGAACACAGTGCGCCCGCACAAACACATCTCAGTTTCCACTCCCACACATGCAAACATTGTGCGATATCCGTCTACTTAGGATAAACAAAAACTCGATGCCATACCAACTTTGGAATATGTTCCATGAAAGTGTTTTTTCCATGTATAATTATTATTTTAAAGGAAAAGTTGCAATTGAATTCCTGATGCGTATAATGTGTTATGTTGTACTGTATCTCTCGCATACCACTTTCTCCTCCTCTTTTATTTTATATATATATATATATATATATATATATATATATATATATATATATATATATATATATATATATATATGTGTGTATATCACGAAAATAAACACGTGATTAAGAATGTGACAATGTCAGACCACGGAGGAAAATGAAACAGGAATTTCCTTAAGTACTTTCGTATATTAAATACATCTTCAGAAGGAATGATTTTACAGATTGAGTGATGGGAATAAATAGGCAGGAGAGAGTGGTGAAGTGAGGTGAGGTACAATACTTGTCCAAGTATTGTACCTCACCTCACTTCACCACTCTCTCCTGCCTATTTATACCCATCACTCAATCTGTAAAATCATTCCTTCTGAAGATGTATTTAATATACGAAAGTACTTAAGGAAATTCCTGTTTCATTTTCCTCCGTGGTCTGACATTGTCATATTCTTAATCACGTGTTTATTTTCGTGACATACACACACACATATATATATATATATATATATATATATATATATATATATATATATATATATATATATATATATATATATATATATATATATATATATATATGTCGTACCTAGTAGCCAGAACTCACTTCTCAGCCTACTATTCAAGGCCCGATTTGCCTAATAAGCCAAGTTTTCCTGAATTAATATATTTACTATAATTTTTTTCTTATGAAATGATAAAGCAACCCTTTTCTCTATGTATAAGGTCAATTTTTTTTTATTGAAGTTAAAATTAACGTAGATATATGACCGAACCTAACCAACCCTACCTAACCTAACCTAGCCTATATTTATAGGTAAGGTTAGGTTAGGTAGCCAAAAAAAGCTAGGTTAGGTTAGGTTAGGTAGGTTAGGTAGACGAAAAAACATTAATTCATGAAAACTTGGCTTATTAGGCAAATCGGGCCTTGAATAGTAGGCTGAGAAGTGCGTTCTGGCTATTAGGTACGACATATATATATATATATATATATATATATATATATATATATATATATATATATATATATATATCGTAGCTAGTAGCCAGAACGCACTTCTCGGCCTACTATGCAGGGCTCGACTTGCCTAATAGGCCGAGTAATTTTCTTTTTTTTTAAATATTGTTTCCAATTGGTTTATTTGAAATATTATTATTATATTATATTAAGAACATAAATTATTGACTTAGTTATGTTAATTTAAGTTAGGTTAAGATAGGTCAGGTTAGGTAAGGTTGGTTAGGTTCACACATATATCTACGTTAGTTTTAACCCCAATTAAGAAAACTTAACTCATACGTAATCAAATGGATAGCTTCAACATTTCATAAGAAAAAACATCGAAAAATATATAAATTCAGGAAAACTTGGCTAACTAGGTAAATCGGGCTTTGCATAGTAGGCCGAGTACTGCGGTCTGGCTACTAGATACAACATTTATATTTGTGTCAAACTTGAATGGTCCCCAAGTCAACATGCATCAGGGAACCTTTGACCCCTGAAAGATTTGAACCCGGTATGCCAGGGCCTTTATTCCCCTTTATGCCACACACACACACACACACACATACACACACACACACACACACACACACACACACACACACACACACACACACACACACACACACACACACACACACACACACTAGTACATAGACGTTAAAAAGAACGTTTTCAGTGTCAGAGTAGTTTGTAAATGGAATGCACTAGAAAGTGATGTGGTGAAAGCTGACTCCATACACAGTTTCAAATGTAGATATGATAGAGCTCGAGAAGCTCAGGAACCTGTACATCAGTAGATAGACGGGTGAGAGGCGGGACGAATGGGCCAAACCTCAACACCCACAAGCACAACTAGGTGAGTATAACTAGGTAAGTACACACACACACACATACACCCTCTGACTGAATTACTGCCTGGAGACACAGATATGTAAATATTTACACATACAAGACCAGTTGTGGGATATGTGCGTATGTGTGCTTGTTTTATTCCTATATTTTTCAGAAACTTATCAATATAAATTGTAAATATATTTACATATTTATTTATTGACCTGTAAAACAACATGTAAAATTTTTCAACGTGTATATTTTTATTTTCTTTCAAATCTTACTGTGAAACACCTTAACCAGCAGATAACTGTGAAGGAATTATTTACTGAAAAGATTGTATCACCAGATTCAACCTTAGAATATATTCACGGCAAACTAACGCAAAAAGCAGTTTACAGGAATATCTTCATCACTTACACCTGTCGTTGACTTCTGGGGAGTGACGTCCCGTTCTTTATGCCCCGTTTAATAGCCTTGTTGTACATGTTCGGTGGTAACTGAACTATTCTGATGAACAGGTCATTTATTGTTGCATATAGGTCCTAAAAGGTGAGGATCTTGGTTATCTTGAGGTTATCTTAAGATGATTTCGGGGATTTAGCGTTCCCGCGGCCCGGTCCTCGAACAGGCCTCCTTTTTTATATACCCCCCCCCCCCCAGGAGGCAGCCCGTATCAGCTGTCTAACTCCCAGGTACCTATTTACTGCTAGGTAACAGGGGCATCGGGGTGAAAGAAACATTTTGCCCATTTGTCTCCACCGGCGATCGAACCCGGAACCTCGAGACTACGAATCCGAAGCGCTGTCCACTCAGCTTGTCAGGCGCCCTTGTCGTGCCTTGAAGGATACAGCCTTCCACGACTACTTTTCAGTGTATTCCACCCGCTGGCCACACCCTTCACCCGTACTGGACTCAGAGATTCCACCAAAGGAATGTACTATATTCTGTACTATATGTACTATATAATGTACTGTACTATATATACATATAATGAATGTACTCTGACATCCTTTGTTGACGTTCATGATCCATGTCAGTCAGAGGACAACAAAATCTTTACAATCATGTGACATAAAATACTGATTGTATTTCAATCCTGACAACAGGATTGTTCCGATCGCTTGTTAAATCCATAGGCCAGTTCGTCTCCAAATATAATAGTACTTACAGAGACTGTTTAATCAAACGTACAAAAATGTTCTGTTGCACCACCCCCCCCCCCAAAAAAAAAAAAATCACCGTTTTGTACACCTGGATTACTCCTAATATCATTCCTGAAAAGCTAAGCAGTAACTATGGTACTTCACCTGTCCGAGGCCTAAATCAAAAATCCTATTCCAAATATGCGCTATCTTTGGCCTAAAATTTAGTACGTATATTTTCTATTCTAGGCCTAGGAAAGTTTAGGATTTTTTGTGCTTTCTATAAAGTTAATTAATAGTCCATAACGTGAATTTTGTTGACTGCAACTGTCCGTTTCTTTGTACGGGTGAGAAAATAGTTGTTGAAATTATTATCAATTTTAGAGGATGTAGGATGTGTTGGAGGATAACCGCACTTTAGTACGACAGTTTCTTGACGTTGGGATATCTTAGGAGGACGGGCAGTGAGTAGGAATGATAACTTAGTAATTGTTCCAGCAGGAATGAGCACAACACATATTAGTGGACGTGACTATTAGAGAGAGAGATAGAGAGAGAGAGAGAGAGAGAGAGAGAGAGAGAGAGAGAGAGAGAGAGAGAGAGAGAGAGAGAGAGACAGAGAGAGAGAGAGAGAGAGAGAGAGAGAGAGAGAGAGAGAGAGAGAGAGAGAGAGAGAGAGAGAGAGAGAGAGACAGAGAGAGACAGAGAGAGAGAGAGAGAGAGAGAGAGAGAGAGAGAGAGAGAGAGAGAGAGAGAGAGAGAGAGAGAGAGAGAGACAGAGAGAGAGAGAGAGAGAGAGAGAGAGAGAGAGAGAGAGAGAGAGAGAGAGAGAGAGAGAGAGAGAGAGAGAGAGAGAGAGAGAGAGACAGAGAGAGACAGAGAGAGAGAGAGAGAGAGAGAGAGAGAGAGACAGAGAGAGACAGAGAGAGACAGAGAGAGACAGAGAGAGACAGAGAGAGAGAGAGAGAGAGAGAGAGAGAGAGAGAGAGAGAGAGAGAGAGAGAGAGACAGAGAGAGACAGAGAGAGAGAGAGAGAGAGAGAGAGAGAGAGAGAGAGAGACAGAGAGAGACAGAGAGAGACAGAGAGAGAGAGAGAGAGAGAGAGAGAGAGAGAGAGAGAGAGAGAGAGAGAGAGAGAGAGAGAGAGAGAGACAGAGAGAGACAGAGAGAGAGAGAGAGAGAGAGAGAGAGAGAGAGAGAGAGAGAGAGAGAGAGAGAGAGAGAGAGAGAGAGAGAGAGAGACAGAGAGAGACAGAGAGAGAGAGAGAGAGAGAGAGAGAGAGAGAGAGAGAGAGAGAGAGAGAGAGACAGAGAGAGACAGAGAGAGAGAGAGAGAGAGAGAGAGAGAGAGAGAGAGAGAGAGAGAGAGAGAGAGAGAGAGAGAGAGAGAGAGAGAGAGCAAGTGTGTAGTGGTGAAAGGTCTTTGGTCAACGGTCAAGTTGGTCAGTCTATATATAGCGGGTAACATTTAAAAGCCGTAAATGTAAATTTGTTTGAGCTCCTAAGAAGTTCAGTTGTAATTTAATAAAAATATTAACTCAACTGATAATGATCTGTTTGTTTTTTAAAAATAAAACTGGATATATTATATTATATATATATTATTATAAACTGAAAACTCACATTCCAGAAGTAACTCGAACCCATACTGCCAGGAGCACTCTGCATCTGACGTACAGGACACCTTAACCACTCGACCAATACGACCGGACAAAAGAGGATGGTAGCCGAGGCTAATTTCCCATCCCCCCGCCGGCACTGATGGTAATCTTGGGCATGGTATTTTATCAAATCAAGTTTGATAAATCATTTTATCAAACCTCTTTTGTCCGGTCGTGTTCTGCTTAGTGTCTGGAGAGTTTTTCATGAGTAGGGTGGCCATTTTGTCATGAATAAACATTTCCTTTATTTATATAGATTTTGGTAGCAGTCTTTCTTGCAAACATATCTTGTTGAATACGACCGAAAGGGTAAGATTATTAATTCTAATAAGAATCTTCTCAATATTTCTTACGTTTTTCTTCACTGTCGAGGGTAATTGAAAATATAACTTTCCAAAATTCATTTTTTTACATTTTTATTTTTGGTCCGATAGTTAAAAGGACTGAAACTCGGGCGGCTTTTTCACGAAATCTCAGTCCCCCTAACAGCACCAGAGGGATGGCTCCAGATCGGGTGTCGTTGGGGGCTGAGATTTTGCAGGAAAGTCGCCCGAGTTTCAGTTCTTTTAACTATCTGAGGTGTGGCCTATTGGTTAGTGCTCTCTTTTGGGACCGTTCAGGTTTCGATTCTCTCATATGGGAAGTTCTCTTTGTTAAAATTCCTTGCGAGTTCATGCAAGTGTGTGGTATATATATATATATATATATATATATATATATATATATATATCACTAAGAACTCTTTGATCCGGCCAGGATTCGAACCCATGCCGTCCAGGATCACCCCCTAAACGTACACAGTACCGTGACCACCGCACCAATGATCGTCTAAGACGATCATTGGTGCGGGTCAAAGAGTTCTTAGTGATATATGGCTTGCGCGTTCATGCAGCTTTCTCATATATATATATATATATATATATATATATATATATATATATATATATATATATATATATATATATATATATATATATATATATATATGTGTGTGTGTGTACACTTGAGGGCATTTGAACGTCAGAACAGATAAATACGAGCGTTACAGGTACAACAAAATTAGTAAGACTTCTCACCTAACTCGACCAACTCACCTATCAGTACTCACCTAACTTCCGTAAGGTGAGTACTGATAGGTATGCACACCAGCACATGCTGATCCACCAAGCATGATTCCTCAGTAGCAAGAAGAGCGGGAAGGACAGAATTAGATTTAGTGCATCGTTCAACATGTTTTTATTGCAAGGATGATGATGCTGGTGTGCAACACACCCGCACACACACACACACACACACACACACACACACACACAAACACACACACACACACACACACACACACACACACACACACACACACACACACACACACACACACACAGAAACACACACACACACACACACACACACACACACACACACACACACACACACACACACACACACACACACACACACACACACACACACACACACGAAGCTCTCCTGCTCTGGTAATTTTGTCCCAAATCTCCAGCCTGTGGGAATGGATCAGCCGTCTCCAAGTTTACTACGGGAGATTTAGTTCATTCCCACAGTCAAAGCTGACGTCGTTTAGTTAACTGGCTGCCAAATAAACTATATAGCTGATGTACTCACCTAATTATTCTTGAGAGGGTCGAGCTTCGGCTCTTTGGTTTCGCATTTGTCGGGGGACAGGATGCCTGTGAGGCTTTATCGAGATCCACCTTACGCCATCTCTGACCTTCCCGAGGACGCCACCCACAACAGTTACATAACTCTCAGGTGATCTACTTGGTGCTAGGTGAACGGAGCTATCACGCGTAAGGAAACCTGCCCAAACCTGCCGGTCGATTGTGAGCCGACCGCGTTCCCTGCCCTAGGTCCTGTAGAACAAGTTGCGACGAACTTATATCCACTACATACATTTCAGACCGCTGTGAAGGGTGGCCACCCTCGCCTCCTCTACATCCCCCCCCACATCACTATCAGCATCACCACCCACACCATTGACCACCACCCTCACCACCACCACCATCAGCACCTCCACACCACCAGAGCACCACACAACACTCGCACACTGTACTGGTGGTCCACAAGTGGAATACAATGACAAAAAGTGTGGAAGCCACCTAAATCCCAAACAGTGTTACTAGATAAAACACAATTGTATATCAAAAATAGCTAAATTATGAGGCCAAAGTTACAAGAGAACTATCAGGCGGAGCCCAAAGAGCTAGACCTCACACCCTCGTGCACACTGCTAGGTGAGTGGTGGTAGGGAAGTCCTTAGCCAGGCGGGTGGAGGCAGGCAGCTGCCCTGCCCAGCCCTGGCTGCTTCTCCTGCTTGACGACTCAACAGGCAAATACTTGCAAAAAACTCAGGTCAATGGCCTTGACCTCTGATGGTTGTGTCATTAACGCCTCCCAGGTGCTGTGCTCTCCTAGTTGTGCTGCGGGGGTTGAGCTGCGGCTCTTGGGCAGATAGGGAGGGGCTGAGAGCTTCCCTTTAGTGGGGAGGGTGGTGCACTGTGGGATAGGAACAAGTGTGGGAAAGAGGTGAGTGTGTGTGGGTGGAAGGGGTGTTCACTGTGGGTGGTGGAGGTAGGAATGAAGGTGGGGGTTACAGGCAGCCCTCTACACATACAGGCACCCGCCCACAAACAACATTACAGCCCACAAACAACACTGCCGCCCACAAACAACATTACAGCCCACAAACAACACTGCCGCCCACAAACAACATTACAGCCCACAAACAACACTGCCGCCCACAAACAAGTAAGCAAGTAAACATCAACATAAAGCACTGGGAAGACTGTGTACCCGAGCCCTCACACAAACATACAAACACACACTCACGAGGCTTACACTCTGTGATCAAGAAAAACAAACACAGTAGACTAAGACCCCAAACACCGCCTCTTTCCTTTCCCTTTTATCCACCATCTCTTCCTCCTCTTCCTTGCCCCTCTTTCTTCCTATCCTCGGCCTCTTTCTCCTCTTCCCACCCCTCCTCCTCCTCCTTCCCCCCCCCCCTCCATGTGACGTCATCACTACTTCCCAAAGTAATCAAGACCGGTTCCTGGTGACGTCATTAATATCATAACGTCATGGCTATCTTCTAGTGACATCATCACTGCTTCCGCCAGCTTAATGGCCAGTTCCTGGGTGACGTCATTACTGTTTCCGCCAATGTCAGAGCCATATCCTGGTGACGTCATTACTGCTTCCGCCAATGTCAGAGCCATATCCTGGTGACGTCATTACTGCTTCCGCCAATGTCAGAGCCATATCCTGGTGACGTCATTACCTTTTCGCCAGTTTGGTGACGTCATAACTGCCACAATCACTCCCTGAGTATATTCTGGATAGACCTGAGGATAGTTATTTTAAACTAACCTAAGCTAAGCGGAACTCTCCCAAATCAGATAAAAAAAAAATAGTATTCGATGTGTGTTACAGATGAGGTGAGTGACGTCACTGTGACGTCACTAATTTCATGCCGGTGAGGGTTTTTCCTAGGCCTAGTATAGTACACATATGTACTATGTACATATGTACACACATAGTACACACATAGTACACATATAGTACACATATGTACACATATATATTAGGCCTCGGATATAATGTATTAGGTCGAGGGAGGTTAGGATAGGTTTAGTTTTGTCAAGACAACATAAATACAAAATAGTTTTCCGGTTTGTCCAACTCAATAGTTCAGATTTGTACGTTGTAATTATGTTGTATATCGGTATATATACTATGGTCCTCATCGTTACTGTATTAATAAAACAGGATGGGCTGGATTTATTGAGATGAAGTCTGGTGACTTGTAGCCGTTCGTCACCAGATCTTAGGTTGATCAGGAGATCTTAAGCTGATTAGGAGATCTTAAGACATAAGAGTCACTCATTAAGGCGCCTCTTTGCAACACTCACACTTTTATACTTTATATATTTGTGTATATTTATATATGTATTTCTCTATATTTTCTACATGTATACATCAACCAGCAGCGCCTTGAGGTAAAGTATGCCGCTAAGGCAATAAGAGACTTTCATTTATTATAATACAACTCTTCATACTTGAATAATCTTAGAAATACAATAGGCTATACCTGTACACCAAGCTATGCTTATTTATACAGTAGGTCATGCTTATACAGTAGGTCATGCTTATACAGTAGGTCATGCTTATACAGTAGGTCATGCTTATACAGTAGGTCATGCTTATACAGTAGGTCATGCTTATACAGTGGGTCATGCTTATACAGTAGGTCATGCTTATCCAGTAGGTCATGCTTATACAGTAGGTCATGCTTATACAGTAGGTCATGCCTATAACAGGTAGATGTTGCCTATGCACAAACAGAACAATCTCGAAACTCATTTCACCCAAAATTTGCAAAATTATCGACTTAACTCAACCTGAGGTTATCAACAAGAGCAACATTCAACATAAAATAAAAGCCAACACCGGTAATACACAATTAATACCCAAGAATACACAGGAAAATCACAATGATGAGATGTATACTTTGATAAAAAAAAAATCATTGGAGAAGAACAGGCTGGTGTGGAGCGCGTCTGGTGACAACCACGACGTTGGTTCGATTCCCCGTTCTACTCAAGTGATTTTCTCAATATCCAAGAACTTCAACTTCAGCTTTAACTGAAGTTACAACTTCAGTTGTTACTTCAGTAAACAATTTTACTCTCAGTATAATTACAATTTACAATTTCAGTAAGCATTTTTTCAGTTACAACTTCAGTTGTAACTTTCAGCAATCTAGTCATTATCAAATAATATTTAGATATATTTATATATATGGTCTTGAAAAGTCTCACCTGAGGAACATATGCTCTTCGATAAGCTTGGTGGGGGGGGGGGGGGAGACTGTTTAATAGCAACAAAGCATACCTTATGTTAAGAGTGAAGTAATCGCATACCTGAACTGTTGTGACGTCACTTGTGAGCGAGGAATGTCCTTACCTACCAGCACTTATCTACCAGCCCCTACCTACCAGCCTTTACCTACCGGCACTTATCTACCAGCCCCTACCTACCAGCCTTTACCTACCGGCACTTATCTACAAGCACTTACCTACCAACACTTACCTACCATTAACTGCGAGGAAGTTAGATGTTGCTCCTCATGCCTCTCATTCCTTCCTCGTTGTCACCGTTGAGATTTAATTCATTTCTCCCAATTCTTTGTCGACACTGGTGGCTAAAGATTTAGGTGGAGGTGGCTTCCTTGACTTCTTTCGGTTCATTCCACTTGTGGCACAATTGGGTTCGTTCTCGACTCATAATCTGGAATCCTGGGTTCGAATTCTGGATGAAACTGAAAGGATTGGGCACGTTACTTTTCACCTAATGCCTCTGTTCACCTAGTAGTAAATGGGTATCCGGGGGGAAGGGAACTGTTGTGGGGTTACATCCTGGGGAGGGTCAGTAGTTTGACCTTTGGGAGTATCCTCGATACAAGCCTAAAGTTTATATATATACAGACTGCCTGTCCCACACAAACGAATTATTTTGGGTACGAGAATTTCGTAATTTTTTTTTCTGTTCAATTGCATTTCCATCTTTAACTATTGTAATTTTGTTTAATTTTATTAAACAAAATTGAGAGGCTGTCTTATCCACGTTTTCTATTGTCCTTAGTATTTTGTATGTTCAATCGACTTGAGAATGGTCCAGGACGGACCGAAACGTCGTCGTCCCTTCAATTTCTAGTGTGTGGTCTGGTCAACATATTTTGTATGTTGTAATCATCATCCCATGTTATTCTCTACTCCAGGACTGTGGGACTCACCTCCCTTAACCTGTCCTTACAGCTCAGTTCTCTTACATATGGCACTAATCTTATAGCAAACATTCTCCTTTTCCAATATTATTTTCTGAGTTTCACGATGAATGGACTCCGGTTTAGCTTCACCCGTGTTCTACTGTGGCTACGTCCAGCTGGTCTTTATACAGCACACCCATTATTTTCCAGTTTACTTCTCCATCCACTTGGACTGGTGTAGCGACGACATCCATTCTTGCGGGGTCGGTGTTCGATCCCCGATGGTTCAATCTGTTCGATCGACCAATTTGATGGTCCAATCGGTGTTCGATCTCCGTTCCTTCCCTCCGCCATCATACTCCAGCTCCTGGTCCACATAGCCCTTCAAAATGCTATGTACTCATACGAGTTAAGCACTTTCTTACGAAAATTAGCCCGAGAGAGCAGGCTGAATTTGGCAATAATTTTTCGGTAAACATTCAGTGTTTACAAGACCTACACGTGGCGTCATTAGCGTGTGTGTATCAGTCACATATATCCCCAGTGTTTACTGGTTAACTGGCTCTTTCTTAGGGGCAGAGCCCCACTCAGCTCTTTATGTATTTGTCCATATGTCGCCTTCTTCCTAAGTCAAATATACAATATGACTGTTCGAGGAAAGTGTAGATCTGGTGTGTGTGTGTGTGGTGTGTGCAGGGGTATGTGTAGTGGCAGCGACGTGTTTGATGACGACTCTGGTGACAAAGGTGCACAGTGTTGATGCAACCCGTCCTCGACTCAAGTCCATTCAACCCGTCCTCGACTCAAGTCCATTACATCCAGCGGTCGACCCCACAGAGGCATAAATAAATTTTTACATGCTGTTAATTCCAAACGGAAATTTTCTCAAATATAAATTAATATTTTAGTGTATTAGCATATTGTGCATATATAGGCATAGGTTAGGTTAGGTGTTTAGGTTCTGTTGGCGATTATTTGTATTTGTAGTACGTGGGTGAAGCATTTACAGCGTTGTGGTTCGAACAAAATTCTTCAGCGAAGCACTTGTTCCGGAAGTGTTCGATCGTCAACTGTTGTGAGTCGTGTGTAAGTCATTTTTCATTCATAAACAGGGGGTTTGGCGGGTGCATGGAATCACTTTTGGGTCTTTGTTTGGAGGACGAGCTGTATTTGCAATACGTGGTTGAAGCCTGCATGAAGGTACGATTCGTACAGAGGACGTCAACGAAGCAGTAACCAGAAGCGTTCGAAAGTCATCAAATGTGAGTCGTGTGTAAAGTGTTTTGCCTGCATGAACTGGGGGCTTGCCACTACAGACGCATCAACCAGCCCATCCTCCAAACAAAGACCCAAAAGTGATTCCATACACCCGCCAAACCCCAGCTGTTTATGAATGAAAAACGGTTTACACACGACTTCCGGAACAAGTGCTTCACTGACGAATTTTATTCGAACCACAACGTTGTAAATGCTTCACCCACGTACTACAAATACAAATAATCGCCAACAGAACCTAAACACCTAACCTAACCTAACCTATGCCTATATATGCACAATATGCTAATATATTACAATATTAATTTATATTTGAGAAAATTCCCGTTTTGAATGAACATCATGTTAAAATTTATGAATGCGTCTGTGGGGTCAACCGCTGGATGTAATGGACTTGAGTCGAGGACGGGTTGTAAATGCTTCACCCACGTACTGCAAATACAAATAAATGTTAACACAACCTAACCTACGCCTAACTACATATAAACATATACTGTCAACATTAACTTAAATTTCGGAAAACCCGATTATGAATAAAACATAAGTTAATATTGGTAAATGAGTAAATAAACAGGGAGAGGGGGGCTTGGCTGCTGAATTAACGAGCATTTGGTCATTGATGACGAGGACGGGCTGGTTGATGAGGACGGGCTGGTTGATGAGGACGGGCTGGTTGATGAGGACGGGCTGGTTGATGAGGACGGGCTGGTTGATGAGGACGGACTAGTTGATGAGGACGGGCTGGTTGATGAGGACGGGCTGGTTGATGAGGACGGGCTGGTTGATGAGGACGGGCTGGTTGATGAGGACGGGCTGGTTGATGAGGACGGACTAGTTGATGAGGACGGGCTGGTTGATGAGGACGGGCTGGTTGATGAGGACGGGCTGGTTGATGAGGACGGACTAGTTGATGAGGACGGGCTGGTTGATGAGGACGGGCTGGTTGATGAGGACGGGCTGGTTGATGAGGACGGACTAGTTGATGAGGACGGGCTGGTTGATGAGGACGGGCTGGTTGATGAGGACGGGCTGGTTGATGAGGACGGGCTGGTTGATGAGGACGGGCTGGTTGATGAGGACGGGTTAGTTGATAAGGACGGGCTGGTTGATGAGGACGGGCTGGTTGATGAGGACGGGCTGGTCGATGAGGACGGGCTGGTTGATGAGGACGGGCTGGTTGATGAGGACTGGCTGGTAGATGAGGACGGGCTGGTTGATGAGGACGGGCTGGTTGATGAGGACGGGCTGGTTGATGCGACCAGGCTGGTTGATGAGGACGGGCTGGTTGATGCGACCGGGCTGACGGGGGGGGGGGGCGGTATGGGTTACTCTCTCCTCCAGACTGAAGTAGTTGGGCTTGCTGTTTATCGTGACCCTTCACAATGGCAAGTGACAGTTACCGGTAAGTGGTTCGGCGCTGAGTGGCCTCTGGCGTAGAAGTGGTTGGGCAGTGATTGGATGTCCGTCTCTGAGCTGCCAGCCGGTTTGTTTATAGCCGGCCCATCGTGCAAAGGGTGGGGTTGACGCCAAACAGCTGGGCCCGGTAATTCCTCGTATGTGTTGGCTGATTATTGGTAAGTGTTTGAGTGTATATTTACTCTCATATACACTTTCCAATACTTACATAACTTACCAATGCTTATATTGGCAATATACTTATTTTATACTCATATTATACTTATACCAATACTTAGCTTTGTAAAGTTAAATATGCTTTAAAATGTGGGCCCACAACATATTTCAAAATAATATAGACACCAAATGGTATATTATGCTTCACTGTGTATGTAGACTCGGAGGTTGCTTCAGAGACATTGTCTAGGACTATATATATATATATATATATATATATATATATATATATATATATATATATATATATATATATATATATATATATATATATATACCCATGCCGTCCAGGATCACCCCTAAACGTACACAGTACCGTGACCACCGCACCAATGATCGTCTATAAGGATTGGTCAGTTAATAAGCGCCATGACTGACCAAACCTTATAGACGATCATTGGTGCGGTGGTCACGGTACTGTGTACGTTTAGGGGTGATCCTGAACGGCATGGGTTCGAATCCTGGCCGGGTCAAAGAGTTCTTATTTATTATATATATATATATATATATATATATATATATATATATATATATATATATATATATATATATATATATATATATATATATATATATATATCATAGACAATAAGGCACTTGTTAAGCTTTACTTTTAAAATGCCTTTTATGAAGACTCAAAAAATGCCGATCGGTGCCATTTCCCTTCCCTTTGTCCATTTATACAATCATGCTACAGTGAGGACTCTAAGTTTCTCTATGGGGAGCATGAAATAGTCTCGTGTGAAAGTGTCCAAGAGAAGTGCTTCTTAGAAGTCTGAGCAGCGAGAAACACATCCGGTTCCTAAATGATGACACTCCAGCCGGAAGCCCAGACACTGTTATGGAGAACATAGAACAAAAATCCAGGAGCAGGAAACTACAACTCTAAGCCTCATTCTCAACACATCCTTATGT
This sequence comes from Procambarus clarkii, assembly GCF_040958095.1. NCBI lineage: Eukaryota > Metazoa > Arthropoda > Malacostraca > Decapoda > Cambaridae > Procambarus > Procambarus clarkii. The sequence goes on along the minus strand of NC_091171.1, from coordinate 28,042,129 downwards.
GAAGTAGTCTCCTCCATCTCAGACATTACTGAGTAACTCAAAGCTGTTCTCCCAGACGTTGGCATTGCTGTGCCAGTTAACTGTACCCTCCCAGGTGCCCCAGTTAGCTCGCGTGAAACCGAGGAGGTCTTGGACGCAACAGTCACTGACCTAAGGAGTATGCCGGACAGGACTGAGAACATTGATGTTCATGATGATCTCTACCTCCTCACTAGGTGTCTGTCTCTTCGTAAGCTGATGTACTTTCTGAGGAGTTCTCCATCCCATAGCATTGCTAAATTTAATTTAGTATGACTCTCTTTTCAAGTCCATGCTATGAGAAGCTCTCAAGTTCCAAGTGGACGACTTAGAGTGGGAACAAGCAACCCTTCCCCTTAGACGTGTTTACCTTGGTGTCCGCACAGTCTCTCAGATTGCTCTACCAGCTTTCCTTTCCTCCTCCTCTGCATAAAACGACCTTGTAAAGAAATCCTTTCAAACAACCCCTTGGTGATTCGGCAGGGCTACACGATCCTGCTTTCATTGACTGTTCCAATTAGTGGTATGCCCCTAGCAGCTCCAGCATCCAGACCAGATTAAAATATATCCAGCTGGGGCAGCTCAGTGGTGGATAAAATAACTGATGCCTTGCTCCACACTGCAACAACACAAAGGAGAACATTTAACATAGAGTGGTGAAGGCCCCCCCATGCTGGGAGGACTTTCTTTCAGTAGTAACAATAACTGCAACATGCATGATCCAACAACCATCCATAGTACAGTGACTCTCTGCTTTGGTACCACAATTCACACTGAATACAATTGGTGGTTGACCAATATGGTTTACATGGTCTACACGGCAGAAGCTCTAAGGGTTGGTATGTAAGATACAGCAAAGTTAATAACTTCATCAAGAGGAGCCTTGCCTTAATTCAGTGCCCAGCAGAGAGAGAACCTCAGCTTTTAAAGGCCCAAAGTCTTGGAGATCCTGAGCTTCGCCCATATAGTTTTACAATATACCCCTGGAAGAGGAGGGGCAAACAGCTAGTACTCACCTAGTTGTGTTTGAGGGGGTTGAGCTCTGGCTCTTTGGTCCCGCCTCTCAACTGTCAATCAACTGGTGTACAGATTCCAGAGCCTATTGGGCTCTATCATATCTATATTTGAAACTGTGTATAGAGTCAGCTTTCACCACAACACTACTAAATGCATTCCATTTGTTAACTACTCTGACACTGAGAAATTAGCCTTTCCTCGTAGCTCATTTCTCTCAGTTTCAGGACTAGTCTGGTGGTATACCTCTGAATCTTTTCTAACTTCGTCTTGTGTTTAACTTAGTATGGACTCCAGGCTGGAGCTGTATACTCCAGGATTGGTCTTACGTAAGTGGTATACAGGGTCCTGAACGAATACTTTCACAAGTTTCTGAAGACAGTTCTTATATAGGCCAGTGTAGCATATGCCGCTAATTATATCCTTTTGATGTGGGCCTCTAGGGACAGGTTCGGTGTGATATCAACCCCCCCCCCCCCAGATCTTTCTCTCTATATGACTCTTGCAGGATTTCACCTCCCAGATGGTACCTTGTGTTCAGCCTTCTGCTCCCTTTGCCTAATTTCATTACTTTACACTTTCCTGAGTTGAACTTTAGCAGCCATTTTCTAGACCATGCCTCCAGTTTGTCCAGGTCGTCCAGTGTGAGACTGCACATGTGTATCCACCCTGGCTGACAGTTACATCTGGAAACACAAACCAAAACTGTCTCTATTTTCCGCTTGTTACAACTTGTAATAAAGTTGTTACATCTTGGCTTAACGTGTTTATGACGTATTAGAACGTTGTTACAACTTGCTATATTGGTTGTTATAACTAGTCAGGAGGTGTTAAAACTTGTTCGAACGTTGTACCAACGTCGTAGTTTCGGTATGTGTTTGGCGGGAATGTACATCTCTCTCGGTGCTCATCAGACAGATGGAGCGGCCAAACACTGGGAAGCATTAAACTCCAACTAGTACAGGCAGCTGGAAAGATGGCGAGAGGAAGACCCAGCTACAGCCGTACTGCTCCAAACATTTTCTCATAGATTAATCACGATATTGTGTTTTCCTTGTGTCTTAGTGTGTTGTGAAATCAAAACTGGAATTTTGTCATATTGGTAAAACTTGTCTTCCTATATTTCCTCTCCCTGGACCCCTACTCTCACCCTACACAGTACCTCACATTAACACAAACACACACACACACACATTCCACACACACACACATTCCACACAATACCACTGATTTGAGAGAGGTATACCTCTGATTTCCCCTCCATAAACACAAACACACACACACATTAACACACATTACGCCACATAAAACCTAACCCCCAACCCACAATACGTCAAATTACCCCACAAACAAACCACACAGTCACACACAACCCCTAAACACGCACACAGAATTCCCCACACGGCGACTCACAATCCTCACACAAACCCCACACAGCCACATACACCCCCCCCCCCACCAACAAACACATAAACCCCACACACACACAACCAAACTCAACTCCCCCCCCCCCCAATATGTAAACACAAACATCCATCACAAAGCCAGACACAAACCCCCACACAGAAAGCACACACAGACCATATACAGTAACCCCCCCCCCAATCCAAACACAAGCACACACTAACTCGCCCATTCCATACCCCCTACAACCCACACACACACACAGAAGCATCCGGCATATAATATTACACAAGCAAGAATGATAACAGCCACTCATATACAGCAGAGGGAGTGTGGGGCGACATGTGGATTGCATCCTCCGAACAGGTGGCGGATAGTTTATGGTGGATGGCTCCATGAGGCTGGCTTGAGGTGGATGGTGACTGGCTTAAGAAATTGAGAAAGTTGACAACACGAGTGTTTGAAAGATATCAATTGTGTTCGATTGGTGTGGAGAGGGTTGAAAAGGGTGTTTGGGATAATAAAGAGAGGTGGGGGGGGGGAGGATGATGGGGAAGAGGGAGGGGTGGGGGAGGGTGGTTGTGGGTGTTGGGGAGGGTGCTTGCCAAACAGTGACAAGAGGAGGAGGAGAGTGAGGTCTTATTTGTCATACCCCGCCTTTCTTGCCTTTCTTGCCTTTCTTGCTTTTCTTGCCTTTCTTGCCTTTCTTGCCTTTTCTTTAACTTTTTTTCTGAGGTTTAAGCTCTTCCCCGTATCTGGGCTTTATATTGTCAGTGATGTTGGCTTCTACTTCTTCTTCTTCTTCTTTCATTGCATTCCACTTGCTGACTATAATGTAAGCATATGCACCGATCAGTATAAAGCAAACCTATGACACTGAAATTGTAAAATGCATAACACTATAGAAGCTAAATGCCAGTCATCATCATAATCTCAACCCAACGTAAATTCTGTGTCTTTACTGATGGCTGTGTGAGCACAGGTAGAGCAGGTTGAGCAGGTTCAGTATGTAAAGCAAATCCAATCATGTCTAGAATGCAAAGATTGAACGACTGAGCAATTACAACACTGGGCTAATGGGTGTTTATCTGACCACTGATTGCCTTAAAGTCAATGGGCGGGAGAGTTATTAGTTGTGTGACTAACAGTGCTCTGCAGTCTTTAAATAATCCCAAGAAATTTTTGTGAACGAAAATAACTTTTGAATAAAATTTTGTGTGGATTCCATCCCATGTTGGAGTTGGATAGCCTGACTTTGTAGATCGATTAGCCAATGACGCTTACAGGCAAGAAAATTTGGACTGTGACTTTGGACGATCTAATGCAATTATTAAAACACATATAAATTAAAGAGATTACTTCGGAATTAGAAGAACTTAAAAACGTCCAAAGACCTGAAAGCTGCATTATTTTAATGTAAACACAACTTTTGAAATAATAGGTATTTGTACAGTCAGCATAGTGACCTTAAACAAACAATGTGACGTAGTCGTTTGAGGGAATTCACCATCTGGCAGGTTAGTGAGGCTGAGCCACTGCCAGAATATTCAGATTGTGTAAACTCTGTGACAAACAGATTGTGTAAACTCTGTGACAAACCGTTCAGGCATTCACTTGAACACTACATTATTGAACGTGAAACTTAAAGATGTTAGACTTCCTGGTCAATTGTTCAATCCACAATGTAACTATTTAATTGAATTTGGTATATTAGAAAACGTTATCCTAAATTTCCTTGTTCATACGAGAGAAAGAAGAACGGGGGGAAACTATAGGAAATTTGTTGTCTTTAATGTGAGAACTCTCATGAATCCATCCCTGTTCTCTGCGGCAGTAAACAATACAAAGTTATATTTACAAATTCGTAAATTAAATATGCCTAATATCTGATGTAGTGGAATATAACCTCGTGAAATATATGTTTATATCTACAATTTGGACCCACTGTTTAGTGTATGGTTCCCTGTCCCGTGTGGCAGTGAATATAAGCAGTTTCCTGACTGTAATAAGACCTCATTGAATCACTGCGATTAGGTAAAATTTCATATTAATGTTATCAATAAAGATGTTAAGAATAATGATGACCACTCGAATCAGATGCGTGTATTTCCTTCCATTTCTTCTATTCGATTACCTTTCCCTCTCTAAATCCATGTTGCTCTTCCATTATAAACTCTCTCTTTATAAGGTATTCCTTATGTTTATCCGGAAAACATGTCAATAAGACTTTTCTGCCTCCTGTCTTTTCATTATTTCGAAAACTGGTAATGCATTTACCTGTTCAAGATTTTCGGGAGCTCTCCAGTCTTGAGTGTTTTATCTTGTATTGTTCACTAATATTTAGTGTTATTCACACGTAAACCTGCAGCCTGTCTCAGCAGCCAGAGTGCCATCAAGTCTGGCACACCTGCTTTTGTTGCAACTAAATTATATCATCTATCGGTGCTATTAGTCGCCTAATAGTGCTTGATTAGTACTAAATACAGGGTAGTGATGTCTATCTCTCTCTCTCTCTCTATGTTTCTATGCAATCTAATGGTGGTTATGCTGCAACAGGAATTGAAAGATTCTGGATAGCAATATGAGTCTGTCATTGATGACTTAGAGAGGCCAGATGTGCGTCGGGGCCAGATGTGTGCCGGGGCCAGATGTGTCTACCTGACGTTCCCTTACAGTTAGAACGTCAACGAACGGCTTTTGTTGCTCAAACGAAAAAACAACAAAGTCGAGTGTTCGAGGCATCTAATGACTATATAACGGCCGGATGTAAGAGGCAGGTTCGAGGTTCTTGAGAAGAGTACAGCTATGGTGGAGATGTCGGAGGGTTGGGAGGTTATCTTGAGGTTATCTTGAGATGATTTCGGGGCTTGGTAGGAGGAAGAGGATAGGGGCAGGAGGACAAACGTAGTGAGGAGGAAGATAGAGAAATTCAAAATAGGGCTGAAAGGGATATAATATGAATAAAAGATTAGGAGAGTGTAGCAAAAAAAGTCTGGAACAAGAGATAATTGAAACAAGGTAACGAGGAAAAAAAAAGATGCAGGAATGCATAAAAAGATAAAGAATTATGAAAAATTCTTCGATATTCTATGGACATTCTTTATCCATAGAATTATAGATAAAGAATAGAAGAAAGGCGATATATATATATATGAGAATTAATAGGCAACGTAAGTATGAAACAAAGAGGGAAAGAGCCAGGAAGGGAAGGAGGAAGGGCTGAAGGAAGGGAATAGGAAGGAAGGGAGGGAGGAAGGGAATAGGAAGGAAGGGAGGGAGGAAGGGCTGAAGGGGGAAGGAGATGGAGGGAGGAGGCAGAGGCACGTGTCACAAGATATAAGGTTAACACTCCCTCACACTGAAGGTCACGCCTCAGTCTTGTTGAGATGATTACAACACCTGTTGTTAGTGTGGTGGTGGGTGGGGGGGGCGGGGGGGGGGTGTTGTTAGTGTGGTGGTGGGTGGGGGGGGGGGGGTGTTGTGGTGGGTGTTGTGGTGGGTGTTGTGGTGGTGGGTGGGGGGGGGTGTTGTGGTGGGTGTTGTGGTGGGTGTTGTGGTGGTGGGTGGGGGGGTGTTGTGGTGGGTGTTGTGGTAGGTGTTGTTGTGGGTGTTGTCGTGGGTGTTGTGGTGGTGGGTGGGGGGGTGTGGTGGGTGTTGTGGTGGTGGATGGGGGGGGGTGTGGTGGGTGTTGTGGTGGTGGATGGGGGGGTGTGGTGGGTGTGGTGGGTGTTGTGGTGGTGGATGGGGGGGTGTGGTGGGTGTGGTGGGTGTTGTGGTGGTGGATGGGGGGGGGGTGTTGTGATGGGTGTTGTGGTGGTGGGTGGGTGTTGTGGTGGGTGGGGGTGTGGTGGTGGGTGTTGTGGTGGGTGTTGTTGTTAGTGTGGTGGGTGTGTGGTGGGTGTTGTTGTTAGTGTGGTGGGTGTGTGGTGGGTGTTGTGGTGGGTGGGGGTGTGGTGGTGGGTGTTGTGGTGGGTGTTGGTGTTAGTGTGGTGGGTGTGTGGTGGGTGTTGTGGTGGGTGGGGGTGTGGTGGGTGTTTGGTGGTGGGTGTTGTTGTGGTAGGTGTTGTGGTGGGTGTTGTGGTGGGTGTTGTGGTGGGTGTTGTGGTGGGTGTTGTGGTGGGTGATGTTGTGGGTGCTGTGGTGGGTGTTGTGGTGGGTATTGTGTGGGGTGGGTGGGGGTGTGGTGGGTGTTATGGTGGGTGTTGTGGTGGGTGTTGTGGTGGGTGTTGTGGGGGTGGGTGGGGGTGTGGTGGGTGTTGTGGTGGGTGTTGTGGTGGGTGTTGTGGGGGTGGGTGGGTGGGGGTGGGTGTTGTGGTGGGTGTTGTAGTTTGTGTTGTGGTGGGTGTTGTGGTGGGTGTTGTGGGGGGTGGGTGTTGTGGTGGGTGGTGTTGTGGTGGGTGGTGATGTGGTGGGTGGTGTTGTGGTGGGTGGGGGTGTGGTGGATGGTGTTGTGGTGGGTGGTGTTGTGGTGGCAGGGGGAAGGAGTTGTGGTGGGTGGAGCATGTAGTTCTTATCATAACAACAGCGATCATATAGTCTGGATTAGTGTGAGTGTGAGCGTGTACTCACACTGTACATACTACCATGGCACTATTCACACTCTCACAGGATGAGGGCATCTCTATACAACACAATATCATCTTCCGGGTCAAAATTTATAATTATCTTCATCTGACATTTTACCAAGACACTCTCGAGGGAAGCAGACATGACCCCCTTTGAGACCAAAATTATGCAAATAAACTATTTGTAATTCAGACTTTTTTATTATTATTATTATTATTATTATTATTATTATTATTATTATTATTATTATTATTTTCAACCACAGACGTGGCCGCACACTTACAATGCTAACCAGCATTATATACATTTTCTTCTGTCTTCCAAGGACAGGGTGAGAGATTTGTTAAACTTATAGATTTATTGAACAATCAACCACAGGTGATATGCATAGTGCTTTTAAAATATTCAGACTTGCCAGCCAGTGTCCGGATCAGACTCTGCTCGTGTCAGCCTTCCATTTGTCCAAATTTTATGTTGCATCGACACGAGTGTTTTATTTCAATGTTGATAACACAAATGTTTAAGAAATGTTTGTCTTGAGATTTAATAGGGGGAAGGTTGTGGTGTTGTAACTGCATTGTGAGAGACGATGTTGATTGGACAACACTAGGAATCTCTGGGGTATTTGCCAGCTGATTGGTCAAGAAGTGTTCCGCAAAATGGGGCCACCTTCCACCCAAAAACGAAGAATTTTAAGTTTAAGGGGGAGGAAATTGGTGCATGGGTGAAATTGGGAAAGCCTCACAACGAGTTGGATTTGAAAGAGGCTTTGACCGTTTAGAAGAACTGGGATCTGGGACTTGGGAAATCACTGTTCTAGATAACCCAGGGGGAAACAGTGACTGCTCTAGAGAGCCCAGGGGAACAGTGACTGCTCTAGAGAGCTCAGGGGGGAACAGTGACTGCTCTAGAGAGCCCAGGGGAACAGTGGCTGCTCTAGAGAGCCCATGGGGGAACAGTGACTACTCTAGAGAGCCCAGGGGAACAGTGACTGCTCTAAAGAGCCCAGGGGGAACAGTGACTGCTCTAGAGAGCCCAGGGGAACAGTGACTGCTCTAGAGAGCCCATGGGGAACAGTGACTGCTCTAGAGAGCCCAGGGGGAACAGTGACTGCTCTAGAGAGCCCAGGGGGAACAGTGACTGCTCTAGAGAGCCCAGGGAGGAACAGTGACTGCTCTAGAGAGCCCAGGGAGGAACAGTGACTGCTCTAGAGAGCCAAGGGGAACAGTGACTGCTCTAGAGAGCCCATGGGGAACAGTGACTGCTCTAGAGAGCCTAGGGAAACAGTGACTGCTCTAGAGAGCCCAGGGGAACAGTGACTGCTCTAGAGAGCCCAGGGGAACAGTGACTGCTCTAGAGAGCCCAGGGGAACAGTGACTGCTCTAGAGAGCCCAGGGGGAACAGTGACTGCTCTAGAGAGCCCAGGGGAACAGTGACTGCTCTAGAGAGCCCAGGGGAACAGTGACTGCTCTAGAGAGCCCAGGGGAACAGTGACTGCTCTAGAGAGCCCAGGGGGAACAGTGACTGCTCTAGAGAGCCCAGGGGAACAGTGACTGCTCTAGAGAGCCCAGGGGAACAGTGACTGCTCTAGAGAGCCCAGGGGAACAGTGACTGCTCTAGAGAGCCCAGGGGGAACAGTGACTGCTCTAGAAAAACAAATATGGCGGGTGGTGGAATAATAAAATAATGATATGAATAAATGGAACTTTCAAAATTTGCCAAGCTCCCGGGTATCCTGTTTTCTGCTAGGTGAACAGAGGCATCAGGTGAAAGGTCGCCCCCCCCCCCTAGGTCACATACTGATGACCTTTCTCAAGATATAACCCACAACAGTTACCTTACTCCCGGGAAACTGTTAACTGATTGGTGAACAGATGAATCCGAGGAAAGAAAACGTTGAGCTATTATTCAATTTAGTTATTAAATTGTATCGAAATCAATAAATGCCAATAAAGTTTAGTTTAACTTTATTGATGGCAATAAAGTTAGTGGCAACTTCGACTCTTGGGAACATGTGTTCGGAATATTAATGTCAATATTCTTTTCTGCTTCAACAGAAACGGCCGGTTAAGGACTCACAAAACGGCAGAACATGACGCAGATTAACAGAAGACCAACGGGAGAGAGAGGAGTGCCAGTCACCTGTCATTCACTGTTGGTAATGGCTGGCATCGTGGCGGTGGTTGGCGTGGTTCTGGTGCCCATGGTAACAGCCCAGTTCCACAGTTTCGCTGACCTGCCGGGCGACTACTGCAGAATAAGGTAATTAATGCCCGCTCCTCGGCCCGTGTATCGGTATTATAGTGTTGACAATAGGAAATCGCTTCACGCGGGTCGGCGTTCAATCCCCGACCGTCCAAGTAGTTGAGCAACCCGTCAAAATAACGTCACTTTTGGCTCATATGCGGAGAGTTTCTTAGGTATTAGGAAATCCCTTCTCCATTTACCACCCCTCACCCCCCCCCAAAAAAAATAAACAATTATCATGGCTTTTTTTCATTTTTTTTTTTTGTTATGCAGACGACCAACGTCGTGTTGTGATGGACGGTACGACGACTGTTCCTTGCCTATCCGCGGTACACTATGTTACTGCGACCAGTTCTGCAATAGGACCTATAATCCGGACTGCTGCCCCGACTACTGGGAGCTCTGCCTGGGTATCCGCCCTTCTCCACCCCCTGAGATTTTTGGTAAGATCGCTGTGTGTCTCCCGATGTTTATCTTCTGTTTGCCTTTCTCTTTCCAATTTCTTTACTGCATCTCGTGACTTTTGGCTCCATCACATTGCTTTAAAATATAATTGACTGCGCAAACTAGGTAAGAATGGTGTTTAATCGGATAATATCCTGGTGTCTGTATATCTTGTTTACCGTGTGACTGGGTTAGTATACCCTTTATATAGTTATAGTTAGTATATTTTTATAAAGTTACTAACTATAAAGTTAGTAATTTTATAGATGGTATACAGTACATCCCTTCGGCTGTGTCAGCATACATACAAGGCGGATATATAAAGCTTTAAAAACGGCAACAAACTATCTAAGCCACTAGTTAATACAATTTAAGTCACGGATTTGAAGAAAGTACTTATGTCGGTGTATTTTGAGCAATATTCGATAATACATAATTTAAACAATGAAATTGAACTAACATTGGTACAGCGTTCGTTTCGGGTGACCCGGAACCCTGGTTCGATCCCGCAGTCCTGCTTCACACATTTTCTCAAACAAAATTTACACAAGTTGATAATCTGTACAATATATTTAACTCTGGATTAAAAGAAAAAATTTTGCTTCGTTGAATCTTTCTTGCCAAGTAATTTCAATTCCATTGCCTTCGTAAGTGAAGCATCTCTTCGTCAATGATTTTTATACATATAAATTCACCATTTCTATTGGGTTTGATAGGCTGGGCGAGTTGCTTGGAAAAGTTTGCTTATTCCTTAAACCTGAGGCAAGACAGAGGAACATCCATCTCCTCCACATTGGGGAAATGAAAGAAAAGGAAGATACTTAACATGTATAAGATTCTAAGGAAAATTAACTAAGTAGGTCTAGGAACAATAGACCTAGAAATAGAAGAGCTGTCACCATGAACCCAACTGTTACCGAACACTCAACCCACACACCTGAAGATGAAGAGCCGATGACGTCTTTATCTCTCCCATTATGAAAACGTCATAAATTCTTTATTTTCAGATGAGTGAGTTGGGTACCAATTCTTCTGCCACGTGACTCATCACCTGCTTTATTGTTAGTTGTCAATAAGGTTCAATGGGTTTGACGGAGGTACTGTGGAAGCTAACTCGATATACATTTTTAAATGTAAATAGGAAAAAAACGAGGAAAATGGGAATAGGTAAATATGAAAAAAAAACGAGGCTCGCTCTGTCCCCCCTGATCATTCCACTTTTCCTGTGTCCTTAGTTTTAAAAGTTGTCCTGATAGGAAACAAGGAGACAGGGGAGTGTTGCATCAGACGAGCTGTGGGGGGAAGTGAAGGCTCAGACAGGGAGACTGTCTCGGGGGCTCTCTGTTATGTAAATAAACTACGTGAGTGCATTCCCGTGACGGTGCTGTGTCACATGTGTACACGCTCTCACATGTTCATATGTATAAACACACACAAGCATGCGCTCTGACCCGACCACTCACCGTGACCCCAACACACACTAACTGAACCAAGAGCTCTCACCCGAACACGTGCTGCGAGACACACACACACACACACACACACACACACACACACACACACACACACACACACACACACACACACACACACACACACACACACACACACACACACACACACACACACATACACACACACACAACATCACATATAATGACTCTAAATACTGAATATCTTAACACTTACAAAGTGTTTGTATCCGTTATTCTTGCTATTTCCTTTCGACGTTTCATTCATGGTAAACGTCCCATGATAACCCGTTTTTTGTTGCATCACCTGAGCTCGGCACCAGCAGCAGCAGCAGCAGCAGCAGCAGCAGCAGCAGCAGCAGCAGCAGCTAAACATTTATCTCCACGAGACGAGAGACTGTTATATTTTAACACAGCTGAAGGTTTTATACCCTTGGCAACCGTGAAGATCAGATGCAGCCACCATTAAACTCCCCTGAAGGGGAAATAAATTCCCCGGGGTCCTATTAATAATATTTACTCACAATTCTGGCATTTGTGTCGTCAGGACAACGTTGGTGAGTCATTTATCTGGGAGGAGGAGGAGGCAGGGTGACCGTAATTGCCAGCTGCCATGGCAAGCGCCAAACATTTGGCACTGGTATTAGTGGGTGGCACTGACTGGCCTGAATGGGTAAAGAGATGAGGATTGTTTGTAGGGGGGGAACCGGATCTTATGTGACCCTAACATCACATACTCTCAGGCTGACAGAGTCCTTGTGAGTCATATAAGCAACTAGATGGAGGGTATATCAGCCACTGCCTGCGTCCACCCCTAAGAGTGTTGGGAGCCCCTCCCCTCCCTCCCAAATGCAAACTTAACATCCATATTATATAGAATGTCTGGTTATTTTATATAGACAGACGGGCAAGCAGAGAGAGAGACAGAAATCCTGGTGCCGCCTGAATCTATCTAGTGAGGAAAAAATATTAATTTACGAACTTTTTAGATTTATGCAGTAACGCTAGACTCCCTAGAGTATATGAAGCGTTGAAGAGTTTGCCTCGAGAGCTAGAAACGTCGTGCCAAGCCTCACCATCTTGCAGGATAGTTAGTGACACGGGGCCATGTGATCAGAAGCCAGTGCTCACAAACACTGGCTGCATTATGAGGATATCCTGAAGTTATGAGAGTGAATAAAATTGTTACAAAGCTCCAGGTACCTCATACCGAAAGGTCTGAAAGGTCTAGTAATTGTAAATTTAGTGACGTGGTATGTCTACGTCTTTGGGCAACTCTTTCAGCATGAATTCGTGACGGAATATACACACGGAGTGTTCTCGATTGGGAAATAATAAATATTTAAAATATTTAGATAATTTTAAATATTAAAATATTAATATTAAAATATGAACAATGTTAAAACTCTGTGGACTTGGCCTCTAATATTTTATCTCCACCGACTTTATTGAGACTGATTCACTTTTGGTGGTCACCCTGACCGCCTCTGTGACAGTTTAATAAGGCTATCCCCACGTGTCTGGTCTATAACCCTGGACAGACAGACAGACATTCTCTTTAATATATATAGAAATTCACCAGAAACCCCTTTTAGTCAAAACTGGGTCACCTGGGAGGCTGTCTCCACTGCTACATAAAATTGAGTTAAGTGTTTGAGTAATTCCCTTAAAAGTGCAGATACAACATTAAAGATCTAATATCAATCTAAACATGAATTAATAAACCCAGTATTGATCCCCATAACCCGTGATAGATTAAATACCAAACGCTAAGATTTGAATACACAGAAGCAATGATTGAATGGGTATCTATTGAGATTCTTTTCAATAGTTTTTCCTTTATGGCTGACCGCATTCTACCGTGATATCACTGATGTTGGTCCTTGAGTCTCTACACCTGCGAGGGATGTCAAGAGCAGACGGACTAGCAATCTGAATATCTGGTTCCTGGATGGCGGCACATGTCTCCTGCTTGCACATCTCCGCTGGTGAAGTCCTAGGAAAAGGATCTGAGTCTCTTCTATTCCCTATATAAGTGTGAAATAATATCATCCATAATAATATCATACCCATGGCCTTCCCCCTCTTACTGGAACAGGGAGTTCGAGACGTCTCTGGCCAAGTGTCGTATTAGCCACACAGTATTAACTTAAACTTACTTTATGGACCAAACTCTGGAACCATACTGTCAGAACGACATTGTTCTGCCTGCAGTTGTTCACCCCCTCGTAAAATGCCCCGATTTTCAGGATGATTGTAGGTCATGCTTTCCCGATGTTGCTTTGAGTCGTTTACCCCTTTAACGTTGTTTGTCCTGTGCTTTACTACTCTCTTGTCCCCTTCTTGGGTGATATTTAGGACCTTTGAATATACGGCGATATTGGTGTCGTCCAGGCTTGGTAACATATTTTGTTATTTACTTAATGGCGGGGAGCCGGTCGGCCGAGCGGACAGCACACTGGACTTGTGATCATGTGGTCCCGGGTTCGATCCCGGGCGCCGGCGAGAAACAATGAGCAGAGTTTCTTTCACCCTATGCTCCTGTTACCTAGCAGTAAAATAGGTACCTGGGTGTTAGTCAGCTGTCACGGACTGCTTCCTGGGGGGTGGAGGCGTGGTCGAGGACCGGGCCGCGGGGACACTAAAGCCCCGAAATTATCTCAAGATAACCTCAAGAAGATGGCTGTGTCATATTGTCTTCCTGACTTAGCGCTTTGTTTTGATAATTACTTTGATAAGACTATGCCCAACCACTTGGACTAGACGGTACAGCGTTGACCTCGCTTCTTGCAGGTTGTCGGTCAAGTGATTGGGTACCTTACCTTTCCTCGGCTCTATCCTCAATCCTTATCCTCATATTCCTTATGAGGATAAGTGATATGTAGTCGTAATGGCTTAGTGCTTTCTCCTGATAATTTACTTACCCTTGATAAGACCATATTTGTATTTTATAAATACTGAGCAGAAGTGAATCTTAACATCTATAATTACTTATTGTCCCCAGGGTGCTACAAGGAGGGGCTGTACATCCCACACGGTCACAGCATCAAATTCAACTGCAACGAATGGTGAGTGTTTCTTTACGTGGCCCAAGAGCGGTGTGTCTCCTCAATTATGGCGGCTGTGTGCTTAATGAACGGTTTGCGAGCTCTGAAGTGCTTCGAGGTTATCTTCAACAATACTAAGCTTATCTCGTAGCACTTAAGAGCTCGTAAACTGTTAAATAAATACAAACTAAGCATCTCTGTTCGAGGTAAGAGGTGGAGATCTCGTAAGATGTTACGTAAGTGATTGATACATTTGTTTACCTGGTTACCAACACCTTTTGTAAATGACAGCATCATTACCACCACACTGAGACTGGTGTGCTTTTATATAATAACTAAAGTGAATATTGGTTAGTCATTCTGTTAAAATTTCTTACTGCTACTTATAAGTATATTTACTTTAAATATACTTTTTTTATCGCCATAATTGGCACTTGAAACTTTTAATTGGCCAAGTACGTAAGAGGAAGAAAAAAAAATCTTAAAAGAAAAATTGTATGTTTGTGTTAAACTTCATAATATTTTGGTTTGCTTAATTTAAATGAAAAGAAATATTTCTTCAGTATTAAGCATTATTAAGAAATTCTTATTTTTTAGAACGATAATTACTCAGCAAGCAAAGGAAGTGTTAAGAAATCTGAAATCTGAAAAGAAATTTCAGAAATCTAAAATAGCTCAGAGGGTCTGGATTGTGCAATAATAGTAAAACTCTTCACAGAGAGTAATCATTCTATCGTGAATTATCAATGATGAAGCTCTCATGTGGCCAGTAGAACTCTAGGTTGCAATCCTTTTGACCATGTTGTGGCCTGATTGTCTGGGGCGTGTGTGGGGGGACTACCCACTCATAGGTTCGTATCCTCATCACGGCTCCTACGGATTTTCTCATTAAAACTGTTGATGAACTCTTGGTACAAATAAAACCCTATTTCATACCTCAAGCGTGATCGTGAGAATCGTAAGTGGAGGCGACCGTTCTTTAAGGGTGGTAATAGGGCCAACTACGACCTGTCAATGACAGTCCCTTACCATCCATCAGTCACCTAACAAAATTGGGTGAGGCTAACCCTAAGCATCTAACCTTAGACAGACAGCCTAGATAGATAGATAGATAGATAGATAGATAGATAGATAGATAGATAGATAGATAGATAGATAGATAGATAGATAGATAGATAGATAGATAGATATATAGATAGATAGAAAGATAGATAGATAGATAGATAGACATATGCTATTTATCCTGCAGGTGAACCAAGTCTTGCAATTTCTCTCTTCCCACCTCTCGTACCTCTCTGAAACTCACTCTTCTCTGCTCTTATATTCACCTCAACCATTTGAGAACTAATATCTAATGATTGTGTTGACAGCCGGTGGTACTGCTCCCTGTCACGCCTATATATACCCTCCACTGCCTCGGGCTCTCAGTCTCGCGTTATTGGCTTCCGGCACGTTATTGTGACTCACTGGTCTAGCAATACTAACGTACACCACCTTCGTCACCGTGACGTAGCGCGTGCTCGAGCTCGCGTGCACTCGGGTTAGTGTCGGTGTTTAAGCAGGTAATTCGTCGAGCTCAAGGTGACTGCAGAATGGCAGATGGAGGACGACTTCGTGAAAATATAACTTGAGAGTCGTAGGCTCGTAGTCACCAAGGGTTAGAACAACACAATCCGATGTAACATCACGTCTTCCAGGATTGTTACTATCCTACAAGACGTCCAACACTCCGTCCTTTACAGGGTCGGCGTTCGATTCCCGATGGTCTAAGTGGTTGGGCACCGTCGCTTTGCCCAGTCCTCATGTACATTTTGTGTGCTATATAGTCATACTGGCTTGACGTTTTCCTCTCATAATGACCTTACCTGACACACAAGGTATATACACTAAGAGGTATATTTCCTAAACTTTGTTCAGTATTAAAGTATACTTGCCGGTTATATTTGTTGACTTAATGATACTAGCAGTCGAAAGACGTTACATATTAACGATTGTTGATGTTGTTTAAGATTCGCTACCATGAACAAAAAGTTCCAAGTAGCACGGGCTATGGTGAGCCCGTAGTGCATATTAACGAACTTTTATGACGCTTAAATAGATCTTAGAGTAAATGAAATAATTTTTTTTATATGTAAAAGCTTGAAGAAAATGTGAAGTAATTTTAATTGCTTACCCAGTGGCTGCAGAGCATTAGAATAATTTTTTTAGCTGACATCTATATATTAAGCACTTTTTTGTCTAGTAAACTGACCTAGAAGACATGTTTGTGTATATAGAAGTAAGCGGATTTGTTTTGTCTAACTAGATGCAATTTCTTTCAATTTCTTTCTTTATTATACACCCCATACCCATGCCGCGAGACGTACGAACCCAACCAACCCACCTAACCTTTCGAGACCGATGCATAGCAAACGTCGGTATTAAGGTGTTTGACGTTTTTACGGTTACGGCGCATTTTTTGTTAGCGGATTCGTTGATTCCGTAACAAATACGACGTATTAGATGAGAGGAGAGGTTGCCTTTATTTTTCTTCGCCTTCTACCAACGTATTCACAAGGATCACTAAGTTTTAACAACGAGAGAAACTTAGCTCTAAAGATTTTAAACGGAATTAGACATTATCTTGAG
Organism: Procambarus clarkii; assembly: GCF_040958095.1. Taxonomy (NCBI): domain Eukaryota; kingdom Metazoa; phylum Arthropoda; class Malacostraca; order Decapoda; family Cambaridae; genus Procambarus; species Procambarus clarkii. Next base: position 28,025,289 of record NC_091171.1, on the reverse strand, counting down.
GTTATCTTGAGATGATTTCGGGGCTTTTTAGTGTCCCCGCGGCCCGGTCCTCGACCAGGCCTCCACCCCCAGGAAGCAGCCCGTGACAGCTGGCTAACACCCAGGTACCTATTTTACTGCTAGGTAACAGGGGCATAGGGTGAAAGAAACTCTGCCCATTGTTTCTCGCCGGCGCCTGGGATCGAACCCAGGACCACTGGATCACAAACCCAGCGTGCTGTCCGCTCGACCGACCGGCTCCCATTATTAGATAAAACGTCAACAAGCTGACGATCACGTTTAGTCAACGAGCACGAGTGTTTTCTCCGGTTACCTCCTGAGAGAGAGAACACAGGCTGCTTCACAAGTTGCAATACTTGGCCACCCAGATCAACCACGCAACCTTGAGAAATATCAATGGGGAGCAATTTTCATTGAGGAGGGATTCAGCTGTCCAAGATGTTGGTTGCTCTCTCTCTCTCTCGGTGAGCTTCCATCTAGCTAAGAAGCTGTCTTATATCACCTAAGATGCTAGTCGCTCTCTCTCTCTCTCTCTCTCTGTGTCTCTAGCAGTCTTACTAAGACGCAGGCTGCTCTCTCGTTTAAATGATGGCTGCCATCTCTCTTTAAGATGCTAGCTGTTCTCCCGGCACCTGGCCAAGGTGAGTTGTCGCCAAGACGCCGACCACTCATCTTGCTTACCTGGCCAGTTCATCACTTCTACCACGTGCTGCATGCCACACCTACCACGTGCTGCGTGCCACACCTACCACGTGCTGCGTGCCACACCTACCACGTGCCACACCTACCACGTGTGGCACGTCACTCCACACATCAACGAAGATGTAAAACTATATTTCAGCGCTTTATTTGTTGTGTAATGCCAGTGACATCGTCGGTTAAATATAGCTGTTAGATTATTAATATTATTAATAAAATTATCCGTTGTCGGGAACAGGAAGCCTCTACTTTGGTTAATAGAGGCCTTTGGTTAATGGGTTGCATCTTCATGATGCAATCCACAACAGTTCTCTAGCTCCCAAGGTACCTATTACTACTTGGTGAACAGACGCATCAGGTGCAGGGCTCCCTAGGTCAACTACTAACCTTCCCCCAGGATACAACACAACACACATACCTGTCTCCCGGGAATGTTTCCCAGGATGCGGCCCCACAACAGTTTCTAAAACCTATTTGCCTTCCAAGGTGAAAGGAATCGTGCCCGACCAGTTCCGCCATGCCCCCAGGGATTGATCCCGCGTCCCTCGATTGTGGAGTCGAGTACGAAGACTGCTGCGCTACAGGATCGCTAATATATTGCAAATATGCAGTTTTCGTTTGTCAATACGTGCAATGTATAGCTCACGGCAGGACACGTGAATATAACCATTCGTGGGCCGTCATAGTCTGGTTGGATGTAGAGCGTGCTTGCACACGCGTATAGCTTTCTAGTGCGTGCTTGCACACGCGTATAGCTGTCTAGTGCGTGCTTGCACACGCGTATGGCTGTCTAGTGCGTGCTTGCACACGCGTATGGCTGTCTAGTGCGTGCTTGCACACGCGTATGGCTGTCTAGTGCGTGCTTGCACACGCGTATGGCTGTCTAGCTATAGTTTCGTGGTCTAGTTTAGTGCTTGGTTCGTAACAGTGTAAAAGTTTAGTGATTGTTTGTGTATGATTGTTTACACTGTTACTAAGCCTAGTGTACGGGACTGTTTACACTGTTACCAAGCCTAGTGTACGGGACTGTTTACACTGTTACCAAGCCTAGTGTACGGGACTGTTTACACTGTTACCAAGCCTAGTGTGAGGGACTGTTTACACTGTTACCAAGCCTAGTGTGAGGGACTGTTTTCACTGTTACCAAGCCTAGTGTGAGGGACTGTTTACACTGTTACCAAGCCTAGTGTGAGGGACTGTTTACACTGTTACCAAGCCTAGTGTGAGGGACTGTTTACACTGTTACCAAGCCTAGTGTGAGGGACTGTTTACACTGTTACCAAGCCTAGTGTGAGGGACTGTTTACACTGTTACCAAGCCTAGTGTGAGGGACTGTTTACACTGTTACCAAGCCTAGTGTGAGAGATTGTTTACACTGTTACCAAGCCTAATGTGAGAGATTGTTTACACTGTTACCAAGCCTAGTGTGAGGGAGTGTTTACACTATTACCAAGCCTAGTGTGTGAGGGAGTGTTTACACTATTACCAAGCCTAGTGTGTGAGGGATTGTTTACACTATTACCAAGCCTAGTGTGAGGGAGTGTTTACACTATTACCAAGCCTAGTGTGTGAGGGAGTGTTTACACTATTACCAAGCCTAGTGTGTGAGGGATTGTTTACACTATTACCAAGCCTAGTATGAAGGACTGTTTACACTGTTACCAAGCCTAGTGTGAGGGAGTGTTCACATGTTACCAAGCCTAGTGTGAGGGAGTGTTCACATGTTACCAAGCCTAGTGTGAGGGAGTGTTTACATGTTACCAAGCCTAGTGTGAGGGAGTGTTCACATGTTACCAAGCCTAGTGTGAGGGACTGTTTACACTGTTACCAAGCCTAGTGTGAGGGACTGTTTACACTGTTACCAAGCCTAGTGTGAGGGACTGTTTACACTATTACCAAGCCTAGTGTGATGGAGAAGGTTAACATTGTAAGTAATACCTGGTGTCTCTGTCATAATGGGTGACTGAGCTGTTCCGTCTCCCTGCTTTTCATTCTCTGTATTTTTATTAGTGCAAATTTCTGCTCGAAAGTGCAATTATAATTAGACAGAGCCAAGTTGAAAGGGTAAATATCTAGCACAAACAAGTGGTGAGTGGAGTGGGTGTGGACAGCTCCTGCTTGTCACTGCTTGTGGCTTGGCACTGCTTGTGGCTTGGCACTGCTTGTGGCTTGGCACTCTGCATAGTGTTCTCAGAACTCCGTCAAGGCGCCAATAGAGCGAGTGTTTGCACCTGTATCACCTGACGAGAGAATCCATAGCTGAAGGCTCGTATCATGCAACGTCCAACTGTAGATCAATACAAAGATGTTAAAGTTCTCCAGGCTTATTTTGACCCATATGCGAGAAAGAATGCTTTATGTGGGGGGTTGTTGAGGCATGATTTTCATGCATATAGTATATGCCTCTCCATAATCGGGTGGTTTTGTTACTTTATTATATTTTAACTGTTTGCCAGAGTTTCTTTAATTGCATTCTTTTACATGGAGAGCAACGTGGATGCCACTGAAGCTAATTTCATTAGAACAATTTATAGAGTAAACGTAAGAAAGAGGCGGAAACTGACCAGTCACACAAGACCTCGTCTCACTGAACTATATGTTTAAGGAAACAGAAGCAAATGTATATATATGCTGGTTAGCATAGTAAATGTGTTGCCACGTCTGTGGTGGAAAATAATAATAATAATAATACTAAAGACCTCGTCTGAACCCCTGGATGGAACAGACGTTGAGAGAACTCACTACAAAAGTCCATTAGGAGCCAGTGACGAGTGCGTTCGTAATTCATATAAAAATGAAAGCAAGATGACAGGACCCGGGCGGGTGGATATTGACAACCAACATTCAGGAAATGAGAATATTTATCCGAGGGCCACTGGTGGCCCTCGACGAGGACAGGAAGGCGGCGGCTTGTCAAAGGTTCTCCCCATTTGCTCTCATGATCTTTTCCAGTTGTATTTTAAAACTCAGAGTTTTGGCATTTACGGCTTCGGCGGCGGGTAGACGGTCATTACATGCCAACATTAAGGAATATTTCATTCCTGTTGTCGGACACAGGAAGTCTGTATTTAAGGCGTAGGCTAACTACTGAATTTCCTCAGGATGGAACTCACAACAGTTACCTATCTCAAGGGTTTTTATTTATTGCTAGGCGTTGAGAAGAAACAGGTAAATGGAAACATCCATACCCATTTCTGTCCTGCTCCAGAACTGGACCAGAGTTCCGTGAGTGTGAGACAAGAGCGTGGCCTACTGTGCTAGAGAGCATTGCTGCACCAGATATGATGAGCTGCTTTGTTCATAAATGTTCATTACCTGATCACAACAAAGCACCAATTAAGGGACACTGAAGCCCCTGAGGTGTTGCTAACCATATTGAAACACGTCACCTTGCACACACCAAGCTTCGCCTACTGATTTTAAAACTCACCTGAGCTAATACATCCTAACGTAAAGATATATGTACGATTTTAACAGACATAAATAGTTGGATTTGTTTCCTTCCACCTGTTGTCTTTGTTCCCCGAGCAGCTTATAGGTTCCCGGGAGCTAGGCAACTGTTGTTGCTTGCATCGTAGTACCGTTAGTTTTAATCTCGATTCACAGTTGGGGATCCGGGGTTCGATTCCTAGGGGACAGATATGATTTCACAGTTTTCCTTTCGTATAATTCACCTAACCATTCATGTCATTCATTTAACAGTAAATTGGTACCCCTGAGTTAAGCAACTGTTGTATGGTTGCATCCTGGGAAGGGTCAGTAGTTTAAGCTTAGGGGGGACCTCAGCATATATAATTATTTACACGCTTCCTGTCCCCGAGAAAATTAATAAAGCACCTGTTACGGGATCATTTAGTTTCCTTTAGTTTACCAACATATAATGGCGATGACGTTTAGTATCCATAGAAAATGTGTATCATTGAAATTTTGGACAAACTACAATAAATGTACTCGGGTTCCCTTCAACTTATGATTTATTTATATATATATATACAAGAAGTTACATTGGGTTTATGAGAGTACATAGCATGATGTGTTTACATTCTTGTAAAGCCACTAGTACGCACAGCGTTTCGGGCAAATGTGATGATATATATAGTAGTTAGTACTCTTTTTGCTAAAATATGACTGGCCTGTATTATATTTATTTTTTAATTTACCAATGTGCATCAAACTGAATTAAAAGTCTCCACGTACAGTCGGATTCGTTACCGACACACAAGCGAGAATTCCGGGTTCGAATCCCGGGCAGGACAGAAATGGTTTAAAATTCATATTCAAATTCAAATGTTTATTCAGGTATAAGTACGTACATAGAAGATGAGTTACAAACATAATGTTGAATTTATAGATAGAGCTAGTACATGCAATACCTAAAGCAACTAATACCCACAGCATTTTGGACATGATGTGGGGGAAAAACACTTAGACTAAAACTTATTACTAATTGAGATTAAAGTATATATCGTGTTGAAAAAGGAAAAGAGGGTGGAGGTTGGGTAGGGGGGGAACATTGCAGAAATCAGTAATTATACAAGTTGGTCAACAAACAGTATTGTTTGAAGATAGCAAGATATGGGTTGACATTTAGGGGGGATATGGTCGGTTACATGGAGTTTATTAGATAGTACTTAGTTTTTCCTTTAAACTGGTTGAGAGAGGTATATGACATGATTGGGAAGGTAATTCCACATTCTGGGTCCCTTGATTTGTGGAGCATTTCTAGTTTAGTTAAGGCGCACTCTTGGAATATCAAATAGGTATTTGTTGCAACCCTTCCTCCGAATAGACAGTACGTTTTAATACTAAATGTAATAAGTACATTCCTGACTGTCTGCATAGTACATTAATACACTTAACTGTGCTGTTACATTTACCTCCCCATATATTCTCCTCATTTTCTGTTAATAGACTCAAAATGATCAGGTTGAAGTTTTCGTGTTCAATTCTTGAAACTTGAAAATGTCCAAAGAGCTGGCAAACAGGGTATGGAAGAGGCACGGGAAGGATTTAAGAAAACACAAAGTAGGATTGGGAGGTTGGGTGGAGAGTACGGAGGACAGGGTAATGGCCCAACAACTTTGACTTTGTGAGTGATATAAGAATTAATGGCCAGGTAAGATTATACTTATTAATGATGAGGTTTAATATTTTGTACTAAAGTTTTAAATGTAAAGAATTTATTTTTCATTTTTATTAAACAGTTGCGATGTTATACAAAATTTGGAAATATTCTGAGTTACTTTATAATTTATTCAAAGACTTTAGTTTTGTTTTATTAGATTTATAAAATTGAAATATTAATATAGCTATAGGTTATGTACTAATTGTAATTAAGAAGCAATAAATGCTATTTACATGCTTGTCCTCCTACACTCCCAAGGTTAGGCTGGGTCGAGGTTTTCTATGCAACTTTTCAGGTAAACTCTAATATTCACATATTTTGGTGCGATGCTTATCTTGAGATGATTTTGGGGCTTAGTGTGCCCGCGGCTCGGTCCTCGACCAGGCCTCCACCCTCAGGAAGCAGCCCATAGCAGCTGTCTAATTCCCAAGTACTTATTTACTGCTAGGTAACAGGGGCATCAGGGTGAAAGAAACATTTTGCCCATTTTTCTCCGCCTCCACCGGGAATAGAACCCGGAACCTCAGGACTACGAATCCGAAGTGCTGTCCACCCAGCTGTCAGGCGCCCTCCTGACACTTGCTCCTGGACCTACATTTAATGTTGGCGATTAAGTGTATTTATGTACTATGCCTATAGTCAGGATTGTACTTATTACATTTAATGTTAAAACGTACTGTCTATTCGGAGGAAAGGCTGAGTTTTCAGGTATGGTGCACATCGGTTCTGTTACAACAGTGAATTATTATTATTAATTAAATGTTATAAGTTATGTTTAAATGTTAATGTCTTCAAAACACTCTTTATTAATGTTAGTAATTGATTCTTTATGGAAATAATATATTGTATAGGTGTGGGATTGGTCTGTATACTCATGCAGTAGGCAGTGACAGGACGGTACAGTAACATATTAGCTTCATAACTTTGACCCCAAATTACCTTCATGTTGATTAACTTGTTTTTGTAGTGAGCAATCTAACGACAGTTGCTTATGAATAATTATACAATACTAATGTATACTAATTATACATTCTATTTCGGGCTTAACCTAAAAATAACAGATGAATTCAATTTTCTAAAAAGTTGGCACTGGCTCATCGCCAGGCTGTAATGGAAGTACTCAACCTATCTTAAATGTGTGATTACGCGACACTTAAGACCAGTGCACCTCGCTACTTACGACCTCCCCGCCTCTACTCTCCCCCTCCACTTAACACTCTCACTACTTATCTCCCGAGTATCTGCGAAGTGGTGAGTTACGAGGCCTTATGGCTGGCGGAGCTTCGTCTCGACACTACGTAAAAAACGTAACTGTTTCCCTAACCAAAAACGTGTAAAAAACAACTGTTTTCCCTAACCCAAAACGCGTAAAATACAATTGTTTCCCCTAACCAAAAACGCGTAAAATACAACTGTTTTCCCCTAACCAAAAACGTGTAAAATACAACTGTTTTACCCAACCACAAACGTATGAATACAAACGGTGCACATAACCCATCTACGCCGATATATTGTAAACGTCAATATTACGGTGGTTAGAGTTTAGTAATGCGTCGCATTTTTGACGGAGTGGAAGTAACTGTGGAGGGAACAGGTTATGATGGTCAAGACTGAACTTAAAGTATTTATTATTTTTCTTAAATGAATTAGATTTACATTTTCTTTCCAAAATGGAGTGAAGCCCCTCAAAACGTTCTAAGAATATGCTCAGCCCCTCAAAACGTTCAAAGAATATGCTCAGCCCCTCAAAATGTCCTAAGAATATGCTCAGCCCTCAAAACGTTCTAAGAATATGCTCAGCCCCTCAAAACGTTCTAAGAATATGCTCAGCCCCTCAAAATGTCCTAAGAATATGCTTAGCCCTCAAAACGTTCGAAGAATATGCTCCAGCCCCTCAAAACGTACTAAGAATGTGCTCCATCACTTCGAAACGTACCAACAATATGCTCCAGCACTGCCAAACGTACAAAGAATAGGCTACAGCACCTCAAACATACCAAGAATATGCTGCAGCTCCTCCAAACTTAACAAGAATATGTTCCAGCTCTGCTAAACGCACTAAGAATAGTTGGGGGAGAAGTAGACTGAAGAAGACTTCTTCTTAGAGTTTGAGCCGTGCTTGAAATGGGAATGGGAATGTAGGAATATCAGGGAATAAGAAACTGTAGGAATATATGGGAATGGGAATGTAGGAATATCTGAGTATGGGAATGTAGTAATATCTGAGAAGGGGAATGTAGGAATATCTGGGAATGGGAACAAGGGAAGAGAGAGAGGAAAAGAGGGGGGAGAGGGGGAGGATTGAGGAGGGATTGGGAATGAGAGAGAGAGAGTAGGAATGAGGAGGCAAGTGAGAATGGACAGAAATTGACGGGTGATGATCGCCTCACCACCAAAGACGCAGTTAATGAGGTCCACTTACCGACGGTGAGGGTGTTAGGCTCACTGGCCCTTACACTGACGCCAAGGTATTAGTGCACCTGAGCCGCTAGTTGGCTATATACACACCTGTGTGTGCACCCCCTTGATGCACTTGCCTGTTTGTGCTCGCTTGTATGTGCTGTACACTCTTTATGTTCGTCTATGTGTACTTGGTTTAGCTCTCGGGTGCTGACCAGACCAACCAATCCTAGATCATTTCATACCAGTGAGTGAGTGAGTGAGTGAGTGAGTGAGTGAGTGAGTGAGTGAGTGAGTGAGTGAGTGAGTGAGTGAGTGAGTGAGTGAGGGAGGGGGGGAGTGAGTGAGTGAGTGAGTGAGTGAGTGAGTGAGTGAGGGAGGGAGGGAGGGAGGGGGGGAGTGAGTGAGTGAGTGAGTGAATGAGTGAGTGAGTGAGTGAGTGAGTGAGTGAGTGAGTGAGTGAGTGAGTGAGTGAGTGAGTGAGTGAGTGAGTGAGTGAGTGAGTGAGTGAGTGAGTGAGTGAGTGAGTGAGGGAGGAAGGGAGGGGGGAGTGAGTGAGTGAGTGAGTGAGACCATGACCATTCCAGCATTTGTGTTTATCTATCTGCTCTCACCTATTCTTGTTTCAGCCTCCAGACTCAGCCATTTCAAATGCCAATTCGAAGCTTTCCAGTGTGTGTGTGTATGTGTATGCCTGCAGGATCGAGCCATGACTCTTGGATCCCGCCTTTCGGACATCGGTTGTTTACAGCAATGACTCCTGTCCTATTTCCCTATCATATCTAGTTTTAAAATTATGAATAGAATTTGCATCCACAACCTGCTCCTTAAGTGCATTCCATTTTTCCACTACTCTCACGCTAAAGGAAAACTTTCTAACATCTCTGTGACTCATCTGAGTTTTCAGCTTCCACCCATGTCCCCTCGTTCTGTTGCTATTCCGTGTGAACATTTCATCAATTTCAACTCTGTCAATCCTCCTACGTATTTTATGCGTTCCTATCATATCCCCCCTCTCCCTTCTTTTTTTCTAGTGTCGTAAGGCTCAGTTCCTTTAGGCGCTCCTCATACCCCATCCCTCGTAACGCTGGGACGAGTCTTGTTCCAAACTTCTGACTCTTTTCCAGTTTCCTTATGTGTTTCTTCAGGGGGGACTCCATGATGGCGCGGCATACTCTACGACTGGCCTCACGTAGGCAGTGAAAAACGCCCTAAAGGCCTCCTTATTTTTGCCAGTGTATATAGTACGCTGCTATCGATATCCTATTTACATGTGCCTCAGAAGTTAGATTAGGTGTTACGTCTACGCCCAGGTCTCTTTATCGTGTCGTCACAGGTAGGCAGTTCCTCTTCATTGTGTACTATCCCTTTGGTGTTCTGTCACCTAATCCCGTTTCCATAACTTTACATTTGCTCGCGTTGAGCTCCAGTAGCCATTTCTCTAACCATCTCTGCAACCTGTTCAAGTCCTCTTGGAATCCTAGAAAACTCATTTGTCACAACTCTTCTCATGAACTTTGCGTCATCTGGGAACATCGGCATGTAGGATTCTACTCCTGTAAACATGTCATTAACGTATATTAGAAATAAAATTGGTCCTTGCAAGAATACTTGAGGTACTCCACTCGTTACTGGTCGCCAGTCCGACTTCTCGCCCCTTACCGTAACTCTTTGGCTCCTTCCTGTAACGTCGTTCCTTACCCATGCTAGGGCCTTTCCGCTTACTCCCACCTGTCTCTCAAGTCTGAATAGCAGTCTCATGTGTGGTACTGTATCAAAGGCCTTTTGGCAGTCCAGAAATATGCAGTCTGCCCAAACTTCTCTGTCCTGTCTTATCCTCGTTATTTTATCATAGAATTCCAAAAGGTTTGTTAGGCAAGATTTCCCTGTCCAGAACCCATGTTGGTGTTTGTTTACGAGCCCAATGTTTTCCAGGTGTGCAACCAGTCTTAGCCTAATTATTTTTTCAAGTATTTTACAGGGGATGCTTGTCAGTGATACAGGTCTATAGTTAAGTGCCTCCTCCCTATTACCTTTCTTGAAAATCGGTACAACATTTGCCCTCTTCCAGTAATTGGGTAAATCTCCCGACATAAGTGATTTATTAAAGATCCTTGCCAAAGGCACGCTGAGGGCCTGCGCTGCCTCTTTTAGTATCCACGATGATACTTTGTCTGGTCCAACCATGTTAGTTGCATCCAATTGTAGTCAACTGTTTCATTACCTCCTCTGCTGTCACCTCTATATCTGATAGTCTTTCATCTAAGGTAATCACTTCTAACAATGGGAGCTGCTCAGGCTCGGTTGTGAACACTCCATGGAAACTGACATTCAGTGCCTCGCAGATTTCCTTGTCACTTTCTGTATATGCCCCCTCTGTCTTCCTTAGTCTTGTCACTTGGTCGTTCACCGACATTTTTCTTCTTATATGACTGTGTAGTAACTTAGGTTGTTTTTTAGCTTTGATCGCAATATTGTTCTCATAATTTCTTTCCGATGCTCTTCTTATGTTAATGTACTCGTTCCTAGCTCTGTTGCATTTGATCCTGTTGTCCCCTGTCCTTTGTCTTCAATACTTCCTCCACTCCCTCCTGATTCTCATTTTTGCTTCCTGACACTGTCTATTAAACCATGGGTTATTATATTCCCTCTTACTTTTTCCTTTACTGTTGGTATAAATCTCTCTTCGGCCTCCTAGCATTTCCGTGTGACTAGGTCCATCATATCTTGGACTGTTTTTCCTCTAATTTCTTCCTCCCACTGCACTTCTCCCAGGTAGTCCCTTATCCTCCTGTAGTCCACTCTCCTTTCCCAGACGTCTTGTCCCTTGGTCACAAGTTTGAATTCCATCATGTAGTCAAAGACTAGGACACAATGGTCGCTGGCCCCTAAAGATATTTCATGTTCCAAATTCTCGATGTCTTCTACGTTCTGGGTACAAATCAGGTCTAATAGGCTCGGTGTATCCCTCCTCTTTCTCGCTGTGTACTCGCCTATTTGTGTTCATCTATTTTGGGCTGAAGGGTGAAGCTCTCTTACCCCAGCCATTACCACCATTCCAGTGAAACTCATCTATTTGTATTTCCCTATTTGTGTCAGTTACTCTTAGCTTCCAAAACCATTCCTATTACAGTCGATGTGTGCGTAAGTTATTACCCGTCATCCGCACAATTTCCACGTCAGATTTCCTTCTTAAGATGTAGTGTGGTAAACTGTAATTCTCGGACCCGACTTTAACTATTAGATTTCGTTAATGTTTCAAGGAGCGTTGTTGTTGTTGCTCAACTTCCATACATTAGTTACGTATACCACATTATAGTTACAAAAATATCACTAAATCACTCACAAAATATCACTAAATGCCTACAGCCCGAGCTTTAGACAAGCTTTCCCAGTCTAACCCAATCTAACCTAACCTAACCTAACCTAACCTAACCTCACATAACCCAAGCTAACCTAAACTAACCTGACCTGACCTGACCTGACCTATAGTCAGACACTGTAAAGACAGTGTACAGGAAAAAAAATACTTTTTCTATAAATTAGGAGGAAACATAAGGTGTAGCGAGGAGCACTGAACCATCAGCCTTGTATAAATTTTAACTTTCCTATAATAAGCAAATAAGCGAGGAAAAGCGTTAGGGCGAGGGGCAAATAAACTGATGATCTATGAGGAATAGCCAAATGTAATATATATATGTTAGGATATATTGGATATGATAATTGAAGAACAGGATGGATGGGTTGTAACTATTCTCCTATAAATTATAACATTTTTCTGCGTTTTAAAAGAATAAGAGCAACATGGGAAATGATTAAGGTATAATAACATACTAGTCAGCTAATTTTAATTGTCTGAATATCTACTTTTGTTCTGGGTTTATTTCGTGATGGAATGTAAGAAAGTATGGATGGTATGTATCAGTATTTTATCCAGATGGTAAAAATTGCACTTTGTCCTGAGTATTTCAGTAAAATACCACAGGTCGGGGTAGGTTAGTTTAAGACGGGTTAGGTTAGGTTGTATTTCGGAAGATTACGTCTGGGATGTGATGGCATCGTTCTTCTTTGACGTGCGGGTAGTACAGCGTGTTGAATATCTGGTAGTGGTTGGAGGTCGTGGGAGGGTGTGTGTGTGTTATGTGGTTTTTCAGTCGAAGTGCCAGGTCGCTGGGAGGTTTGTACAGCTAGGGACTTCTTACTCTTTGTACCGGTGGTTGTGCTAAGTCAGCCTGGGGAGTGACGTGGGTAAGGCGTACTAAGTAGTTATTTCGGAGTTTGTCCAGCATCTGTTTAAACGCTTTGTGTACAGTAATGGTAGCTGCGTTAGGTCGGGTGTCACTTGTCTGTAGATGTGGTGTGTGTGGGGGTCAGCCTCGGGGATGGTTTGATTTTATGTTTAAATAATTTTGTTAGGAGTCGCAGCATCTTTTAAAGTGCGTTTTCAATGCGAGTGACAAGTGTTCCTACATATCGGGACTCGGTTGAACGTTATGTGGAGAGGATTGATCTCTGGGGTTACAGGCTTATCAGTGACAGACATATCATGTACACGCAAAGGTTGTGGTTGAGTGTGAGGTAGTGGTTGATGACGGACTGAGTTAGGTGGTTTCAGTGCATTACAGTATTGCAAGTTGTTGGTGGGGAGAATATTATTTTTTTCCGCTATGTGTGAAAGACATTTGAAAGTAATATCATGATCGTCACCACAGCTTGAGCAGGTGAGTATATATCTGACACACAGTCTTATGTGTAATGGGAACCAGAGCATTTGCCACATTTGATGTCATTGGTGCTGCCTTCCAAGGTATGGTTAAAACCTTTACATCTAAAGCACCGAGTTGGACGGCTGGACACCTCTACTTTATGGAGTAAGCCATTAATCCAAACCCGATCAGGGGGAAGCGTAATTGGTTTGTTAGCTTTCTGTTGTGCATTGTTTGATAACTTTCCTTTTTGAAGTCTCTCAGGTACAGGCTCTGTATAAACCAATTTATTAATGTTCATGTCTGTTTATTGATGTTAGTGGTACTTGTTGTATTTACGTTAAATGTTTATAAACACACAAAAATGAAAGGGAGAAAATAATAACTTCGTAATTAAGAGCCTTTTTGTGTGTGTTGGTTTCACTGTATATTATTCGTATATTTTGTTTCGTTTGTATATAATGTCCTTTTAATGTTTACTTTGACAATTTGAGGGCATACTAGTGGTGGTGTCATTTACACCAACATGTTTGCTTATACTTTGTGTGTGTGGCGGTGCTAATTGGTATAAAGTGTGCTGTTTCCTGGTGTGAATGTGCAAGTGTGTCGTGCTGTGTGTGTGTGGTGTGCTCCTTCCTGATTTACTTATTGTATAGGGGTTTAAATAGCAAATCATTTGTGTTGTTACATTAATTTGTTCCTTGCCTTTAGTTCCATGTTTTGTACATACAACTAAAAGCCATATTGTACATTTTCTTGCACATTCCTGCAAGTTGTTAGGAATGAGGATTACATTCTTGAACATTCCTGCAGTACTTTTTGTATGTCAGCAGTTCTGATTGTCTAATATGATTGTGGTAATTAAGAGGATTTAAACTACTTTTATTTCATTTACTTTTGTACATAGTGGGTTCTTTTTAATAATAATGAACTGGAAAAGAAAACTGTTGTAGATGCTTTGGGTTGTTCTTTGCGAAGTGTAGTTAAGTATTTTTGTTCCCATGTACGTTCACTTTTCTTGTAAATTACGTGTAGTTGTTATGGATGTGTTTGTTGTCTGTGTCAGGTTTCTTTGCTTTGTTTATTAGAAGATTTCTTAGTAATAATTTTCATTTGTACATATTTGTACTTTTAATTCATAAAACTGTACTGTTTAGCTTGAGGTCGGCTTGTGTTATTTTGTGCTCACTGTGTTGTGTGTGCTTTTGGGGTGTTACATGTGGAGTGGGTGTGCTTGCGTAGTTGTTCTCATATGTGCTTTTTGTTATGTAAATTGAGTGTGGATATTATGGTTGGCCTTACTGTCTGTTTCCGTGTCAGTTCCTTGTTATGTGTATTTAAAGATTGGTTCGTATTCATTTTAAATTAGTACATAATTGTTTTTGTTAATAAAGAAAGAGTTGATGTCCACTCAGAATACCATTCTGCGGAGCTTAAGATCTTCTCGAATTAATATTTTAACTTTTATTTATTTTAATAATCACGAAAATCTGGACACAATCTTTAGTAAGTTCACACCCGGGTGGATGATGCTGGTTTTGTCATGGTCAAATTTCACATTGTCACTACATATTTTTACGCATGAATTGCATCTGATTTACATATGTTGCTTTCCAGTGTAGATACAATAAGTGAGAATTCAAAACATTTTCCTCACCACAGGTTGAACGAAATATACGACTTAGAATTGCTTGGTATAAACAGGATCTGTCTTTCCTTGGACAATAATCTTGCTGCCGTTACTATTTTCTCGTTAGTTGTAGACAACCGTTGTTGTTTTTGTGGTTTTTAGATTCAGCTACTCGGAACAAGAAGTTCCAGTAGCACGGGCTATGGTGAACCCGTAAGTGGAGGCTCTTTGGAGCCTTTTGTGTGGACGACCCCTTACCTAACTCCTATATAGAATACTCTCACCTAATTCCTCTACTTTGTTTCCCTCCAGTAAGTGCCAAGGGAAGAACCTGATATGCGAGGAGGACAAATGCATGATCGAGGAGCAGGTGATCCAGACCGTGAACCTTGCCCAGCGTCAGTATGGCTGGAGGGCGACCAACCACTCCAAGTTCTGGGGCAGGAAGGCACGAGAGGGCCTCGTACTTCGAACCGGCACTCACAACCCAGAGGCTCTGGTCAGTTTTATGTTCTATAAATTATATGTAACTTGCTCACCACAAAAATATAAATTTCTTATGGTCTTACGTCTTATAGATTGGTATGGTCCAGTTCTTTGAACCTATGTATATTATGCTATTAAAACCCTATTGATATTTTCTATGTAACTAGCTTATCAAGACTGTAGCTTGCTAAGCTAAATAAATGTTAGGGTTGAATTCCTGAGTTCATAATATGTCTGTTATCTTTTCCATTACCACTAACAAGATGGGTATGGGATGCTTAACAAATGAACTGAACTAGCTAAATTTCTCTCTCATATATAAACAAAATTTTGAACATCCAGTTGAGTTGTCGAATACTCTTAACTTAGGAGAAGAAAATAATTGGATCAGATCTTGTCACTTGTAGATGTGATCAAAGGGGAAAGTCAGCTTCTTTGGAGGGTAGAAGTGCTTTTCAGTCTTCGCTCTTTATGCTTGGTACGAGCTCAATCATACGCTATAGGAAGATATTAAGGAATGAGGTGCATTGTTTGCAAATGCGTGTACTCACCTAGTTGTACTTGCGGGGGTTGAGCTCTGGCTCTTTGGTCCCGCCTCTCAACCTTCAATCAACAGGTGTACAGCTTCCTGAGCCTACTGGGCTATATCATATCTACACTTGAAACTGTGTATGGAGTCAGCCTCCACCACATCACTTCCTAATGCATGATCGAGAAATGTGTGTGTGTGTGCAGGGTCAGTGAAGGTCGTACTTGAATTTACTATATTGACTAAAGGTTACTCGGATAGCTGGAGAGTGGTTGGCACGAAACACCCAGTAAAAGAAGTCAAAATAGCCGTAATGAAGGCTGTAGTAGAGACTTCAGGCATCTTCTCTATTACTTGATCAGTGCAAAGAGAGATACAGAGGGATGAATGCTATTTTGCAAAACAATTTCAGAAAGACTTAGGTTTTCTGATTCGAAAGACATAAGACTCCTGATTTGTGCTTTGGTCGACCTGGCTGTTAGACGCAGCTGCTCACATTAGACGTATGAATCACAGCCTGATTCATAACATAAGAATCCTTTGGAGGTATCCATCACGTTCTCTATTGAAGACCGTGAGAGGTAGGCTAGTTATGCCTCTTATATTTGAGAGTGTTGAAAAGTGTTGGGTCCTTGACATTGTTAGCATTCTCTCTCAGCGTACATATTGCTCCTCCCAGTCACATATATCATGTTACCAGAGGTCGGAGTAGGCGCGAGTGAATACTGAGAGTCATTGGTATGAATAACTTCTTGGAAATGACAACTGGAAAACATTATTGGGTGAAAATTACATGTATTGATAGATCATCATGCATACCATTGATTTTGTACGGATATTTGATCTTCCCAGAATCTCTCTCCGTTATTGTCTTAATCTGCTTTTATCTGTATACCTGCATAGTCATACTAGCTTAGCGCGCTCTCCTAATCATTTTCTTTTACATGCCTATATATCAAAATAATAACCCACTATTTTGAAAACATGAGGAATTGTAAACTATATTTCGATCCTAACTCAGGATCCTCTTCAGCAGTGGTAAGACGATCACTGCTGAAGAGGGTCCCGGGTTGCCATCGAAATATACAGTCTACATTTGCTCATGTTTACAAAATAGTGAGTTATTATTTTCATTGATTAGTGTGTCAATTGTGCTTCATTCTCATGCCTTTTGTATGTTCAAACAAGAGCCTTTCATTTCATCCATTGTCAAATCTCAATAACGTGACACATCTATGGGAAAATCTTTGCCCCACGACGGCGGGATCGAACCTGCGGACTCCAGATTGAGTAACTTTTAAGCGTGTCGTGGTGCTTGGGTTACTGAGCGCGTGTGGGGGGAGGGGGGGTGACCCAGGACGATTCCCTCATTCTGTTCCAAAGGATTTGTCATGGTATATTAGGTTTTGTAAATTTAGATAGAATTTAAGGAACCAATGTGAGTGTTTCTTGATGTGTTTTATAGTGTTTCGGTGTAATTATGTGTTCAACCACTTCCATGGAACTTTCTGGAACATAAGCTAGCTGAGCTAGCTAAATAATACTGTCTCATCTGTCAGAACACAAGAATCAAGGAAACTGCAGAGGCCTATTGGCCCATATGAGGCCGCTCCTATTTATATGCACCGAAATTCGTTCATATATATGTATAACCTACGCTTGAAAAATTCAAGGGATCCTACGTCTATTATGTTACTCGGTAATTGGGTCCACAAATTTACAACCCTGTTACCGAACCAGTATTTACCCAGGTCTTTCCTAAATCTAAACTTAACCAATTTATATCCATTTCTTTGTGGAATGTGTTGATATATTTAACTTATTAATATTCCCTTTGTTGTTCACATTCATCCACTTGTACATTAAAGTCGTGTCTCCCCAAACTCTTCGCATTTCTAGAGAATATTGAACGTGTAACTTACTCTTGCCTCAACGTATTCACGAGTCTTAACAGCAAGTCTCCTGTTAAACAGTCACTGAAGATGTACCCGATATTACTCCGGCCGGATGTCTCCCGCATCCCGCGCCAGTTCGATGCCCGGAACAAGAGAGAGTGGCAGGGGCGTGTGAGTGGCGTGAGTGACCAGGGCTGGTGCGGTGCCTCCTGGGCGTTTTCCACCTTAGGCGTAACTCAGGACAGGTGAGTAACCAGGGGCCAGATTCCCGAACCAGTTGCGCAAGCACTTACGAGCCTGTCCATCTTTTCTTAATCTTTGGGGGCTTTGTTTACGATTATTAAACAGTTAATGAACTCGGAAGCATCAGGAGGCTGTTTATAAGAATAACACCAGTTGATTTGGAAGTTTTCATGTTTGTAAACTGTTCAATAAATGTAACCAAAGCCGTCAAAGATTGAGAAAAGATGTACAAGTTCGTAAGTACTTGGCGTAACTGCTTCCTGAATCCGGGTCCAGGAGTGCTGCTTCGCCTCCTTTCTCATGGTTTCCTCTTCGCCGGACTCTGATGAAGAAGCTATTTTTTTCCTTGACGTTTGTCAAGCAAAAAGCAAAGGACTCCACTCTTCGTACCCATTGAAACGGAGCGTAGCCTGAGGAATCCATGACAAAATCTCAAATTGCAGAATGAATAAAAAAAATCGTTATTCATAATTTGGTTTAACGTCAGGTGATATCTTTTAAATTGTGGGCGGTAAGGCATAATGTTTTGTTTCACATGCATCAATATGTCTATAATAGCCAGGCGGGAGAGAGACTGTAGTAATTCTGGTATGTCTACACAAGCGAAAAAGTACATTAAATATGGGCACATTTAAGTTCTTTGTGATGACAATTGCACAAATTTTCCTGATGGGGATTAACTTCAGGAAAGCGAGTAAATATTCATACCATCTTGCCGCATTAGACAATGGATTCTTACGGTCTATCAGTATCCTTTCAAAACGCAGATGAAGTCACAATAACGTGGCTGAAAAATGTTGACCAAACCACACACTAGAAATTGAAGAGACGACTGCGTTTTGGTCCGTCCTGGACCATTATAAAGTCGATTGTGACGTCGTCGGCTCTTCCATTTCTAGTGTGTGGTTTGGTCAACAACTTTTCAAAACATTGGTCAAACGAAGAGATAGGTTTCAATTGGGCTCTGGGAATGACCTGTCCGATGATAACCAGGAAATGTCTTATAATACACCACCACTTTCTAATAATCTCCCTGCCAGTAAATAGAATTCTAAATCTTATCCGCCACCTAACGAATCACAAAAAGATGCTTCCAATTCCGAGCTGCTTGACTTTTGCAGTTGTAAGACCTATATGCTTTGGTTGACACTATCTGGCGGTTCACTCACCCAGTCGTCTGAACGGCTCGTTAAACGGAGTCTCCACTTGTGCATGAGTATGTAACTCCAAACATACGAACAAACGGGGACCTTGTTCTCAAGCCTTCCACCCCTTTGGTTTTACTCCAGGGCTGAACACGCTCCTCTGGTGGGCATCTAGCTCACAGGTCCTCAGACCCGCCGTCACACTCTTCACTCAGTCCTGTATGATTATAGACAGTCAAAGGTGCTGAGTATTTGAGCATACAATTAATTTTAAGGTTTTATTTGAGTTCTACATCAGAGTGACATTTACATATAACAAATTTCATCCTTATTATTACTTGATTTGGTTGATTCAAATTTTAAACATGAAACATATACAGTTATATTAATCTCCAACGGGGAAATGACTGCCCATTGAGGCTTAGTTTTAGTAAGAGTTTAAATATTAATATTTTGCCCCTTGCTCCAGATTATCCATCGAGTCTTTGGGGAACGAGACGGTGAGACTGGCGCCGCAGCACCTCCTGAGTTGTGACAGGCGGGGGCAGAGTGGCTGCCAGGGCGGACACGTCGACAGGGCCTGGCAGTACCTGAGAAGATTTGGGTAAGTTTCTCCTGTTTCTTCATTCTTTCTCTGTAATATAAGCTTAGGGTGTATTAGGAGGGGTGTCTTTTTTTGCAGGGATATTCCTGCGCGGGCCCTAAGCCTCTGGCTGGTCCACTAAGTGTTGCTTGTTTCTGTTTTACTTGGGCGGAGTATGAGTATTTATGACTCGTATGGTCGCTTCAGTAAGATTTTGCCATATGTGTTTAACAACTTCTGCTCTGTTGAATCTAAGTTGAAATCTTAATGGGTTTGTAACAGTGCACTATGTTAGATAATGTTCCAATGGTCTGTCGGGCGTTTCTCGACAGTGCTGACATGGAGTGGTGCTGATATTCCTAAATGAAGCTG
Source organism: Procambarus clarkii (assembly GCF_040958095.1). Lineage (NCBI taxonomy): Eukaryota > Metazoa > Arthropoda > Malacostraca > Decapoda > Cambaridae > Procambarus > Procambarus clarkii. The sequence continues at coordinate 28,005,476 of NC_091171.1, read as the reverse complement.
CAAGCTTAAAGCTGTTTGTCCTACGTCAACTCCTATTTATGTCTTTCACTATAATTTGATCGATTTAATGAGATCTTTTGTTTCTTAGAAATTATGCAACATGATTAAGTTTCAGTCATATCAAGTCCGGGATGAAGCTGGAGCTAACCGTGTACTAGGGCCTTCATATAGGCGGTTGACTTGACTTTACGTGTATATACATGGTGAAATGCCTCCATATGGTGCTGGAGTTACGGTCTAGACACTGGCGGAGTCAGCATAGATCATGATGATGGCTGAGTGACTTGTGTTATGGCTGTAAACTACTGCTGGTTTTTAAAGTTGGGGGGCAGGTTACTGACATTCCGAGCTTAAAGGCTCAAATGTACTGACCAGAATGCACCAAGACTGAAGAGGAGTCTTCTCGCATGGATCTCTACCTAATTCAGAAGTTGGTTAAATAGTGGAGCTAGGATATTCAGGAGAGCAATTCCTTTTTAAGATGTGATAAAACTTGTGCATCTTTTAAGGTTTTCCAGCTACTACTGTCGAGAAGATGCCAGGTATGCCTTAGAGCTGTGAGCCTCAGTGGTCTTGCTTGTTAGATTCAGCGTGTGGTTCTTAGTGGTCAGTGATGAGTCAAACATCATACCCAAGATGTCAACTTCAACATTAAATATTTTAGCCTTTGCCTGTCACAACTGTAGTATCATGCGGGGTGGTTATCATCATACTCTTTGTTTTCTCAGCCGCATATGTGACATATGCTCTCAACTTCATACGTTTGAGTCAAAGGGAGAAGCAGTGAATGATATACGTAAACATTACACAAAAAGGGACCAAACATACTACCATGTGGTACAAAGATCCCAGTTCTGTTGTTTTCAGATTTCTGCATTGAGAACTATCATTAGAGTCCGTCCTTAATAACAGTCCCTTACTACTTGTAGAATTCAGTCGGGAATGCTAAGGTCTTGAAGTCTTTCCTATGAGAAATAGCTGTGGTGCAAGGACTGTGCCCTGGGGTACAAAGTTTTTCACTGCAGTTAGCCTTGACCTTATTTTTTTTACTGTTACTCTTTAACAAAACCGGCTTAAACAACAAAGATGATTTTGGATTCATTCTTGACCGATGCCACTTAGTGAAGAGGCTTAACAATAGAATGGCATTTCGTGAAGACATATTGTCGACCACACTGCAACCGGTGAGCCGGAATACGGTCATCTATTTTTATTTTGCAACAAGAACTTTGCCAATAATTAAGCAGGTGTCACTGGTCTGCAGTTATTGACCACTGACCGGCTGTTCCTTGTGTGTACTGGAACAACATTGGTGTTCTTCCATAGTGTGAGGGGCCATATAGTTTGAGCAGTGTAGAGTTGGTACAGGTGAAACCAGTATAATCCGACTGGTCTTATCCCATCAGTTTGCCCTTTCTTATAACTTTACAAGTCGAAAATTTTATGTTCATCAAAGTCCCTTTGAATATGGTGGTGATTGAGGTCTCCAGCAATTGTTCTAACCGTTATGTTACATTAGTCGGAAGTCAAGACTGACATTAATAAATTAGTTGTGTAAGCACAAGAGGTCTGTTTATTGTGCACATCAGTTTGGAGATTCTGGGATACATGTATAGTTTATAGAACCTAAATTCAGGGTGAAGATAGATGACATCAATCGCTTGGGTACATACAGATTTAACAACCCATCCTGTTTAGATAATACATTTCGTAACTAAGTAGACCATCGGACATACAAAGATGTAATGGACAATTAAATAGTAGAATTTGGTACTATTTGCTTTATACTCAGAAAAATCTTAAATATTCCTAGGCCTAGTATAAGACATGTATTTACTCTATTAGGCCTCAGATAGCGTGTATTAGGCCTAGGAAGGTTAGGTTAGGTTAAGTTTCCTTCGCAGCATCAGTACAAGAACTTTTCTGGATTGACCAAATTCAGTGGTACTAATTTCTACTTCCGCATAGCCTTTTACGTCAATATATGTACGATGGTCCTCAGCGTTACTATGAGTACTCTCTAAATAGAAGGATGGACTGGATTTAATAACACAGACTAATTTTCCCCTCCATGACCCAACCTGTCACTGAGTAACCATAAGATATAACCAACATTATTAGCAAATGTTCAGGACTCGTGTCTAGAAATGAGTCCAGCACAATGTTAGAACGACGAATGTTCACGGAAGTATCTGAGTGAACGGCGATATTCACTAGTAAGGCTACTGAGGTGAGTTCCAGTCGGGCCTGACTGCTAGCCTGCCAGTAGCTGTTTGTTTTGGTGTGGGCCGGCTGTCTCAGACTTGGTGTGGGCCGGCTGCCTCAGACTTGGTGTGGGCCGGCTGCCTCAGACTTGGTGTGGGCCGGCTGCCTCACACTTGGTGTGGGCCGGCTGCTTCAGACTTGATGTGGGCCAGCTGCCTCAGACTTGGTGTGGGCCGGCTGCCTCAGACTTGGTGTGGGCCGGCTGCCTCAGACTTGGTGTGGGCCGGCTGCCTCAGACTTGGTGTGGGCCGGCTGCCTCAGACTTGGTGTGGGCCGGCTGCCTCAGACTTGGTGTGGGCCGGCTGCCTCAGACTTGGTGTGGGTCGGCTGCCTCAGACTTGGTGTGGGTCGGCTGCCTCAGACTTGGTGTGGGCCGGCTGCCTCAGACTTGGTGTGGGCCGGCTGCCTCAGACTTGGTGTGGGTCGGCTGCCTCAGACTTGGTGTGGGCCGGTTGCCTCAGACTTGGTGTGGGCCGGCTGCCTCAGACTTGGTGTGGGCCGGTTGCCTCAGACTTGGTGTGGGCCTGTTGCCTCAGACTTGGTGTGGGCCGGCTGCCTCAGACTTGGTGTGGGTCGGCTGCCTCAGACTTGGTGTGGGCCGGCTGCCTCAGACTTGGTGTGGGCCGGCTGCCTCAGACTTGGTGTGGGCCGGCTGCCTCAGACTTGGTGTGGGCCGGCTGCCTCAGACTTGGTGTGGGCCGGCTGCCTCAGACTTGGTGTGGGCCGGTTGCCTCAGACTTGGTGTGGGCCGGCTGCCTCAGATATGGTGTGGGCCGGTTGCCTCAGACTTGGTGTGGGCCGGCTGCCTCAGACTTGGTGTGGGCCGGCTGCCTCAGACTTGGTGTGGGCCGGCTGCCTCAGACTTGGTGTGGGCCGGCTGCCTCAGACTTGGTGTGGGCCGGCTGCTTCAGACTTGATGTGGGCCAGCTGCTTCAGACTTGGTGTGGGCCGGCTGCCTCAGATTTGGTGTGGGCCGGCTGCCTCAGACTTGGTGTGGGCCGGCTGCCTCAGATATGGTGCTTCGCTGGTTGTGTCCTGCTTGATGCGCGAGGACAGACCTCAACAGACAGTCATGGGATCCTATACTCCTCCACTGAGGAGGTTCGTCTCAGCGTGCTCGGAGACTCGACTCTTATATAGTGTGAGCTGCGCTTGTTGATGTGCTGGGGTTGCCATGGACGAACAACACCAGAGTAATGGACGTGTAGTGGTAACTTTTCAAGACGTGTGATGCTCCTGAGGCGTTCCTGGCAAGATGTGAGGACACGTCCTCTTCCTTGCCTGATGGCACGGGTGAGGTGCGTGTTAGCAACGTCAGACTGACTGACATGTGGGGACGGTGCGTGATGTGTCATTTGAACTGTCGAACGAAGTGTTCGCTCATGTTTTTGACAAGTTTGGCAAGGTTGTGTGTGTATCCGGTGGAATAGTTTACGTTTAGCCATGCAAACTGTTTATTAACTGACCTACGAACTGTGAGAATGGAGTTGGGGAGAAATATTCAATCTTCGGTCTCAATATTATATTATTATATTATATTATAATAAAAGCATATTATTATTAATAGCACTGGTATTATAATAGCACTGTGTGCATGCTAGCCAGTCAGGACGTGTTTCTAGTGCGGGTTGCCTGGCCACCTTACTGCTGCCTGCCGACTGGAGAGGACGGACTGGTTGAACACCTTCAGTGCGAATGACTGTTGCCATTTTGCATTTCATTGACTTATTATGCACCCCATACCCATCTCTTGGGCGATGGTGGAAAGGGTTATAGAGGCACATAATGGGTTCATGAACACCCATTGAGCGATAATGGTGCTCGCAAGATCGCTGACGAATTTGATTCTGAGTGTATGGTGATCCGGTGGTGGATGGTGTGTGTGTGTTGCTGGTAGCCGGATTCTGGTGAGGAATCCCCTGCAGCCATCGTGTAGTCCAGGTGGTGATGTAGATGGTGCTCGGGAGGCTGCGGGTGTAGTGAATGTTGGGCCTACAGTGTTGGGTCCGGTGCAGGGTGTGGTGAATGTCTGTCGGAATCACAGAAGGATATGGCTGGGTTGATTGGAGACCATCCCGGCGAAGTTCGAGGTGTCATTACGGCTGATTCCCCTACTGTGGTGTGCCCTGGTGATGCTGGTGGTCCTCCAGTTTGCCTGCACAATGCACCGGCACTCCTCACACACCGCCAAAGACAGAAACGAGTTTGCTCGTGCAAGAATACCGCTGCAAAAGACAAATATAAGCGGTGGGCTCTATAGGCGTGGATGAGGTGCTTTTATTCTAGTTAATAACACATGCTTCTTGTACCCGACTGTGAGAGACGGTAATGATGTGTCTGTGCCAAGTATATATGTTATTGCACTGCTCAGGAATAAGTATCAGGTGTATATATTGGTTAAAAATATTAGTAATTTTATGCCCATACCAGGGGATCTATAGGCCTATTGTGTGTTACAGCCCATGATGTTAAACTTCCAATAAAAGTTAGTTAAATAGTGTTAAGGCACTTACCCGAATATTAACCTCTAACTTATGGTAGCTTATTGGCGAAGATGCCTCCAACCTGACTCACTCAGCCCCCCCCCCCCCCAGTGATGAATCACGATAATAACTAATCTGTCGTCCAGATGAATGACAGGATGTAATCAGGCTTCACCGGATTATTGACAATTCGACAATTTATTCCACCACACACCACCAGACTCTTACACAGATCACATATACTCACAAGGAACTCCAATAACTTTTCACAGACACAATATAACATTCTCTAGCCATATAGATACAGCACTACATGTATGTGAGAAGGAGTGGCACAGACTGAAAGCACAGGACTAGATTGAATTTGCAAGATGTAGAGCGTGGAAGCGCTACAGCTACCTCTGACCATGTCCCCAGACTAACTGACTCTTGCTGCCAGTAACCGGCAGCCTAGAACTTGAACATCAGAGCCAGGGCACTGATATGTTAGGCCAGGGTATCATAACAGAGCCAGGTTACTGATATGTCAGGCCAGGGTATCATATCAGAGCCAGGTTACTTATATGTCAGGCCAGGGTATCATATCAGAGCCAGGTTACTGATATGTTAGGCCAGGGTATCATATCAGAGCCAGGGCACTGATATGTCAGGCCAGGGTATCATATCAGAGCCAGGGTACTGATATGTCAGGCCAGGGTATCATATCAGAGCCAGGTTACTGATATGTCAGGCCAGGCTATCATATCAGAGCCAGGATATCATATCAGAGCCAGGGTACTGATATGTTACTTGACGTATTAACGTCAAGTAAAGGCCTTAAGAATAGAGAACAATAAGGATAAAGGAAAAAGCATTAGACCTATTGCTTGCTCTCACATATGTACCCAAATATTCTTATTATATATTGTATGTCTAACCTTAGCTTGAAACCATTCATGGACCCGGGTAGTAAGAGGTGTTCCTTCCTCAGGGTGGTGAACGAGGAGTGCTACGCCTACGAGAGTGGCACCACAGGTCAGCTACCGACCTGTAGAGTCCCTCCCAACGCCAACCTCTTCAGCCTTCGCTGTTCTAATAACGAGGTCAGGTGCAGTGTTATATCTATTATGTGCATGTGAATATCTATTATTATATCTATTATGTGCATGGTCTCTTGTGTCCTCTGTGTGCTTCTTTGTTTCTCTACAGACCACAAGAAATGAAGGAATCTGTAGAAGGTTTTTGCAGTAGTTAGGCAGCTCCAGTTAGCATCCTACCATTACCGTTGATATATTTGTCAACCCAGTCCTTAAATCTTTACTATGGAACAAGTAAATCACATTAAGTCTTTGATATAATTGTTCCATAGATCTCCATTCCTTTCCAAACCAGTGTTTGGTGTTTGACTACTTCTTATCTACTTATTCAGCTTGAATCAATTATTCTATTTTGGATTTAATTGGCTAGCACTCAGTTTATTTTCCATGTTTAATGCTATCATACATTTGAACATTAATTATCTTCTCTAATATGCCTTTATCACTTAGCCAGTAACTGTTTTTTTTCATATCAAAGTTTATATGGGCTTTAGTACCTCTTTTTATTCGATCCAACCCTGAGTCATAAGTAGGTTATTAAGAACTGGCAGTAATAGTCAAACTAAAGGAAAAGGAGAGTAAACAGCACTAAACAGAACCATTAAAAAGTGTACATCTTAGCTATATACACATATACATCACATAACACACCAGGTGTCACTTTCATGCAAGACACTATAAAAGAACTTCTGCAATCTTCTCTCCTGGTGAGTCCACTTCAATCGTACACCGCTCAAGGTTTCCTCCCTGAGTCTGTTTTCTGTGGTCCTCACGCCGGTGAGTTCACTTTCCGCAGTAAACCCCGGGCCGGTACTCTACAATATCATCACGGTGCCAGAACACCGCGTCTACTCTCCAGCAACACACTGGCAGCTTCCACAAAGGCTTCAGTTATAACCAGCCGTAACAGACGGACATAAATTCTATCTCGTAACTTAGCTACGTCATTCTGGGATATGTCGGTCTAAGTATCACAGACAAATCACAATCTACTCCGACTCGGCCCACTTGTTCCACTGGAACACGTCTTCAGTTCAGGTCTGCCCTGGTTGAATTGATTTCCTGTTGACCTAGGTACCACCCACATCACTTCTGGGGAGTAAAAGATGAATAGTAAAAAGGAAACTAACAGGTGTCAATAAGATCGCAACCTTCCACCGGGAAACAGAAAATGGGGTCGGGTGTGCTCAACAGATGGCGTTGACATCTTCACACCTCTCCTAAAAGATGTGTGTGTTGATAGTTTATTTGTGTGAGAAGATTATATTCTCCTTGATCGAGTCCTGTTGTTTGTGCATTGTTGCAGACCATCACCAGAGACTTTTTAACAAGCAACACTGAAATAATCGACAGCTATAACGACAACAGGAGACTGGACAACAGCAAGGCGCAACACATCAAAAAGTCAAGACCAGCAATCAATAACCAGTTAACACATAATTACATCCTACCCACTTAAACACCCCGAGCCAACACAGAGAGGGTCCAATGACCCTGCCTTAGAAACTCAAGCAGCTGTTAGAACATCAGCTGCTTATGTTGATGCATGCAAAACCCTATCAATATGCTATACAATTCATCCTCTTGTTCTGTACCACTTAACCCGAAGAGAATATAAGCCTGTGCAAAAGCATGGTAAATTTTTGGTAAATAAATTCATGGTAAATAAATTCATGGTAAATAAATATCCAGAGACATTGCAGAAGCCATACACAGACTCAGACTTGGCTACAAGTGCTGCTGGGAGGTAATAAACCCAATAGTTAAAGAGTGTCATATCTGTGGAACAGAAGCAGAGGCGCCGCTATTGCACTTCTTACTGGAATGTGAAGCTACTGAAGCCCTGCACATCAAACTCAACATTAATCCAACGACAGCAGCTGCATTAGATACCACTACAATGATTAGAAAAGTCGTTAAAGAATAGGACTCACTAGTTAACATTCTGCACCTACATCCGCCACCAAGATAATGTTATTAAAACGAGACTAAAACAGAAGCGAAAAAGAAACAGGGATAAAGGAGGAAACCCCACCTCCATTTAAAACTTTCACCCAAATATCAGAATAAAAAGGTTATTGTGAATAACCGAACTCAAATTACAGGCTCACTATAGCCCGTGCTACATGGACATTTCGATCTGAGTAGTTAAATTTAAAACAACAACAACAGCATGAAAAATTAGTTTTTGAGAATGTAAGGCATAACCTTGCAGACCAAAACTAAAGCATGCAAATGTTTGGCGAGTTAATTTTTCAACTTCCCCTGACAGTGAAGAAAAACATAAAAAATATTGGAAAGATTAGTGTTATTAATCTTACCAGTTCGCTCACATTCATAATATATAATTATATTATATACATATATATATGTATATATATATATATATATATATATATATATATATATATATATATATATATATATATATATATATATATATATATATATATATATATATATATATATGCGAACAAGCCTGAATGGTCCCCAGGACAATATGCAACTGAAAACTCACACCCCAGAAGTGACTCGAACCCATACTCCCAGAAGCAACGCAACTGGTATGTACAAGACGCCTTAATCCACTTGACCATCACGACCGGACATAATGAGGTGATAGCCGAGGCTATTTGAACCACCCCACCGCCGGCACTCGGATAGTAATCTTGGGCATAGCATTTTACCAAATCACCTCATTCTTTGGGGCACACGTGAGGAACACAAATGCGAACAAGCCTGAATGGTCCCCAGGACAATATGCAACTGAAAACTCACACCCCAGAAGTGTGATTTGGTAAAATGCTATGCCCAAGATTACTATCCGAGTGCCGGCGGTGGGGTGGTTCAAATAGCCTCGGCTATCACCTCATTATGTCCGGTCGTGATGGTCAAGTGGATTAAGGCGTCTTGTACATACCAGTTGCGTTGCTTCTGGGAGTATGGGTTCGAGTCACTTCTGGGGTGTGAGTTTTCAGTTGCATATTGTCCTGGGGACCATTCAGGCTTGTTCGCATTTGTGTTCCTCACGTGTGCCCCAAAGAATGAGGTGATTTGGTAAAATGCTATGCCCAAGATTACTATCCGAGTGCCGGCGGTGGGGTGGTTCAAATAGCCTCGGCTATCACCTCATTATGTCCGGTCGTGATGGTCAAGTGGATTAAGGCGTCTTGTACATACCAGTTGCGTTGCTTCTGGGAGTATGGGTTCGAGTCACTTCTGGGGTGTGAGTTTTCAGTTGCATATTGTCCTGGGGACCATTCAGGCTTGTTCGCATTTGTGTTCCTCACGTGTGCCCCAAAGAATGAGGTGATTTGGTAAAATGCTATGCCCAAGATTACTATCCGAATGCCGGCGGTGGGGTGGTTCAAATAGCCTCGGCTATCACCTCATTATGTCCGGTCGTGATGGTCAAGTGGATTAAGGCGTCTTGTACATACCAGTTGCGTTGCTTCTGGGAGTATGGGTTCGAGTCACTTCTGGGGTGTGAGTTTTCAGTTGCATATTGTCCTGGGGACCATTCAGGCTTGTTCGCATTTGTGTTCCTCACGTGTGCCCCAAAGAATGAGGTGATTTGGTAAAATGCTATGCCCAAGATTACTATCCGAATGCCGGCGGTGGGGTGGTTCAAATAGCCTCGGCTATCACCTCATTATGTCCGGTCGTGATGATCAAGTGGATTAAGGCGTCTTGTACATACCAGTTGCGTTGCTTCTGGGAGTATGGGTTCGAGTCACTTCTGGGGTGTGAGTTTTCAGTTGCATATTGTCCTGGGGACCATTCAGGCTTGTTCGCATTTGTGTTCCTCACGTGTGCCCCAAAGAATGAGGTGATTTGGTAAAATGCTATGCCCAAGATCACTATCCGAGTGCCGGCGGTGGGGTGGTTCAAATAGCCTCGGCTATCACCTCATTATGTCCGGTCGTGATGGTCAAGTGGATTAAGGCGTCTTGTACTTACCAGTTGCGTTGCTTCTGGGAGTATGGGTTCGAGTCACTTCTGGGGTGTGAGTTTTCAGTTATATATATATATATATATATATATATATTTGCCTAATATATAGGTACGACATATATATATATATGTCGTACCTAGTAGCCAGAACGCACTTCTCAGCCTATTATACAAGGCCCGATTTGCCTAATAAGCCAAGATTTCCTGAATTAATATATTTTCTCTAATTTTTTTCTTGTAAAATGATAAAGCTACCCATTTCATTATGTATGAGGTCAAATTTTTTATTGGAGTTAAAATTAACGTAGATATATGACCGAACCTAACCAACCCTACCTAACCTAACCTAACCTATCTTTATAGGTTAGGTTAGGTTAAGTAGCCTAAAAAGTTAGGTTAGGTTAGGTTAGGTAGGTTAGGTAGCCGAAAAACAATTAATTCATTAAAACTTGGCTTATTAGGCAAATCGGGCCTTGCATAGTAGGCTGAGAAGTGCGTTCTGGCTACTAGGTACGACATATATATATATATATATATATATATTAGTATATTTTGGTAGCAGTCTTTCCTGTAGACATATTTTATTAAATATGACCGAAAAAGTAAGATTAATAATTCTAACACGAATTTTCTCAATCTTTCGTACATTATGCTTCACTGTTGGAGGTAAATCAAAAATCACTTCTCCAAAATTCATTTTTATTTCTAGTCTGACGCGACACGGGCGCGTTTCGTAAAACTTATTACATTTTCAAAGACTTCACAAATACACAACTGATTAGAACTTGCGTTTCCCTGATTTTATATCTACATTTGAGTGAGGTGGGAAGGGTGATGTGGCATTACATTTGAGTGAGGTGGGAAGGATGATGTGGCATTAGAGGATATTAATAGGGTATTAAAAGTATCAACACAAGACAGAACACGAAACAATGGATATTGAATAGAAGTGTTTGTAGAAAGCCTATTGGTCCATATTTCTTGATGCTTCTATATTGGAGCGGAGTCTTGAGGTGGGTAGAATATAGTTGTGCAATAATTGGCTGTTGATTGCTGGTGTTGACTTCTTGATGTGTAGTGCCTCGCAAACGTCAAGCCGCCTGCTATCGCTGTATCTATCGATGATTTCTGTGTTGTTTACTAGGATTTCTCTGGCGATGGTTTGGTTATGGGAAGAGATTATATGTTCCTTAATGGAGCCCTGTTGTTTATGCATCGTTAAACGCCTAGAAAGAGATGTTGTTGTCTTGCCTATATACTGGGTTTTTTTGGAGCTTACAGTCCCCAAGTGGGCATTTGAAGGCATAGACGACGTTAGTCTCTTTTAAAGCGTTCTGTTTCGTGTCTGGAGAGTTTCTCATGAGTAGGCTGGCCGTTTTTCTGGTTTTATAGTAAATCGTCAGTTGTATCCTCTGATTTTTGTCTGTAGGGATAACGTTTCTATTAACAATATCTTTCAGGACCCTTTCCTCTGTTTTATGAGCTGTGGAAAAGAAGTTCCTGTAAAATAGTCTAATAGGGGGTATAGGTGTTGTGTTAGTTGTCTCTTCGGAGGTTGCATGGCTTTTCACTTTCCTTCTTATGATGTCTTCGATGAAACCATTGGAGAAGCCGTTATTGACTAGAACCTGCCTTACCCTACAGAGTTCTTCGTCGACTTGCTTCCATTCTGAGCTGTGGCTGAGAGCACGGTCGACGTATGCTTTAACAACACTCCTCTTGTACCTGTCAGGGCAGTCGCTGTTGGCATTTAGGCACATTCCTATGTTTGTTTCCTTTATGTAGACTGCAGTGTGGAAACCTCCGCCCTTTTCCATGACTGTTACATCTAGAAAAGGCAGCTTCCCATCCTTTTCCGTCTCGTAAGTGAAACGCAGCACGGAACTCTGCTCAAATGCCTCCTTCAGCTCCTGCAGATGTCTGACATCAGGTACCTGTGTAAAAATGTCGTCAACATACCTGCAGTATATGGCCGGTTTCAAGTTCATGTCGACTAAGACTTTTTGCTCGATGGTACCCATGTAGAAGTTTGCAAACAGGACACCTAGGGGAGAACCCATAGCGACCCCATGTACTTGCTTATACATATGCCCATCCGGGCTCAAGAAGGGTGCCTCTTTAGTACAAGCTTGGAGTAGTTTCCTCAGAATACTTTCTGGCATGTCAAGAGGAGTACAGGCTGGATCACGATACACTCTGTCGGCTATCATTCCGATTGTCTCGTCCACAGGTACGTTGGTAAACAGCGATTCTACGTCCAACGAGGCTCTTATCCCTGTGGCCCGTGCGCCCCGCAGTAAGTCCACATATTCCTTTGGAGACTTCAGGCTGAAGGCGCAAGGAACATAAGGAGTCAGCAGGCCGTTGAGTCGATTTGCCAATCTGTACGTGGGTGTGGGTATCTGGCTAATGATTGGCCGAAGTGGGTTTCCAGGCTTGTGCGTCTTGACATTTCCATACGCATATCCAGGTTTATATTCCCCAATGATCTTTGGCAGGTGGAGTCCGGATTTCTTGGCGTTCACAGTTTCGATCAGTTTGTTGACCTTTGCTTTTAATTCGGCTGTAGTGTCCTTCGTTACCCTTTGGAACTTAGTTTGGTCAGAGAGTATGATGTTCATTTTCGCCAGATATTCGTCTTTTTTAAGAATGACATATATTGGCGACTTGTCACCTCTCCTGACAACTATCTCCTTGTTCTCACGAAGGCTTTTAGCTGCCGCTCTAAGCTCGGGGGACAGTATGGTGCTTCTGTAGTTGCCTCGATTCTTTCCTCCTTCTGCAATAAGTTCTGCTTGTAAGGTATCTTTGGTAGTGACCTTCTTTTGTGTCTCGAGGTCGAATATGTCGTCCAACAGAATTTCCAACTCCACTTTCCGGGCCATTTCACTCGGTCTGGACATAACATGACAGTTTATGCCCAGATTTAGGAGAGTGACTTGGTCCTCAGTGAGGTTAATTCCTGCAAGGTTCAGGAAGCCATCTCTTGGTCGTGGAATTGCCATAGGTCCTCCATATAATGTTGTTAGTTTCTTGATAATCCTTGTTTCAGTGCTGAGGTGATGTTGGTCTGTGAGGATGTCGAGGTGTTGTTCAATGCGGGTACGGATACTATGGTCGATGTTGCTATTTCTCCACTCGTTTGTAGCATGAAGTAGTTGCGTTTTTTTGTCTTTGATTTCATTCTCTGCCTTGTATATCTGATCACGAATCAGATCCTGGCGATATTTTATCGTGAAGGCTTGATTCCTTGCTGCTGGGTCGTGCACTTTAACATTAGTATATTTTAGTAGCAGTCTTTCCTGTAGACATATTTTATTAAATATGACCGAAAAAGTAAGATTAATAATTCTAACACGAATTTTCTCAATCTTTCGTACATTATGCTTCACTGTTGGAGGTAAATCAAAAATCACTTCTCCAAAATTCATTTTTATTTCTAGTCTGACGCGACACGGGCGCGTTTCGTAAAACTTATTACATTTTCAAAGACTTCACAAATACACAACTGATTAGAACTTGCGTTTCCCTGATTTTATATCTACATTTGAGTGAGGTGGGAAGGGTGATGTGGCATTACATTTGAGTGAGGTGGGAAGGATGATGTGGCATTAGAGGATATTAATAGGGTATTAAAAGTATCAACACAAGACATACCCGCATTGAACAACACCTCGACATCCTCACAGACCAACATCACCTCAGCACTGAAACAAGGATTATCAAGAAACTAACAACATTATATGGAGGACCTATGGCAATTCCACGACCAAGAGATGGCTTCCTGAACCTTGCAGGAATTAACCTCACTGAGGACCAAGTCACTCTCCTAAATCTGGGCATAAACTGTCATGTTATGTCCAGACCGAGTGAAATGGCCCGGAAAGTGGAGTTGGAAATTCTGTTGGACGACATATTCGACCTCGAGACACAAAAGAAGGTCACTACCAAAGATACCTTACAAGCAGAACTTATTGCAGAAGGAGGAAAGAATCGAGGCAACTACAGAAGCACCATACTGTCCCCCGAGCTTAGAGCGGCAGCTAAAAGCCTTCGTGAGAACAAGGAGATAGTTGTCAGGAGAGGTGACAAGTCGCCAATATATGTCATTCTTAAAAAAGACGAATATCTGGCGAAAATGAACATCATACTCTCTGACCAAACTAAGTTCCAAAGGGTAACGAAGGACACTACAGCCGAATTAAAAGCAAAGGTCAACAAACTGATCGAAACTGTGAACGCCAAGAAATCCGGACTCCACCTGCCAAAGATCATTGGGGAATATAAACCTGGATATGCGTATGGAAATGTCAAGACGCACAAGCCTGGAAACCCACTTCGGCCAATCATTAGCCAGATACCCACACCCACGTACAGATTGGCAAAGCGACTCAACGGCCTGCTGACTCCTTATGTTCCTTGCGCCTTCAGCCTGAAGTCTCCAAAGGAATTTGTGGACTTACTGCGGGGCGCACGGGCCACAGGGATAAGAGCCTCGTTGGACGTAGAATCGCTGTTTACCAACGTACCTGTGGACGAGACAATCGGAATGATAGCCGACAGAGTGTATCGTGATCCAGCCTGTACTCCTCTTGACATGCCAGAAAGTATTCTGAGGAAACTACTCCAAGCTTGTACTAAAGAGGCACCCTTCTTGAGCCCGGATGGGCATATGTATAAGCAAGTAGATGGGGTCGCTATGGGTTCTCCCCTAGGTGTCCTGTTTGCAAACTTCTACATGGGTACCATCGAGCAAAAAGTCTTAGTCGACATGAACTTGAAACCGGCCATATACTGCAGGTATGTTGACGACATTTTTACACAGGTACCTGATGTCAGACATCTGCAGGAGCTGAAGGAGGCATTTGAGCAGAGTTCCGTGCTGCGTTTCACTTACGAGACGGAAAAGGATGGGAAGCTGCCTTTTCTAGATGTAACAGTCATGGAAAAGGGCGGAGGTTTCCACACTGCAGTCTACACAAAGGAAACAAACATAGGAATGTGCCTAAATGCCAACAGCGACTGCCCTGACAGGTACAAGAGGAGTGTTGTTAACGCATATGTCGACCGTGCTCTCAGCCACAGCTCAGAATGGAAGCAAGTCGACGAAGAACTCTGTAGGGTAAGGCAGGTTCTAGTCAATAACGGCTTCTCCAATGGTTTCATCGAAGACATCATAAGAAGGAAAGTGAAAAGCCATGCAACCTCCGAAGAGACAACTAACACAACACCTATACCCCCTATTAGACTATTTTACAGGAACTTCTTTTCCACAGCTCATAAAACAGAGGAAAGGGTCCTGAAAGATATTGTTAATAGAAACGTTATCCCTACAGACAAAAATCAGAGGATACAACTGACGATTTACTATAAAACCAGAAAAACGGCCAGCCTACTCATGAGAAACTCTCCAGACACGAAACAGAACGCTTTAAAAGAGACTAACGTCGTCTATGCCTTCAAATGCCCACTTGGGGACTGTAAGCTCCAAAAAACCCAGTATATAGGCAAGACAACAACATCTCTTTCTAGGCGTTTAACGATGCATAAACAACAGGGCTCCATTAAGGAACATATAATCTCTTCCCATAACCAAACCATCGCCAGAGAAATCCTAGTAAACAACACAGAAATCATCGATAGATACAGCGATAGCAGGCGGCTTGACGTTTGCGAGGCACTACACATCAAGAAGTCAACACCAGCAATCAACAGCCAATTATTGCACAACTATATTCTACCCACCTCAAGACTCCGCTCCAATATAGAAGCATCAAGAAATATGGACCAATAGGCTTTCTACAAACACTTCTATTCAATATCCATTGTTTCGTGTTCTGTCTTGTGTTGATACTTTTAATACCCTATTAATATCCTCTAATGCCACATCATCCTTCCCACCTCACTCAAATGTAATGCCACATCACCCTTCCCACCTCACTCAAATGTAGATATAAAATCAGGGAAATGCAAGTTCTAATCAGTTGTGTATTTGTGAAGTCTTTGAAAATGTAATAAGTTTTACGAAACGCGCCCGTGTCGCGTCAGACTAGAAATAAAAATGAATTTTGGAGAAGTGATTTTTGATTTACCTCCAACAGTGAAGCATAATGTACGAAAGATTGAGAAAATTCGTGTTAGAATTATTAATCTTACTTTTTCGGTCATATTTAATAAAATATATATATATATATATATATATATATATATATATATATATATATATATTTATTTAATAAAATATATATATATATATATATATATATATATATATATATATATATATATATATATATATATATATTATTAAATATGACCGAAAAAGTAAGATTAATAATTCTAACACGAATTTTCTCAATCTTTCGCACATTACGCTTCACTGTTGGAGGTAAATCAAAAATCAATTCTCCAAAATTCATTTTTATTTCTAGTCTGACGCGACACGGGCGCGTTTCGTAAAACTTATTACATTTTCAAAGACTTTAGTTCACAAATACACAACTGAATAGAACTTACGTATCTCCGATTTTATATCTACATTTGAGTGAGGTGGAAGGGGTGATGTGGCATTAACACAAGACAGAACAAAATGTGGTATTAATAGGTTATCCCTACAGACAAAAATCAGAGGATACAACTGACGATTTACTATAAAACCAGAAAAACGGCCAGCCTACTCATGAGAAACTCTCCAGACACAAAACAGAACGCTTTAAAAGAGACTAACGTCGTCTATGCCTTCAAATGCCCACTTGGGGACTGTAAGCTCCAAAAAACCCAGTATATAGGCAAGACAACAACATCTCTTTCTAGGCGTTTAACGATGCATAAGCAACAGGGCTCCATTAAGGAACATATAATCTCTTCCCACAACCAAACCATCGCCAGAGAAATCCTAGTAAACAACACAGAAATCATCGATAGATACAGCGATAGCAGGCGGCTTGACGTTTGCGAGGCATTACACATCAAGAAGTCAACACCAGCAATCAACAGCCAATTATTGCACAACTATATTCTACCCACCTCAAGACTCCGCTCCAATATAGAAGCATCAAGAAATATGGACCAATAGGCTTTCTACAAACACTTCTATTCAATATCCATTGTTTCGTGTTCTGTCTTGTGTTGATGAAATTAATACCCTATTAATACTCTTGTTCTGTCTTGTGTTGATGAAATTAATACCCTATTAATACCACATTTTGTTCTGTCTTGTGTTAATGCCACATCACCCCTTCTACCTCACTCAAATGTAGATATAAAATCGGAGATACGTAAGTTCTATTCAGTTGTGTATTTGTGAACTAAAGTCTTTGAAAATGTAATAAGTTTTACGAAACGCGCCCGTGTCGCGTCAGACTAGAAATAAAAATGAATTTTGGAGAATTGATTTTTGATTTACCTCCAACAGTGAAGCGTAATGTACGAAAGATTGAGAAAATTCGTGTTAGAATTATTAATCTTACTTTTTCGGTCATATTTAATAATATATGTCTACAGGAAAGACTGCTACCAAAATATACTAATATATATATATATATAAATATATATATATATATATATATATATATATATATATATATATATATATATATATATATATATATATATATATATATATATATATATATATATATATATAATATAATATAAGTATACCATTATACCATACAAGTTATATTTTTGTTATAGGAGAATGTGAGGACCAGCTTACAGTGTGCGGCTGGGCTTTGATAACCAGTCATGCATAACTGTCACAGTGAGTTAGTGTTTGTTTTCCGTGATGTTAAATAGGATGAATAATGCCATAAATAATGGTCGAGAGAAAGTTTTAAGAATATATAATATTCTTTCGCTGTTATGAAATATAAAAATTAAGGGCGGGGCTGGCTGTCCCTCCCTCCGTCATGGGAAAGGACGAGAGCTACAGTAAAGGCAGAATTTACTTTTTTTTGTATAATATAATAAAATATTAGATGTAATGGAACATTAATTATTCAGTTTTGAAAGTGCAGTGAACTTGAAAATCTGTCATTCTGCAAGTTAAATGTAACAGAAGGATTCGGTTCTGGTATTACAATAATTATATTTGGAATCTGTAGCGAAATGATCTACGTCGTCCGCTTGCAACCGTGTGTGTGTTCCGGGTTCGATCTCTAAAAGGCACAAAAACGGTTGGGTACGATCCCATTCACCTGATGTCAGCTCACCCAAGACTATAAAAGGTACCCGAGAGTAAGGCAACGGCCGTGGGAGGTGTCCAGGGGAAGGTCAGTAGCCGGCCAGGGCCGGATGGGGACCTTGATGAACATAACAGGCTTAATCCGGTCCCCGCCAATGGGAAACCATATTTGGATGTCATGAAAATAACGAGGCTTCCTGTGATGTGCATCCAGGCGTTCACTGCACTGAATATGATGCTGAACAATGTTACACAACAGCAACCAAATATATAAAACATATTTTTCTAAGTAATTTTAGCATGAAAATGTGCATTAAACATTGTTACAATAAAAACAATATAATTCCCTTTGTCAGGAACAGGAAGCCTGTACTTATGCTGGTGATTCAATGAAATATCTATGCCCAAGCTTACCACCAAGTGCTGTCGGGTCGTTGGGGATGTAACCTCGGCTACCAATGATTTTTGTACAGTCACGGTGGTCGAGAGGTTAAGGAACCAGGTACGCCATGGTGCATAGTGCTCCTGATTGTCTGGTTTCGAATTCTTCTGGGGTTTGGAGTTTTTAGTTATATATTTATATATATAATACAGTATGTATCTCTTAACTCTTCAAACTTTCATAAACTACCAAAAACTATTAGAATAATTAGTTTTAAAGAAATTAAGACAATTTTATAATTGTCGAATGTTGAGCTATCAAATACAGATGTTCATAAATGAGGTATATAATAATGTGTTCAATTTTATATAATATCATCACCGAGACTACTGAAGATAGTGGGCCTACACAAGGCTTCCTGTCCCCGTTGAGAAGTTGGTCTTCGGGTTAATTCGAAAAACTTATATATAGACTGTTGGGTGAAATTAATGTTTATGAGAAATGAGTTCATTGTAGAATGTCAGAACCGCTATATATATGTCTCATAGGCGTAGTACCTTCTTTTGATAATTAATTATTTACTCAGTGGAGGCTGGAATGTTGAAAAGATATAGGCATTGATTAGGTATAAGCTGAGACTATTAGCTGCATAAGAACCAGAAGAATATGAAGGTAAAACGACCCTTTGCCACTCTTTGAGATTGATCAAGTTAAGCTGTGATGATCAATTAATCCTTGTTATTATTGATGATTTTATTATTGTTATTATTCAGTGTAAGTGGAATCTCCATTATTGGGCTTCAGCTGAACATTACGTCAGTCTTTTTTGCTTTAAATTGCAGATGTATTTATGCCTCATTTGTCAAGTTAACTTTGTTAGTAATGAAAACATGCTCATATTGTGTTTCTTATTACTCTCTCATTCAATTTTCAAACAATTCATTCATACTGTTTTGAAGCATTTACAATATATATAAATTTAACTTTCTTTTACTTTTTTCACACTGGCGTGAAAAAAAGTTGTATATTGTGACTTTAAAACTGGGGGAATGACCTGTCAAAAGAAACATTAATGTGTCCCTTGGTCAAACTTTTATAAAGTTTGTATAAAGTATAAAGTCTATACAAGACACATACATGAACATCCTATTTTACTGTGTCTTTGAGTGTGTGTACATGTACAAATGTACCACAACTTTGTTTTCTGTTGTTCTAGGTCATCTATGTTAATATGTTTTAATAACTAAAAAAGAAGGTTGTGATGTATTTGTGTGTAGAAATTTAGCTCTCAGTACAAACACGTGTTTAAGAGTTAAGCAAATGTCATAAAAGTGTTGTTTGGTGCAGGTGGTGTACCAGAGGAGAGATCTGTACAAGACAGAGCCAGCGTACCGTATCTCAGGCAAGGAGACAGACATTCAGTGGGAGATCCTTACCAACGGCCCTGTTCAAGGTGAGCGTTTTTCCCTCTTTTGGGGTGAACGTGTGGAGGGGGTGTGTTGCTGGTGGCTTGCTTATGGTGTAAGTCATATAGTTTTAATATGACATTAAAATATGACATCAACCCCAGGCGACGTTGATTCAACGTCGATGACATTGAATTACTGTATTCTCAAGCATCTTTTGCCCACTGGGGAGAGGTTGGGAAGGAGAAAGGGAAAATGGAAGAGAGGCAGAGCGGCAGAGAGAGAGAGAGAGAGAGAGAGAGAGAGAGAGAGAGAGAGAGAGAGAGAGAGAGAGAGAGAGAGAGAGAGAGAGAGAGAGAGAGAGAGGGAAAGGGAGAGGGAGAGGGAGAGAGGAAGAGAAGGAGAGAACCTGGCACTGCTAAGTACCCCATCAAGTATACAGAATAACCAAAAAAGCTTTATCAAAATCAATATTTGTACTAATTAACCCTTTTTGTTGGCAGCAATAATGAGAGTACAGAAGGACCTGTTCATGTACCAAAGTGGAGTGTACTCCAGCACGGGGCTGGCGGGACAGGAGACGGCCACACATTCTGTCAGGATCATCGGCTGGGGAGAGGACAACTTCCTGGGATCTTTTCCTGTCAAATATTGGGTAAGGACAGTCTAACCTGAAGGGGGGGGGGAGACAAACAATTTAAAACTGATTATGAGTACAAGAATAATTACAGTTCAAAGCTTTCGAAATTGTGTGTGTGTAAAGTGACTGAGACTGTTTGTGCATGTATAATAGTGAAGCATTTGTTTATATAAAAAAATGTATATGGTATTTGGTAAAGGTGAGTGTGTGGGGTTCATTATAACTTCCATCGGCAGCTGGTGGCCAACTCGTGGGGTACTGACTGGGGTGAGAGAGGCTTCTTCAGGATCGTCCGTGGCTACAATGAGTCTGATATCGAGACTTTTGTCATTGCTGTACGTGCCCGACTTGGTAGCTACGCCAGAGGTGGCCGGACACAAGATTTACGAAGACCGGGGGGACGCAGTTATTAAAATGGTAACCACTTTCAGAACTATAGTGCGTTGAGAAAATACTACCAATGTCTGTCAAAGAATAAGTGTCACAATGCTATGGCTGGAAGATGTGAACATGAAACTCGCATTGCAAGGAGAAGGAAGAAGAAAGTAAGGTCCTTTGAGATTAATGTTTGCTGTTGTATGTAATACATTTGAGGGGTAATAATTAATATTAAAAGGTGTAAGTTAACATGAATGTAAATACAAATTAGGTTAAACCAATAAAATATAGTTTTCTTGTATGATACTTAATGCTAGTGACTGTAGACTACCTTAAGATTCTTCCAACTTTAGTGGTAAATTTTCATTCTAAGAAGCGAGAATTGCTACAACTTTTAATATTTTTAGTGCTTAAATATATATATATATATATATATATATATATATATATATATATATATATATATATATATATATATATATATATATATATATATATATATATATATATTTACCTCATAATATCAAGTAGGCATAATTTCGTTCACATTTAAAGTTGGCTAAATGTAGTTCTACATTTTATTGCATTTGAAAGGCTATTTCACAGTTTATAACCTTTTATTTGCAAGGCATTTTTGCTTTGGTCGAATTGGGCTCATGGAATATCTAATGGACACATGTGTCTTCTCTGGTGCCTCAGTCTTATTGCAGCCATCTGAGAAGCGTTTGAAGTTAGGATTTATACTGCTATTTAGAGGTTTTGAAGATGTATAATACACTTGAAAGTGTGTAGTGCTTTAATACTTAGCATGTTGAAATATATATATAAAGGTACAGCATGCTGTCTGGGGTTGGAGTGTGTTATTGCTCTAATTGCTGGTTTTTGTTGTGTAATTCTGTGTCCGAGACCATTTTGAGTCATGCAAGCCCAGGTGAAGATACCGTAGGTGAGACATTAATACACGAGTATATAATCTTATCAGTGCAGAGTGAGGTACATAGTAATTTATCATTATAAGGAAGCACATACTAAAGGCTTAGAACGCAACATAGTGATGAGTAGATAAAGGTATGTACACAATGTTCTTCCTTGTAATGTCTCGAAAAGATGTACATAGACGAGACTGGTAAATATTTTGCTAAATTTGTAAGACTCATTTGTCTTTGTCTTTAAGACAGTCTAAGTCTTTTTAAGACTAAAAGGCATTATTTTTAAGACGGTAGGTAATGAATATATTATTGCTTTCGTTAACTTAAGTGATACTGGCAATAATATTGATTTTGATAACTGCAAACAAATGCTTAAATCCAATAATTAAGACAAATTTTTTAATAAATAATTAAAAGTTCCGAATTTCAACGTATGAGTCAATATAATGTTAACAAAACAAATTGTACCAAGGTCAATGAAAACCTTTACCTAGTTTATGTATTGTTGTTGATCAAGCGGCAGTTATATATGGTCACAAGGGATTTTTCACATCATTTCTTATAAGATGAAGGATGTAAAGTATAATAATGTAGAAGTACATTAAATACATCATTGCATATTGCATCCATATACTGTAATCTTCAAGAATGGTGAAATAATTGTTTAATTTGAAAAGCTTCTGGAAATGCCGAGAATTTAGGTCTTTTGTTAATACGAATGTAAAAAAAAAGCGCAACAAATTTGTACAAATTAATTTTAGTTTACCAAACTAGTGGCCGCCAACATGTCAATTGGTCAAAGTGCTATTCTTTTACTAAAGATATATTTAATACTAATATATCTAACAGTATTTTGCTGTTCAATAGAGTGCAGCATAATAGATCATGAAAACACACTCAATACAATTCACAGAACGCTGCAAATCAAGATTTTGCTGTTCTTAAAAATTTCATTATTGATTTCTGTCTCTTGTATTAAAAAAATGTTGTATAAATAAAAAAAAAAAAAGCTTGTTGAAAATCCATTGGCCTGTGGGACGAGGCCACTATAAAATCATCTTGGTGCTTATTTCCTAAAGTTTTAACAAGAAATGATGTCCAATATACGGGATCAACTGCTGACCAAAATATATTAATTACTTCATGAAGGATTTATATAATAATTTACTACAGTCGCATGGTATTATGGTGTAAATGTGACTTTGACATCTCTGTGTATATTATCATGAACAAAACACTGCCATTTAAAGAAGCTTTAAACAATGTAAAAGGATGAAAATATTTAGCTTAGAAACAGACTTTTCTATATTCAATTACACACTTCCTCTGTGTCCATTTGCGTGAAATAAATATTACTATTAATATATGTCACTATATTAAATATTTTAATCATAATAATTTAATTACATTTTTTTAATTTTATGTACTAGAATGCCAGTTATAAATTTGAGAAGCTAAATTCTACAGAAGTAACGTGTTAAAATAATTCGTTAAGAGTATATTTTGTGCTAGAAGTTCAGTTAGATTATTTTCTTTTTATACGATAATTTGTAGAATGAGAAAATAATGTGTTTTAATTAGTTGGTTTAAATATGACCCCACAATCATGTGAAACATGACCATATTCATGCCTCATACATTGGTTATTTGACTTTTTTTTTTACATTTTTAAACAGTTACTACCATCAAATATATGGAATACTTATGTGCACATTATAATACAGGTATTGTTTCAATCCTAAATTGTGTATCATTAAAATTGTTTAAAGTACAAATCTTTATGTATAAAGTTACCCTTTATGAAAAATGTAGGCACACAAGTTTACGCACATAAATTTGCACACATACATACTTTGATAATCACATTGTTGAGGAATACGAACTTAGGTGGTAAAACGTAAACTTTATACGAACGAGATGGAAAAAAAAGTCACGTAAAAGCCTAGGATAAAACTTGTCACTAGAAGCTAAAGAAAAATTGAAAAATACTCCGTTATTAACATAAGATCCTAACACTGAAGTTCAAAACTAGAAATAATAAGACCACATGGTTTTGTGAGAGGATAAACACTGAAGAATACATCAACCAAAGGAAAGGCTTCTTAGAGATCCATTTGCTGTGAGGCCTGCGATTTAATGTATTGATGTACTGTGCTGATAGTCAGGATTATACTTATTACATTTAGTATTAAATGTATTCTCTATTCAGAGGATGGAGTTTAGAGTTTATTAACAGAAAATAAGAAGAATATATAGGGAGGTAAATGTAACAACACAATTAAGTGTATTTATGTACTATGCAGACAGTCAGGAATGTATTAATTACATTTAGTATTAAAACGTACTGTCTATTCGGAGGATTATGAATGGCTTCCAGCCAGTTTTTGTGTATTGGAGTCTTGGGGGTGAGGGTTTTTGAATAGGGTTAATTGATTGTCAATACTATTGGTAGTGACATTATCCCCTCTCCTCTAATTGGGTGTTCAGGGAGGGGTGGTTGTTTGACCATAATATGCATAGCTTGCCACTCTGAACTTGCCTAACTCATTAGTTGGGTAGAATGGCCTCAAATGGGTAAAATTTCCGTTCCCTATTATATTGTGTATGACTTCTCCTGCCTGAATGTTTCTGCCGTGTCCCAAGGTTCGGTGTTTTGCGTTCAGATCTCTCAGGAAGTAGGCAGATCTATTCCTCCTGGTGAGATTCATGATGTCGGCCAAGAGAATGTAAGGTCGTCTTGGTGGTTGGTGGCAAGTTCCAATGATTGTACCTTTTGTCGTTTAGAGCTCAATTGCCAGGAAGTTTTCCTGAAAATGATCTTTGAGTTTGAGTGGTAGATATCTCTTTACATCAATTGCTGCTCCATCGTTGGCCTGGTCAGGGGCCAGATTCACGAAGCAATTACGCAAGTACTTACGAACCTATACATCTTTCCTCAATCTTTGACGGCTTTGGTTATTAAACCAAATTTAATAAAAACTGCTATTAAACAGTTTACAAAAATGAAAACATCCCAATCAACTGTTGTTATTGTTATAAACAGCCTCCTGGTGCTTTGGAGCTCATTAACTGTTTAATAATTGTAAACAAAGCCGCCAAAGATTGAGAAAAAATGTACAAGTTCATAAGTGCTTGCGTAACTGCTTCGTGAATCTGACCCCAGTTCTGTTGACCTGGCAAGTTATGTGTTAACAGTATTTATCTTCTTCTTTTTCTATGGCTGTTAATGAGTATTATATCCGGGTCTACGTCTCTGTATAAGTTGATGAGTTCCATTGCTCTGTGCGGAGTTCAGTTTAGTGCATTGCGTTGCATTATTTTTAATGACTGGATAGCTAGGTTGAAACTGATAAGTTTGATCAAACTGAAAGGTTTGATCAAACACCAAGAATTGTTTAGGGTCGAGGCGAATCCATTGCGCATTGTGTTAAATTTATTGCTACTTATCTGTTGGGTTATTTGGTGAGTTTGGTTGAAATCTTGTGGCATTATATAGTCGTAGACCTGACCTTTAGTGACGTTGAGAAGGTTGTGTTGGAATATTATTTGTTGAGTTTTTACAAGCTCTAGAAGAGTCTTACGGTTAATATTGTGGGTCTTGCTTGTCGAGAAGAATTCGATCTTGATTGAGGGTTCTTCTGAATCTTAGTATTGTGTTTGAGTCTACCCCATTGTCTGTGTGTGTGAGGTTAGCATTGATGCCCACTGCGAGTTAATTGTCTATCTCGGCTATTTCGTTATTATTCTCTATTTGTGGTGTCTCCTGTGGTGCTTGTAGGTTTGTAGCCTACCTTTGGGATCATTAGTGGTGGTTGCTTGTGTTTCATGTTCCTCTGGTTTAGTGAGGCTTTCTGCATTCGTGGGTCCTTGCACTTGTTGGGAGTTAGTACCATGTAAGGGTGTGCTGATAATGTTGCTGGCCACTAGGGTTCTTACGATATCGAGGGAAGGAACATTGTCTGGGAAGTCCATTTTGGGAAAACCATTATTCCTATACATTTGCTTAACTTCGGGTCTGAATGATCCTGGCTTAGCTACGTTTTCTAGGTGAGCATAGATCCTGCTGCTCAAGATTTGTGTTGGTAGGTCACCATTTACCAGCTAGGGTATTTGTGCTGAATTGTTTGATGCCTAATTTGTCCTTACATTTATTGTAGTTATACCTGCATTGGTATTGTTGGCCATTGTTTTCTTGTTTGTTGCAGCTTTGTCTGGTTTTGTTTTGGTTTGAGGGGGAGACTTTCTTGTAGGAGAGATGGATGGACCCTTCCTCCACAATTGAGGCACTTGGCGTTTCTTTTGTCTTTGCACTCCCTGAAAATGTGACCCTGCTGGCCACATTCAGAACATAATTTGATAATCTTATGCTGGCAGTCTGCGGTTGTGTGGTTGTACTTGTAGAGTGTCCAACATGGGGGTTATATTGAAGTATACTCCTTGTTTTAAGTTGTTGTTGACTGCTCAGGTGGTAGTAGTTGCAGTAAATATCTAGGCTGAGGGCTCTTTGTGCCATGGTGATTTTTTCAAATCTTACTTTCATCGTTCATGGCGTCCTTGGCATGAGAATTACTTCTTCTACCTTGGCCCAATCATTTCTTCTATGTCTTCGCGAATGCTTTCAAGGGCATCTTGAATAGGTGATGCATCAAGTCTCTTCATGACTATTGTCATCCTGGCCTGCAGCGCTGGGGGTATAATGACATCAAGTTTGTACTTTGTATGTTCTCTCCCTTGATTACGATGTCAACATCTTCATCCTGGTAGCACAGTGCTATGAATGCGGAGTCCTTGGTGGTATATATCTGGAAAATCGTACTATGAGAGGGACCAACATTTGGGCTTGTTCATTGTTTAATATAGCATACCCCACTCCCAATAAGGGAGTGGGGTATGCGTAAGGGAGTGGGAATAAGGGTATAAGGGATTTTTACTCGATAAGCTCTCACTATCTCGGTACTTGTTGCTCATTCTTTTTTTGGGGGTTTTCTATGTCTTAATTTTTCCTCTCCCCTCCTAACAATAAGCGCTTCTGGTAGCTGGCTTGGAGTTTTATCTCTCCAGTGTTTATGTTAGGTCTTATTCTTCTCGTCTTCCCTGGATCCTCTGACCGCTGACTGCTGTTAGCTGGCTTAGAGCTTTCCATAGCTAAGATAACACTTTATTCTATTACTTGTCCCTGGAATACGAACCGCTAATCTGCTTATACTCGATGGTCGAGTGGTTAAGGTGTTCTGTACACCAATTGCAGAGTGCTCCTGGTATTATGGGTTCGAGTCACTTCTGGGGTGTGAGTTTTCAGTTACATACATATATATATATATATATATATATATATATATATATATATATATATATATATAGATATATATATATATATATATATATATATATATATATATATTTCATTGAATATGACCGCATATTCTGTATTTATTATTTTCTGGTTTAGGGCTTCTATCCCTCTAACTATTTTCTTAGCATCAGGGCTTAATTGGAATAGGAGTTCTCCAAAACTCATTTTCGTACTTTTAAGGTGAAGAAAAGAAGTGATTTACTATAGAGTGTATTACACTTATTTGTATAATTTGCACGACGTTTCGAACCTCCATGGTTCATTCTCAAGTGAACAATCTTACAATACTAGTTGATTTTATACCCGCATTAGGTCAGGTGATAATACAATGAAGGTGAAAAACATGGGGGGATACATAAGGGATAAACATAGGGGCTGCAGAAGGCTTATTGGCCCATACGAGGCATCTCCTATCTAAACACAAAGATTAATCCAGTGTAATTGGCCTGTTATGTTGGACATTGTCTTCTCTGTTGGCATCGATATGTTCTTGTCTTGTCCTTACTCTCATGGTGGGTAGAGTAAATAGTTCCGTGATTTGGGTGTTCATGGTAGGTCGCTCTATCCTTATGTGAATTGCCTCAAGAATTTGCAATCTTCTTGAATCTTGGGTTTTATCTATTATGCAAGTATTCTTGTTCAACATTTCTCTTGTTAGAGTAATGTCATGGGCTTGTCTCATGTGATTCCTAGGGGCACCAGATTGAAGATGGCATGTCAAACGCCTCGTCAGCTTGGTCGACGTCATACCTATGTACTTACATTGAAGGTTACATCCTTCGTGGGGGCAAGTGTACATGTATACAACGCTTGACTGCTGTAGAGGGTTCTCCGTCGGCTTCGGGCTGTTTTTGATAAGGAGTTCGGAAGTCTTCTTGGTTTTGTAGAATATTATCAGGTTTATGTTTTGGTTAGGAGTAGTGCTTTTTACTCCTTTACGGATTATTTCTTTCATTATTCTTTCCTCTTTTATATGTTCACTGTGCATGGTTGATTTGTAATATAATTTTATTGGGGGTGTTGTGGTTTCTGTTCTAGGTTCTGAATTATACCAACGGTCCAAGTGTCTTCTTATAGCAGCGTTTATTTCCGCGTTGCTATATCCGTTGTTCACCAATACCTGAGTTACTCTTTCAAACTCTCTACTCACGTTGCTCCATTCAGAGCAGTGGGTAAGCGCTCGACGAATATAAGCATTGAGAACACTGGCTTTGTATCTTTGGGGGCACTCACTTCTACCGTTCAGGCATAATCCTATGTTGGTGGGCTTGGTATATACGTTGGTGCTTAAAGAGATACCAACGTATATACCAAGCCCACCAACATAGGATTATGCCTGAACGGTAGAAGTGAGTGCCCCCAAAGATACAAAGCCAGTGTTCTCAATGCTTATATTCGTCGAGCGCTTACCCACTGCTCTGAATGGAGCAACGTGAGTAGAGAGTTTGAAAGAATAACTCAGGTATTGGTGAACAACGGATATAGCAACGCGGAAATAAACGCTGCTATAAGAAGACACTTGGACCGTTGGTATAATTCAGAACCTAGAACAGAAACCACAACACCCCCAATAAAATTATATTACAAATCAACCATGCACAGTGAACATATAAAAGAGGAAAGAATAATGAAAGAAATAATCCGTAAAGGAGTAAAAAGCACTACTCCTAACCAAAACATAAAACTGATAATATTCTACAAAACCAAGAAGACTTCCGAACTCCTTATCAAAAACAGCCCGAAGCCGACGGAGAACCCTCTACAGCAGTCAAGCGTTGTATACATGTACACTTGCCCCCACGAAGGATGTAACCTTCAATGTAAGTACATAGGTATGACGTCGACCAAGCTGACGAGGCGTTTGACATGCCATCTTCAATCTGGTGCCCCTAGGAATCACATGAGACAAGCCCATGACATTACTCTAACAAGAGAAATGTTGAACAAGAATACTTGCATAATAGATAAAACCCAAGATTCAAGAAGATTGCAAATTCTTGAGGCAATTCACATAAGGATAGAGCGACCTACCATGAACACCCAAATCACGGAACTATTTACTCTACCCACCATGAGAGTAAGGACAAGACAAGAACATATCGATGCCAACAGAGAAGACAATGTCCAACATAACAGGCCAATTACACTGGATTAATCTTTGTGTTTAGATAGGAGATGCCTCGTATGGGCCAATAAGCCTTCTGCAGCCCCTATGTTTATCCCTTATGTATCCCCCCATGTTTTTCACCTTCATTGTATTATCACCTGACCTAATGCGGGTATAAAATCAACTAGTATTGTAAGATTGTTCACTTGAGAATGAACCATGGAGGTTCGAAACGTCGTGCAAATTATACAAATAAGTGTAATACACTCTATAGTAAATCACTTCTTTTCTTCACCTTAAAAGTACGAAAATGAGTTTTGGAGAACTCCTATTCCAATTAAGCCCTGATGCTAAGAAAATAGTTAGAGGGATAGAAGCCCTAAACCAGAAAATAATAAATACAGAATATGCGGTCATATTCAATGAAACATGTTTGAAAGAAAACCTGCTGCCAGTATACACCAATATATATATATATATATATATATATATATATATATATATATATATATATATATATATATATATATATATATATATATATATATATATATATATATATATATATATATATATATATATATATATATAATGTTGGTCACCTAATTCTCCTCCAGTACTCAGAGTGCCAGCCTGGGAGGATAAAACCTTTACAATTCTCAAACAACGTAAACAAACTATTTCTCAACCTTGTTAAACCTTTTCCCACAAATCTATCCCACAGAATAGGTATTGGAAGCATAATAAATGAAATAAACGGTCAAGTTAAATATATCTTCTTTTTATCTTCTTCTAATCACTACAATACATTATTTGTATTCATGTTGAATCAACAAAATTTGCAACACCTTGAGAGAAATCAGAATAATAAAGGAGAAAGTTTGCAATATTTGTGCACGAAAGATACTACGGGAAAATTCGCAGGGGTGCATTGTGCTCCTTGCTAAACAGGTCCGCAGAATTCATGGCCAAACTTGGAGCACGCTACGACAAAGTTCAGCAATTCTCACTTCAGACAACAACGAACGATCTCAAGGCTCTTTCCTGCACACACACTGGCGCGAAGAAGGCAGTGAGTAGGTGTGTGCGTGTGTGTGGTTGTAGGTGTGTGTGTGTGTGTGGTTGTAGGTGTGTGTGTGTGTGTGTGTGTGGTTGGTTGTAGGTATGTGTGTGTGTGTGTGGTTGTAGGTATGTGTGTGTATGTGGTTGTAGGTGTGTGTACATGTGTGGATGTAGGTATGTGCGTGTGTGTGGTTGTGGGTGTGTGCGTGTGTGTGGTTGTAGGTGTGTGTGTGTGTGTGTGTGTGGTTGTAGGTGTGTGTGTGTGTGTGTGTGTGGTTGTAGGTATGTGTGTGTGTGTGGTTGTAGGTATGTGTGCGTGTGTGTGTGGGTGTGTGTGCATGTGTGGATGTAGGTATGTGCGTGTGCGTGGTTGTAGGTGTGTGTGTGCGTATGTTTGGTTGTAGGTGTGTCTGTGGTTGTGCATGTGTGGTGTGTGTGGGGTTTTACATGTACTCACCTGGTTGTGCTTGCGGGGGTTGAGCTTTGTCTCTTTGGTCCCACCTCTGTATGTATGTATGTATGTTCCATTCACCTTGGCTCTAGGAGCCTCGAACCGTGGACACCTCGCGTGTGAGGCCGTAGCTCTATCAACTGGGCTATGAGTAGCCTTAATAAGGAAACTTTCCAGAACCAGCGTCGTGCTGCCAAACTGGAATTTTTCGGCCTTTGTATTCAATTCTAATAAGATTACTCGCAGCTCAATCTAGAGAGCTACGGCTTCACATGCCTCGGGGTCCGCAGTTCGAGTCTCCTGCAGCCCAGGTGAAGGGCATGTTTATTTCCAGGGAAGTGTGGATGACAATTTATATTCCTTTGAGCTTCAGTAGTTGAAAGTTGAACATTCCATTTTCCTACACGGTAATTGGAGGCTCTGATGGGCAAGGATCATCTAACACCTTGAAGAAATAACGAAAATATCCACATAAATGTAATTTTCTCTACAGGGAAATGCGTAAATGTTTAATATCCAATTTATTATTAAGCTCATTATAATTATTATTACTTGCTCATCAACTCATTTTTCCTAACAATGTGTTGAGAAAACATGATGATATGTATGATATTTGAATTGGCTGTATCTCGGTAAATATGTGTATAAAGGCCTTAGTATTGAAAATTAGCAAAGCAAGAGATAACTAAAACAAACGTAAAGAGATGCGGTAAATCCAATGGTATCATTTTCAAAACCATTCTATGGCTAGTTTTGATTTTGATTTTTGCGGAAAGTTACTATTTCACCAAGACGGGGATTCCTCTTTCCTGGCGGCTGGTTCATTATCGTAAGTGAACTCTTATCTTCCTCCATGTATATATTAGAACTTTGATAACTGATACCACCACAACTATTCCATAGTCCGATGGTTCTTGCACCACAAGCGACTCCATAGTATGATTATTGTAGCACCATAAGCGACTCCATTGATGGTTCTAGCACCATAAGCGACTTCATTGATGGTTCTAGCACCATAAGCGACTCCATTGGTGGTTCTAGCACCATAAGCGACTTCATTGATGGTTCTAGCACCATAAGCGACTCCATTGGTGGTTCTAGCACCATAAGCGACTCCATTGATGGTTCTAGCACCATAAGCGACTTCATTGATGGTTCTAGCACCATAAGCGACTCCATTGATGGTTCTAGCACCGTAAGCGACTCCATTGATGGTTCTAGCACCATAAGCGACTCCATTGATGGTTCTAGCACCATAAGCGACTCCATTGATGGTTCTAGCACCATAAGCAACTCCATTGATGGTTCTAGCACCATACGCGACTTCATTGATGGTTCTAGCACCATAAGCGACTCCATTGATGGTTCTAGCACCA
Source organism: Procambarus clarkii (assembly GCF_040958095.1). Taxonomy (NCBI): domain Eukaryota; kingdom Metazoa; phylum Arthropoda; class Malacostraca; order Decapoda; family Cambaridae; genus Procambarus; species Procambarus clarkii. Next base: position 27,973,429 of record NC_091171.1, on the reverse strand, counting down.
TAAGCAACTCCATTGATGGTTCTAGCACCATAAGTGACTCCATTGATGGTTCTAGCACCATAAGCAACTCCATTGATGGTTCTAGCACCATAAGCGACTCCATTGATGGTTCTAGCACCATAAGCGACTCCATTGATGGTTCTAGCACCATAAGTGACTCCATTGATGGTTCTAGCACCATAAGCGACTCCATTGATGGTTCTAGCACCATAAGCGACTCCATTGATGGTTCTAGCACCATAAGCGACTCCATTGATGGTTCTAGCACCATAAGCGACTCCATTGATGGTTCTAGCACCATAAGCGACTCCATTGATGGTTCTAGCACCATAAGCGACTCCATTGATGGTTCTAGCACCATAAGCGACTCCATTGATGGTTCTAGCACCATAAGTGACTCCATTGATGGTTCTAGCACCATAAGCGACTCCATTGATGGTTCTAGCACCATAAGCAACTCCATTGATGGTTCTAGCACCATAAGCGACTCCATTGATGGTTCTAGCACCATAAGCGACTTCATTGATGGTTCTAGCACCATACTGGATTCCATAGCTGAACTAGCTCCCTGGAAACACAAACCGAAACTGTCTCTATTTTCCGCTTGTTACAACTTGTAATAAAGTTGTTACATCTTGGTTTAACGTGTTTATGACGTATTAGAACGTTGTAACAACTTGCTATATTGGTTGTTATAACTGGTTAGGTGTTAAAACTTGTTCGAACGTTGTACCAACGTCGTAGTTTCGGTGTGTGTTTGGCGGATGGTTCTATAGCATCATAAGTAATTCCATACTCTGATCTGATAGTTCTTGTACCATTCCCCTCAGTGGACTCCTATATCCTTGTATTCCTCCGCGGGTATCCTTCATGATAAGGTAGGATGACCCTCATCCTTAGATATCCAATATGTTGCTGATTATGAGGGCAGGTATATCATCACTGGACATCCAACATCCTGATGCTAATGCAGGTTGGTTAGTGAATATCCAACATCATATTTTAGGCAGATCTTTCTCTTAAACATTTAGTATCCTGATTCAGGCAGGACTCCCTCCAGTGGGATATCCAACATCCTTTGACAATGTAATCAATGATGACATTGTCATGATGACAATGTCATCAAACAGCAATGTCATCCTGATGACATTGCTGACAGAAGAGTTATCTACACAGTGATTGGAGGTTCTGATAGACCCTCAATCAGCTTGAAAAAAATAACAACAATACATAAATGACGAACAAAGAAATGCGTAAATTTGTAATTTCATTTATAACTATATCACAGTTTTAGTTTTTTAACTAAAATTACAAAATACTGCATAGTGTCCCTAGACATGGATCCCGGGTTCGACTTCCGAGGCTGGAAGACGTTTGGGCACGTTTCCTTACACCACATGGTCCTGTTCACCTAGCAGTTAATAGATTCCCGAGAGTTAGGCAACTGTTGTGGGCTGTACCGTGGTAGCTGGTCTAGAGACCTTACCTGTAAAGCTTATTTTTTAAAATTTATTATTTTTTTTTATTTTTTTTTATTTAATTTAATTTAATTAATTTAATTTAATATATATAATTTATTTAATTTTAATTTAATTTAATTTAATTTAATTTAATTAATTTAATTTAAAATAAATATATTCATTTATTAATTTATTTATTTTTAAAATATATTATTTATTAAAATTTACTTAGCAATAGGGATATACCTGAGAGTTCTATCGTAGGGAAGGTCAATATTCGGCTTAGTGGAAGCTCTTTAAAAGCCTTTTCTCCCATGAGCGAGATAACTACCACCGCTGTTGAAATACTTCCAATTAGTCTTAAGGTACAACCTTGACGCTGAAATAATTCAGTCTTGTTTACCATCAGCTCATGTAAGTGATCGACGAGCTTTCATCCATGTTTCCTGAATGTTTTCTAGCCTATTAATCGCCTCTCTATATTGTATGTCGTGAGCATGGCTACTACTTCTTCCCACCTGTATCATGATAACAGACGTAGCTTTAATAGTATCATAGTATATCCTCATGGTTCATGTTACCTCACAGTGAGAAGAGGAAAGAGTATTTGAATACAATATGCAAAGCTCCGTCATAAACTGCTATACACCCATACTGCTATACAGTCATATAAGGAGTAAAACAATAATCAAAATGTTGATGAAAAATGTATATTTATAACCGCCTCAAAGAATGATAAAGACGTGTGTGAGAAACATAATAAAATATTTCAAGTGGCTCTCAGAGGTGATCTGCCTGGATTGCGAATGTGGATATAGAACCAAGCAGCTCTGTTGGCTTTTAGGATGATCAGAAATGGTCTATGGAAACTAAATTTGATGGTTCTGAATAGTTTTTTTCTAATTCGACATGCCTTATGGTGTAGGTGTCAGATACGAAGCTACTTTTAGAATAAATACCGGCAAACGAACCAGTATGAGGTCCTCCCGGCCGAGCAGCAGCTGTCCTGGATATAACGCTGAAGCAAGAGTTAGCCCGCAGTGTGAAGGAAGCATTTTTAATTTACTCAACCGTCTGAGGTGAAAGTCTAGCAGAGAATGATGATGAAGGCCTTTCGGTTGTTCCTGATCTTGTCTTCCTGAGTTGACTTTGTAAAAGAAACTTCAAGAAAATTGCTGGTTTGATATATTAAAAAAAGTGTATACAGCTAGTGAGATATGCCTCTCGAAGGTGAATAACAATTTTGAATTAAAAAAAAATCCTTCAAGCTCAGAGAGAGAGCGAGAGATGATGTCTGAAATAATATAAATGTATTTCCATTTTCAAAATAGATTAAAAGAAAAGGGGACTGCTGTTACTTTACCAAAGTGACAAGCCAATATTGTTGTGTAACAGATCATGGGAACGAATGACCGGCTCAACAGTGACCGACAATGTCACATTAATTTATTCTTATTACATTTCATCTAGTTTACAGCATCAACGGGAGATGATGGACTCATCTCCCACACTTAATTGTGTCCGGAAAAACAAATAAAGTTTACCTTGCGAATTTTATATTAAATAGCTCTGCGTTACATAAAACACACACACGAATTACGAGTTTAGTTATCACACATTTAGTTATTATTAGGATAACTAAACGTGTAAACACCCACTGAAGGAGGAATCACCGTTTTCTTGGGTGACACTGAGGGAGGGAACAACCCCCTCGTAACACTACCAACTGTCATCCACCCTCACCCACCGGGAAGCAAGAGCCAAGCAGGGAATATTTACATTAGGAAGCATTATTGTATACGACTCTGAACACCGTCAATATGCCTTCAAGGCTCAAACTCTCCCTCCATCACACTCTAGCTTTGTTTCTTGGTATATACTTTAATCTTCTTTACTCATTTACCTGCTTGCTATAATAACCCAGGTTAAAGTTGAGTTTTTTTTATAAGCTCAGAACTCTATAAAGAAAACTCAGATGAAAACTTTGTTCATTAATTATCGAGAGTGTGTCTAAGTACGTGATGTGGTGGTGTCAGGGGTTACTTGGGCGGGGTAACTGGTGGGATTCTCACCTCTCCCGTACCTCTTACCAACCCGTCAAATCACTTTAGAGGGGAAAAGAGTGCTAATGAATTTTAAAGTCTTAAAAGATAGGAGTTTATAAGCGTATTATATTACTGGAAAAATAAAGGCTGGTAACTTTTCCTCTAGGCCTTGGCTTTTAGAGAGGTAGTATCACTAAGTCAAATCAAAGACCTTAAAGGCACCCAAAAGAGGCCTATACCCTCTATCCAACACTTATATAGCTCAGGGTAAATTTTTTTTCGAATGAAATCGAAAAAATCAGTGTTGCCAAAGTCTTCCACTTCGTTGCGAGTCTTGTCATTTAATTAAAAAAAGGTTTACAGGAGTCATATAACAGCTGAACCAATCAAAACAATAATATACATGACACGAAGTTCAGACATTTATTATATATGAGATACTTATATAATAAAATATAAACACCTTAAAGAAAAAGTCAATGATTTCTTGGATAGATATTTCAGCGCATGAGGTTTCGCCTATATAGTTTGTTGACTTGAAGAAAAAATCCATTCAGACGTTGTAGGGTTTACCTACACCTGATGCACCTGCTCACCTAGCAGTAAATAGGTACCAGGGAGTTAGGCATCTTTCGGGATCCATCATGACTGTGATATTGGGAAACCATACGAAAAAAAAAAAACAGAAGACATAATTTTGGTCAACGTTTGACTTCTGTCAACACGCTGACAAAAATAGTCTATCAACGTCTCCATATATCATATTCCAGGTAATACAAGTCAATATTTTTTAGTTATGGTGCTACAGTTTGTAGCCAACTTCTAATCTGAAATTTCTAACCGGGTCACTGTGTGACCTGGCTACTGTGTGACCTGTACACTGTGTGACCTGGGCACTGTGTGACCTGTACACTGTGTGACCTGGGTACTGTGTGACCTGTACACTGTGTGACCTGGGCACTGTGTGACCTGGTCACTGTGTGACCTGGGTACTGTGTGACCTGTACACTGTGTGACCTGGGCACTGTGTGTGACCTGGGCACTGTGTGTGACCTGGGCACTGTGTGTCACCTGGGCACTGTGTGCGACCTGGGCACTGTGTGTGACCTGGGCACTGTGTGTCACCTGGGCACTGTGTGCGACCTGGGCACTGTGTGTGACCTGGGCACTGTGTGACCTGGGCACTGTGTGACCTGTACACTGTGTGACCTGGGCACTGTGTGACCTGTACACTGTGTGACCTGGGTACTGTGTGACCTGTACACTGTGTGACCTGGGCACTGTGTGACCTGGTCACTGTGTGACCTGGGTACTGTGTGACCTGTACACTGTGTGACCTGAGCACTGTGTGTGACCTGGGCACTGTGTGTGACCTGGGCACTGTGTGTGACCTGGGCACTGTGTGTGACCTGGGCACTGTGTGTGACCTGGGCACTGTGTGACCTGGGTACTGTGTGACCTGTACACTGTGTGACCTGTACACTGTGTGACCTGGGCGCTGCGTGACATGTACATTGTGTGACCTGGGCAGTGTGTGACCTGGTCACTGTGTGTGACCCGTACATTGTGTGACCTGGGCACTGTGTGACCTGGTCACTGTGTGTGACCTGGTCACTGTGTGTGACCTGGGCACTGTGTGACCTGGTCACTGTGTGACCTGGGTACTGTGTGACCTGTACACTGTGTGACCTGGGCACTGTGTGACCTGGTCACTGTGTGACCTGGGCGCTGTGTGACCTGGGCGCTGTGTGACCTGGTCACTGTGCGTGACCTGGGCACTGTGTGTGACCTGGGCACTGTGTGTGACCTGGGCACTGTGTGTGACCTGGGCACTGTGTATGACCTGGGCACTGTGTGTGACCTGGGCACTGTGTGTGACCTGGGCACTGTGTGTGACCTGGTCACTGTGTGACCTGGTCACTGTGTGACCTGGTCACTGTGTGTGACCTGGGCACTGTGTGTGACCTGGGCACTGTGTGTGACCTGGGCACTGTGTGTGACCTGGGCACTGTGTGTGACCTGGGCATTGTGTGACCCGTACACTGTGTGACCTGGGTACTGTGTGACCCGTACACTGTGTGACCCGTACACTGTGTGACCTGGGTACTGTGTGACCCGTACACTGTGTGACCTGGACATTGTGTGACCTGAGCGCTGTGTGACCTGGGCACTGTGTGACCTGGGTACTGTGTGACCTGGGCACCGTGTGACCTGGGCACCGTGTGACCTGGGCACCGTGTGACCTGGGCACTGTTTGACCTGGGCAAAGAGTGCCCAGGTCACTGTTCCTGGGCACGATGCCTATTGGCAATATGACTCTTGAGTGCTATTTTTTAGTAGATTTCAAGTTGATTTGCACATATTAGGAGTTTTAAATTACGAATTTGAACGCTCAAGTGTCATATTTCCGACAGGCATCGTATTTTGAAACTGCAGGTTAATTTGTGCAAAGTCTGACAAATATGGACCAATAGGAACTGCCTCGTGTGGACCAATAGGAGCCGCCTCATGTGGACCCATATAAGCTGCCTCATGTGGACCAATAGGAGCTGCCTTATATGGACCAATAGGAGCTGCCTTATATGGACCAATAGGAGCTGCCTTATATGGACCAATAGGAGCTGCCTCATGTGGACCAATAGGAGCCGCCTCGTGTGGACCAATAGGAGCCGCCTCGTGTGGACCAATAGGAGCCGCCTCATGTGGACCAATAGGAGCCGCCTCGTGTGGGCCAGTAACTGTTGCCCGGTAACTTGTTCCATAAATCTTTAACCGTTTTTTCCAAACCAATATTTACCCAGGTCTTTTCTGAATCCTAAACGTCTCCAATTTCATTCCGTGACCTTACCCATCGTGCCGTGTCTACCTAAGCATGTCAAGACGCCACGGAGCGCCTTAGTCGTCAATGTTTTTCACTTCCTGAGACTGATAAGCAAGAGCAACCCTGCTGCTCATGTCATAGGCACCTTTTTTACCCGGATATATAAGAGTCAACTCTGCCATTTAATCCTCAGGGAGGGGATTATATTGCCCATTACATTTCATTGTCAAAGACCTATTTCTGAATATTATTAAGGATTCTCTCGATTCGTTGATTGATTTTGGACACTTACCGATCTTTGAAAGGTCGATTTCTAGGATTATGTATCGTGTTGGGGTCTATATTGTGGAGAGTCGTGCATGGTATAGGGTCATGCATAGTAGAGGACTAGTCCTAGCATAAGATCATACATGGTATAGGGCCATACATGGGATGGAGCCATGCTTGATATAGGGGCCATGCATAGTATAGGACCAGGCATGGTATCTGACTGGTCATTGCGAATTTATTTGCTATGGGAATTTTTTAAGTTATTTGTTGTGCTAATTTAACCGATTTTATTTTTTTTACTCTGCTATCGTATCTCACTCATCCCTGTTTCGTTTTTCTCATTCGCTTCCCCCACTTCTCGTTCCATATACTTCCCTTCTTTCACTTCACTCCCTTTCTTTCTCTCTGTCTCTCCCTCCCTCTCTCTCTCTCTCTCTCTCTCTCTCTCTCTCTCTCTCTCTCTCTCTCTCTCTCTCTCTCTCTCTCTCTCTCTCTCTCTCTCTCTCTCTCTCTCTCTCTCTCTCTCTCTCTCTCTCTCTCTCTCTCTCTCTCTCTCTCTCTCTCTCTCTCTCTCTCTCTCTCTCTCTCTCTCTCTCTCTCTCTCTCTCTCTCTCTCTCTCTCTCTCTCTCTCTCTCTCCCTCCCCCTCTCTCTCTCTCTCTCTCTCTCTCTCTCTCTCTCTCTCTCTCTCTCTCTCTCTCTCTCTCTCTCTCTCTCTCTCTCTCTCTCTCTCTCTCTCTCTCTCTCTCTCCTCCCAATAAGACGTACACAAACATGTCCACATTTCCACTCAGTGCACGTGCCGACATCCCTACACATGCTGGGAGATACTCCGAGAGATACCTGCTGCTGTTACAGCCTTCCCCACCCTTCTCTTCCTCCTGATATATATATATATCTAAAACCTCTAATTCATTCCTCCACACACACACACACACACACACACACACACACACACACACACACACACACACACACACACACACACACATAGTCTCCACTTCCCACTCTCACAGACTATATTCCTCACACAACTCAGTTCTCACTAACCAATACTCAGTCCACCATAGTGATCACCATCTTATCTAACCCTCCACCACACATCCCATATTACAAACTCCACATCCCCCACTTAATGTATCACTGCCTGAACCCCATCCTCCCTGTAGACCCTACACTCCATCATTACTCATTACTCCCACCAATAAAAAAGCCTCACTCAGTCCGTCACTCCTCCATAGACCCGACTCCATCCTGCCTACTTTCTCCTCTAATGTCGACGATGGGTAGAGTCGTCCTGCAATGAAAACAACATTGGCGATTCCTTTCCGATCGCCCGCGGAACCAAATTGAATCACACACACCAAAGAAATCCTTTTTCCTACTCTTCCATCTGGAGGGAAAGTCTATTTCTGCTCCCGTCTTAGTCCGGAAAGTCTTTTTCTGCTGCCGTTCTCACCAGTAAAGTCTGTTTCGGAAGTCTGTGAAACGAATCGATTTCTGTTGATTTCAAGGTATATGCTTTTTATTTCTGCTGCATTTTTTGTGGGTAATAATATTTGTCTCATAACTTTCTACTCAAAAATGCATATTTTTCCATCTGTAAAGTCATTGTTACGGCTTTTATGAAACAAAACAATTATCATTTTTTATTTCTCCTTGACTATTTTCGCAATGATATTTGATATCTTAAATTAACAGGATATCTCATTCGACTCTTTTAAGTGAAAGTCAGTTTTTTTCTGTGATTGTTATTCCATGTTGAGCAAATATTCATGCCATGTTGCGTGAATGTTGCACGAGCATCATGGTATGCCGGTTGGGATTCCAGTAAAGTTTACGTCCAACAAGGTAAACACAACGATATTTCTACGTCGCTACAAAGTTGTAATAACGTCTCATCGACGTTGTTGTAACGTCGCAAGAGCGTTCTCGTTAAGTTGTAGCAAAGTTGTGGTTACGTTATAACAGCGCTGTGTTTCCTTCCCTATTTATGGCTGTTCCACCTCCAAATAATAGGATGCCTCTTTACCCCTATTATGAATGCATTTCTACCATATTAAAGGTGCTCTACCCCATTATAGGTGCTTCCCCAACCCTCTCATGGGTCCTCCCAACGTCATTTTTTGCTGCAAATTAAAATATCATGTCGTAAAAATGTGGAAAAATGTAGATAAACGAATGTAAAACTTGAATGAAAGAAGGTGGATATAATAATGAATAAAGGGGAGAGAGGTCAGAAAATTATATTTGAACAACGGTGTGGTGTATTCACCTAGTTGTATTCACCTAGTTGTGTTTGCGGGGGCTGAGCTTTGCTCTTTCGGCCCGCCTCTCAACTGTCAATTAACTGTTTACTACTACACTAACTACTTTTTTTTTTTTTTTTTTTTTTTTTACACTACACACACACCCCAGGAAGCAGCCCGTGACAGCTGACTAACTCCCAGGTAACTATTTACTGCTAGGTAACAGGGGCATTCAGGGTGAAAGAAACTTTGCCCATTTGTTTCTGCCTCGTGCGGGAATCGAACCCGCGCCACAGAATTACGAGTCCTGCGCGCTATCCACCAGGCTACGAGGCCCCCGTGTGTGTGTACTCACCTAATTGTACTCACCTAATTGTGCTTGCGGGGGTTGAGCTTTGGCTCTTTGGTCCCGCCTCTCAACTGTCAATCAACTGGTGTACAGATTCCTGAGCCTACTGGGCTCTATCATATCTACATTTGAAACTGTGTATGGAGTCAGCCTCCACCACATCACTTCCTAGTGCATTCCATTTATTAACTACTCTGACACTGAAAAAATTCTTTCTAACGTCTCTGTGGCTCATCTGGGTACTAAGTTTCCACCTGTGTCCCCTTGTTCGTGTCCCACCCGTGCTGAAGAGTTTGTCTTTGTCCACCCTGTCAATTCCCCTGAGAATTTTGTAGGTGGTTATCATGTCTCCCCTTACTCTTCTGTTTTCCAGGGATGTGAGGTTCAGCTCCTTTAGCCTTTCCTCGTAGCTCAATCCTCTCAGTTCCGGGACGAGCCTGGTGGCATACCGCTGAATCTTCTCTAACTTTGTCTTGTGTTTAACTAGGTATGGACTCCAGGCTGGAGCTGCATACTCCAGGATTGGTCTTACATAAGTGGTATACAGGGTTCTGAAAGATTCCTTACACAAGTTTCTGAAGGCAGTTCTTATGTTGGCCAGTCTAGCATATGCCGCTGATGATATTCTTTTGATGTGGGCCTCTGGGGACAGGTTCGGTGTGATATCAACCCCCAGATCCTTCTCTCTATTTGATTCTTGCAGGATTTCCCCTCCCAGATGATACCTTGTGTTCAGCCTCCTGCTCCCTTCGCCTAATTTCATCACCTTACACTTTCCAGAGTTGAACTTCAGCAGCCATTTTCTAGACCATTCCTCCAGTTTATCCAGGTCATCCTGTAGTCTCTGTCTATCTTCATCCGTCTTGATTCTTCTCATAATTTTTGCATCATCAGCAAACATCGAGAGGAATGAGTCTATACCCTCTGGAAGATCGTTCACATATATTAGAAACAGGATGGGTCCAAGTACTGAGCCCTGTGGGACTCCGCTGGTGACATCTCGCCACTCTGATGTCTTCCCCCTCACCGTTACTCGCTGTTTCCTGTTGCTTAAGTACTCCCTTATCCACTGGAGCACCTTCCCTTTTACTCCTGCCTGTTGCTCCAACTTTTTTAACAGCCTTTTATGGGGTACTGTGTCGAAGGCTTTTTGGCAATCCAGGAAAATGCAGTCGGCCCACCCTTCTCTTTCCTGCCTAATTTTCGTTGCCTGGTCATAAAATTCTATTAACCCTGTGAGGCACGATTTACCATCTCTGAACCCATGTTGGTGGTGCGTTACAAAGTTATTTCCCTCCAGATGCTCTACGAGCCTTTTCCTCACGATCTTCTCCAGCACCTTGCATGGTATACAAGTTAAGGAAACTGGCCTGTAATTCAGTGCCTCTTGCCTGTCACCCTTTTTGTATATTGGGACCACGTTAGCTGTCTTCCAACTTTCTGGTAAGTCTCCTGTTTCCAGTGACCTGTTATACACCATAGAGAGTGGCACACTTAGTGCTTCTGCACCTTCCTTTAGTATCCATGGTGAGATTCTATCAGGCCCAACAGCCTTTGTCACATCTAGCTCCAGCAGACACCTTTTGACCTCATCACTGGTGAGGTCAAATTCCTCCAAGGTTTCCAAGGTTGCCGCCTCCTCATTTAGTGCAGGGGCTTCTCCTTGTTCTATTGTGAAGACCTCCTGGAATCTCTTGTTGAGTTCTTCACACACCTCCTTGTCATTCTCTGTGTATCTGTTCTCTCCTTTCCGCAGCTTCATCACTTGTTCCTTCACTGCTGTTTTCCTCCTGATATGGCTGTGGAGCAGCTTTGGTTGGGTCTTGGCTTTACTCGCGATGTCATTTTCAAACTGTCTCTCTGCTTCCCTCCTCACTCTGATGTACTCATTTCTGGCCCTCTGGTACCTCTCCCTGCTCTCTGGTGTTCTGTTATTTCTGTAGTTTCTCCATGTTCTTTTACTCAGTTGTTTCGCTACCTTACATTCCTGGTTGAACCATGGGTTTTTCTGTTGTTTTTCGTTTTACTCCTTTTGGACGGGGATAAACCTGTCTGCAGCTTCCTGGCACTTTTGGGTGACAATATCCATCATGACCTGCACATTCTTGTCTCTAAGTTCTGTTTCCCATGGTATTCCCATTAGGAAGTTCCTCATCTCGTCATATTTTCCTCTTCGGTAATTCAGTCTTTTCCCCTCCACTGTGTGTTTGTGTGTGTGTGTGTGTGTGTGTGTGTGTGTGTGTGTGTGTGTGTGTGTGTGTGTGTACTCACCTAATTGTGCTTGCAGGGAGTGAGCTTTGGCTCTTTGGTCCCGCCTCTCAACCGTCAATCAACTGATGGGCAACTGTGTGTGTGTACTCACCTATATGTACTCACCTATATGTGCTTGCAGGATCGAGCATTGACTCTTGGATCCCGCCTTTCTAGCTATCGGTTGTTTACAGCAATGACTCCTGTCCCATTTCCCTATCATACCTAGTTTTAAAAGTATGAATAGTATTTGCTTCCACAACCTGTTCCCCAGGTGCATTCCATTTTTCCACTACTCTCACGCTAAAAGAAAACTTCCTAACATCTCTGTGACTCATCTGAGTTTCCAGTTTCCACCCATGTCCCCTCGTTCTGTTATTATTACGTGTGAACATTTCATCTATTTCCACTTTGTCAATTCCCCTGAGTATTTTATATGTCCCTATCATATCTCCTCTCTCCCTTCTTTTCTCTAGTGTCGTAAGGTTCAGTTCCTTCAGCCGCTCTTCATATCCCATCCCTCGTAGCTCTGGGACAAGCCTCGTCGCAAACCTCTGAACCTTCTCCAGTTTCTTTATGTGTTTCTTCAGGTGGGGGCTCCATGATGGCGCGGCATACTCTAAGACGGGTCTCACGTAGGCAGTGTAAAGCGCCCTAAAAGCTTCCTCATTTAGGTTTCTGAATGAAGTTCTAATTTTCGCCAGTGTAGAGTACGCTGCTGTCGTTATCCTATTTATATGTGCCTCAGGAGTTAGATTAGGTGTCACATCCACTCCCAGGTCTCTTTCTCGAATCGTTACAGGTAGGCTGTTCCCCTTCATTGTGTACTGTCCCTTTGGTCTCCTGTCACCTGATCCCATTTCCATAACTTTACATTTACTGGTGTTAAACTCCAGTAGCCATTTCCCTGACCATCTCTGCAGCCTGTTTAAGTCCTCTTGGAGGATCCTACAATCCTCGTCTGTCACAACTCTTCTCATTAATTTTGCGTCATCTGCAAACATTGACATGTATGATTCCACTCCTGTAAACATATCATTTACGTAAATTAGAAAGAGGATTGGTCCCAGCACCGATCCTTGAGGTACTCCACTTGTTACTGTTCGCCAGTTCGACTTTTCGCCCCTTACCATTACCCTCTGGCTCCTTCCTGTTAGGTAGTTCTTCACCCATACTAGGGCCTTTCCGCTTACTCCTGCCTGCCTCTCAAGTTTGTATAGCAGTCTCATGTGCGGTACCGTATCAAAGGCCTTTTGGCAGTCAAGAAATATGCAGTCTGCCCAGCCTTCTCTGTCCTGCCTTATCCTTGTTACTTTATCATAGAATTCTAAAAGGTTTGTTAGGCATGATTTCCCTGTCCAGAACCCATGTTGGTGCTTGTTTACAAACCCAATGCTCTCCAGGTGCTCAACAAGTCTTAGCCTAATTATTCTTTCAAGTATTTTGCAGGGGATGCTTGTCAGTGATACGGGTCTGTAGTTAAGTGCCTCCTCCCTATCACCCTTTTTGAAAATCGGTACGACATTTGCCTCCTTCCAGCAACTGGGCAATTCTCCCGACATAAGTGACTCATTAAAGATCATTGCCAGAGGCACGCTGAGAGCCTGCGCTGCCTCTTTGAGTATCCACGGTGATACTTTGTCTGGTCCAACAGCTTTATTTGCATCCAGTGTTGTCAACTGTTTCATTACATCCTCTGCTGTCACCTCTATATCCGATAGTCTTTCATCTTGGGTAATCTCTTCTAACAATGGGAGCTGCTCAGGCTCGGTTGTGAACACTCCATGGAATTTTGCATTCAGTACCTCGCAGATTTCCTTGTCGCTTTCTGTATATGCCACTTCTGTTTTCCTCAGTCTTGTCACTTGGTCATTTACCGACATCTTCCTTCTTATATGGCTATGTAGTAATTTTGGTTGCTTTTTCGCTTTGACTGCAATATCGTTCTCATAATTTCTTTCCGACACTCGTCTTATGTTAATGTAATCATTCCTAGCTCTGTTACATCTAATCCTGTTGTCCTCTGTCCTTTGTCTTCTGTACTTCCTCCACTCCCTCCTGCTTCTCACCTTTGCTTCCTGACACTGTCTATTAAACCATGGGTTATTATATTCCCTCCTGCTTTTTTCCTTTATTGTTGGAATAAATCTATCTTCAGCCTCCTTGCATTTCAATATGACTTGGTTCATCATACCTTGCACTGTTTTTCCTCTAAGTTCTTCCTCCCACTGCAATTCTCCCAGGTAGTCCCTTATCCTATGTCCCCCCTCCCTATGTGTGTGTGTGTGTGTGTGTGTGTGTGTGTGTGTGTGTGTGTGTGTGTGTGTGTGTGTGTGTGTGTGTGTGTGTGTGTGTGTGTGTGTGTACTCACCTAATTGTGCTTGCAGGGGGTGAGCTTTGGCTCTTTGGTCCCGCCTCTCAACCGTCAATCAACTGATGGGCAACTGTACTCACCTAATTGTACTCACCTATTTGTGCTTGCGGGGGTTGAGCTCTGGCTCTTTGGTCCCGCCTCTCAACTGTCAATCAACTGGTGTACAGATTCCTGAGCCTATTGGGCTCTATCATATCTACATTTGAAACTGTGTATGGAGTCAGCCTCCACCACATCACTTCCTAATGCATTCCATTTACTAACTACTCTGACACTGAAAAAGTTCTTTCTAACGTCTCTGTGGCTCATTTGGGTACTCAGCTTCCACCTGTGTCCCCTTGTTCGCGTCCCACCAGTGTTGAATAGTTCATCCTTGTTTACCCGGTCGATTCCCCTGAGGATTTTGTAGGTTGTGATCATGTCCCCCCTTACTCTTCTGTCTTCCAGTGTCGTGAGGTGCATTTCTCGCAGCCTTTCCTCATAACTCATGCCTCTTAGTTCTGGGACTAGTCTAGTAGCATACCTTTGGACTTTTTCCAGCTTCGTCTTGTGCTTGACAAGGTACGGGCTACATGCTGGGGCCGCATACTCCAGGATTGGTCTTACATATGTGGTATACAAGATTCTGAATGATTCATTACACAGGTTCCTGAACGCCGTTCTGATGTTAGCCAGCCTCGCATATGCCGCAGACGTTATTCTCTTTATGTGGGCTTCAGGAGACAGGTTTGGTGTGATATCAACTCCTAGATCTTTCTCTCTGTCTGTTTCATTAAGTACTTCATCTCCTATTCTGTATCCTGTGCCTGGCCTCCTGTTTCCACTGCCTAGTTTCATTACTTTGCATTTACTCGGGTTGAACTTCAACAGCCATTTGTTGGACCATTCACTCAGTCTATCCAGGTCATCTTGTAGCCTCCTACTATCATCCTCTGTTTCAATCCTCCTCATAATTTTTGCATCGTCGGCAAACATTGAGAGGAACGAATCTATACCCTCTGGGAGATCATTTACATATACCAGAAACAGTATAGGTCCAAGGACTGACCCCTGCGGGACTCCACTTGTGACGTCTCGCCAATCTGAGGCCTCACCCCTCACACAGACTCGTTGTCTCCTGTTGCTTAGGTATTCCTCTATCCACCGGAGTACCTTCCCTCTCACTCCAGCCTGCATCTCCAACTTTCGCACTAGCCTCTTGTGTGGTACTGTATCAAAGGCTTTCTGACAATCCAAAAATATGCAGTCTGCCCACCCTTCTCTTTCTTGCCTTTTTTTTGTTGCCTGGTCGTAGAATTCAAGTAACCCTGTGAGGCAGGACCTGCCATCCCTGAACCCATGTTGATGCTGTGTTACAAAGTTCCTTCGCTCCAGATGCTCCACTAGTTTTTTTCGCACAATCTTCTCCATCAGCTTGCATGGTATGCAGGTTAGGGACACTGGCCTGTAGTTCAGTGCCTCCTGTCTATCCCCTTTCTTGTATATCGGGACTACGTTAGCTGCTTTCCAAATATCTGGCAGTTCCCCTGTTGCCAGTGATTTGTTATACACTATGGAGAGTGGTAGGCTCAGTTCTCTTGCTCCTTCCTTTAGAACCCAAGGGGAGATTCCATCTGGGCCTATAGCCTTCGTCACGTCCAACTCTAGTAAACACTTCCTTACTTCCCCACTGGTAATCTCAAACTCTTCCAGTGGTTCCTGGTTAGCTATTCCCTCACTTACCTCTGGAATTTCTCCTTGTTCTAAGGTGAAGACCTCCTGGAATTTCTTATTCAATTCCTCACACACTTCCTTGTCATTTGTAGTGAATCCTTCCGCCCCTATCCTTAATCTCATAACCTGTTCCTTTACTGTTGTTTTTCTCCTAATGTGGCTATGCAACACACACACAACACTGTGTGTGTGTGTGTGTGTGTGTGTGTGTGTGTGTGTGTGTGTGTGTGTGTGTGTGTGTGTGTGTGTGTGTGTGTGTGTGTGTGTGTGTGTACTCACCTAATTGTGCTTGCAGGGGGTGAGCTTTGGCTCTTTGGTCCCGCCTCTCAACCGTCAATCAACTGATGGGCAACTGTGTGTGTGTGTGTGTGTGTGTGTGTGTGTGTGTGTGTGTGTGTGTGTGTGTGTGTGTGTGTGTGTGTTATTAGCCTAGTTGCCTAGTCGTGATTGCGGGGGTTGAGCTCTGCTCTTTCGGCCTTCCTCTCAACTGTCAATCAACTGTTACTAACTACTATTTTTTTTCTCCACACCACACACACACACACACACACACACACACACACACACACACACACACACACACACACACACACACACACACACACACACACACAACACACACATACCAGGAAGCGGCCCGTGACAGCTGACTAGCTCCCAGGTACCTATTTACTGCTAGGTAACAGGGGGCATAGGGTGAAAGAAACTCTGCCCATTGAGTTGAGTGTGTGTGTGTGAGTATTCACCTATTTCCACTCACCTATTTGCATCTACAGGATAGAGCATTGACTCTTGGATCCCGCCTTTCGAGCCATCGGTTGTTTACAGCAATGGCTCCGGTCCTATTTCCCTATCATACCTAGTTTTAAAATTATGAATAGTATTTGCTTCCACAACCTGCTCCTTAAGTGCATTCCATTTTTCCACTACTCTCACGCTAAAAGAAAACTTCCTAACATCTGTGTGACTCATCTGAGTTTCCAGCTTCCACCCATGTCCCCTCGTTCTGTTACTATTCCGTGTGAACATTTCGTCTATGTCCAATCTGTCAATCCCCCCTGAGTATTTTATACGTTCCTATCATATCCCCCCTCTCCCTTCTTCTTTCTAGTGTCGTAAGGGTCAGTTCCTTTAGGCGCTCTTCATACCCCATCCCTCGTAACTCTGGGGCGAGTCTCGTTGCAAACTTCTGAACCTATTTAAGTTTCCTTATGTGCTTCTTCAGGTGGGGACTCAATGATGAGGCGGCATACTCTAAGACTGGCCTCACGTAGGCAGTGTAAAGCGCCCTAAATGCCTCCTTACTTAGGTTTCTGAATGATGTTCTAACTTTTGTCAATGTAGAGTACGCTGCTGTCGTTATCCTATTTATATGTGCCTCAGGAGATAGATTAGGTGTTACGTCCACCCCCAGGTCTCCTTCTCGCGTCGTCACAGGTAGACTGTTCCCCTTCGTTGTGTACTGTCCCTTTGGGCTCCTATAACCTAGTCCCATTTCCATAACTTTACATTTGCTCGTGTTGAACTCCAGTAGCCATTTCTCTGACCATCTCTTCAACCTGTTCAAGTCTTCTTGGAGGATCCTGCAATCCTCATCTGTCACAACCCTTCTCATCAACTTTGCGTCATCCGCGAACATCGACATGCAGAACTCTACTCCTGTAAACATGTCGTTAACATATATTAGAAATAGAATTGGTCCCAGCACCGATCCTTCTGGTACTCCACTCGCTACTGTTCGCCAGTCCGACTTCTCGCCCCTTACCGTAACTCTCTGGCGCCTTCCTGTTAGGTAGTTCCTTATCCATGCTAGGACCTTTTCTCCCACCCCCGCCTGCCTCTCGAGTTTGAACAGCAGTTTCATGTGCAGTACTGTATCAAAGGCTTTTTGGCAGTCCAGAAATATGCAGTCCACCCAACCTTCTCTGTCCCGTCTTATCCTCGTTATTTCATCATAGAATTTAAAAAATTTTGTTAGGCAAGATTTCTCTTCCAAAACCAATGTTGATGTTTGTTTGTGTGTGTGTGTGTGTGTGTGTGTGTGTGTGTGTGTGTGTGTGTGTGTGTGTGTGTGTGTGTGTGTGTGTGTGTGTGTGTGTGTGTGTGTGTGTGTGTGTGTGTGTGAGTGTGTGTGTGAGTGTGTGTGCGTGCATGCGTCCGTGCGTGTGTGTGTGTGGGTGCGTGGAGGTGTCAGCAAAACTTTGGTCATCAACATTCTCCTCCTCCTCCACGCATCATTCATCAAACAACCCGCTCCAGCAGGTAACCTCCTCCATGGGATAAGAATTCTCAAGATTTTTCTCGTTGGGGCGAGCGAGAATCATCGCTAAAAGTCGAGGAACCTTCACTTTTCTTACATAGCACTTAAGTGTAAACGTCAGGATTCACGGAGCACTTGAGTGTCCACTTACGAGAGCAACACCTTTTGAGACGTTAACTGCGGCTTGGATTGCATCTGTTATGCAGTTTACGAGTTGCTAAGCGTTACGAAGTCGTTCTCAACCTCGTAATTGGTTAATATATCACTTAACTAGCCGCCTGCATCTGGTAAATCAATAATCAAATCAGTGACTCGTTTTTTAATCTATTAATTGACTTATTTATCGATGTTAAATAAGTTAATAAATATTAATTTTTGTCCTTAACTGCTTTAGCTACTTAACCACTTAACCACTTGAAGTGGTTCGTTGGATGACGACCTCGCTTATTCTTGCAGGTCGGCGATCAATCCCCGACGATCCAAGGGGTTGGGTACGTACCATTCCATCCCTACGTTCTATTCCAGATTCCATTATGATCGTGCTGCCTTAGCTAAGGCGCCGAAATAAACCCTCGGACTCTATACTCATCCCTGCATTAGAAAAGCCAACATAAACAGAGCGCCTTGAACGAGGCTATCGAGAAGGCAACAGAGAGGAGGAAGCAAAGCTGATCTCCCAATTTCCAGAATTCACATCAGATTAAATCAGATTCCAATCAGCAAACCTCAAAATATAAGAATAATGAATCCATTTATAGCTAATTGATATAAGACATGGGATGAAAGTAAACAGCAAGGGAATCTTATCATCATTTTGTCGGACAAACTACCATAGGTAATTACCCCGTGGCTGCTTTGGGTATGGGTTGATCTTTGACGTTTCTATTAAAGATATGAATTGCGGAAATGTTGCCAAAGGTTTTTCCAGCTAGGAGAGGAGTAGTAACATACCGGCAGGAGAGATTAATGTATGTAAAGGAATTGTTTATGATTCGTTGACAAACGAACTATAAGGGGTTCGTGCTAAGGGGAGGCAGGGAGGGCCACGCTACAGAGCAGTAGGGCGGGCCACGCAACAGAACAGTAGGGCGGGCCACGCTATACAGCAGTAAGGCGGGCCACGTTACAGAGAAGTAGGAAGGGCCACGCTACAGAGAAGTAGGGAGGGCCACGCTACAGAGCAGTAGGGCGGGCCACGCAACAGAACAGTAGGGCGGGCCACGCTATACAGCAGTAAGGCGGGCCACGTTACAGAGAAGTAGGAAGGGCCACGCTACAGAGAAGTAGGGAGGGCCACGCTACAGAGCAGTAGGGAGGGCCACGCTACAGAGCAGAAGGGCGGGTCACGCTACAGAGCAGTAGGGCGAGCTACGCAACAGAACAGTAGGGCGGGCCACGCTATAGAGCAGTAAGGCGGGCCACGCTACAGAGAAGTAGGGAGGGCCACGCTACAGAGAAGTAGGGAGGGCCACGCTACAGAGCAGTAGGGAGGGCCACGCTACAGAGCAGTAGGGCGGGCCTCGCTACAGAGCAGTAGGGAGGGCCACGCTACAGAGCAGTAGGGCGGGCCTCGCTACAGAGCAGTAGGGTGAGCCACGCTACAGAGCAGTAGGGGAGGGCCACGCTACAGAGCAGTAGGGGAGGGCCACGCTACAGAGCAGTAGGGAGGGCCACGCTACAGAGCAGTAGGAAGGGCCACGCTACAGAGCAGTAGGGCAGGCCACGCTACAGAGCAGTAGGGAGGGCCACGCTACAGAGCAGTAGGGAGGGCCACGCTACAGAGCAGTAGGGAGGGCCACGCTACAGAGCAGTAGGGAGGGCCACACTACAGAGCAGTAGGGCGGGCCACGCTACAGAGCAGTAGGGAGGGCCACGCTACAGAGCAGTAGGGAGGGCCACACTTAAGAGCAGTAGGGAGGGCCACGCTACAGAGCAGTAGGGAGGGCCACACTACAGAGCAGTAGGGAGGGCCACACTACAGAGCAGTAGGGCGGGCCACACTACAGAGCAGTAGGGAGGGCCACGCTACAGAGCAGTAGGGAGGGCCACGCTACAGAGCAGTAGGGTGGGCCACGCTACAGAGCAGTAGGGCGGG
Source organism: Procambarus clarkii (assembly GCF_040958095.1). Taxonomy (NCBI): domain Eukaryota; kingdom Metazoa; phylum Arthropoda; class Malacostraca; order Decapoda; family Cambaridae; genus Procambarus; species Procambarus clarkii. The sequence continues at coordinate 27,953,544 of NC_091171.1, read as the reverse complement.
CCACGCTACAGAGCAGTAGGGCGGGCCACGCTACAGAGCAGTAGGGAGGGCCACGCTACAGAGCAGTAGGGAGGGCCACGGTACAGAGCAGTAGGGCGGGCCACGCTACAGAGCAGTAGGGCGGGCCACGCTACAGAGCTGTAGGTAGGGCCACGCTACAGAACAGTAGGGAGGGCCACACTACAGAGCAGTAGGGAGGGCCACGCTACAGAGCAGTAGGGAGGGCCACGCTACAGAGCAGTAGGGAGGGCCACATTACAGAGCAGTAGGGAGGGCCACACTACAGAGCAGTAGGGCGGGCCACGCTACAGAGCAGTAGGGCGGGCCACGCTACAGAGCAGTAGGGCGGGCCACGCTACAGAGCAGTAGGGCGGGCCACGCTACAGAGCAGTAGGTTGGGCTTCTGAAGACGTCTTAGTATTTTTCTAATCTGCGCTTCTCCCTAAACATCATTTTGGATAGTTTGTACTTCAAGAAACGCTCAATTTAGTGTTATTCTACTCTAGTTGACTGTTCTGTATCTGACTGTATTCTATGCTTCTGGACTGTACTGTACTCTACTTGATAGTGCAATATTCTACCTGACAGTACTGTACTTGACAATACTGTACTCTAATTGACTGTTCTGTAACTGAGTGACCTCTCCTTGATTGAGCTGTAATTAACTGTTCTTTTCTTGAACGTTGTGTACTTGACTCTACTGTATTTGAATGTACTGTACACTAATTGATGCTACTCTAAATTACTGTACCTTACCGTACTGTACTCTACAGTTTTATAATCATAATTGCATAAATAACAATATTGTGAGACCTACATCCTGAGTCATCTATCCCATGTCATCATGCGACCCATTCATCTCCCCCCATTCATCTCTCCATTCATCTCTCCATTCATCTCTCCATTCATCTCTCCATTCATCTCTCCATTCACCTCTCCATTCATCTGCAGTGTCTTCACATTACCTGCAAAATACAACCCACACTCTAAAAATGATAGTATTTGTATACACTGTGGATTGTACGTACACAAATTGACTGTTGTACCTATTATATAAAAAAATATTCATGCTTTGTACTTTTGTAAGACTTAAAATTGTTTGAGAGAGTGAGAATTATCATGGAAAAACGCCAAGCCGTTTCGACTATTCGGCACTTGGAAGGGGGGTCAGGATAAGGATTTGGGATTGAAGGGGGGGGGGGGGGAAGGAATGGTGCCCAACCACTTGGACGGTGGGGGATTTGAACGCCGACCAACATGAAGCGAGACCATCGCTCTATCGTCCAGCATAAGTGGTTAGGCTAAAATTGCTTGAGTAAAAGTGAAATAGTAATTATAAACTTATCCTTTCTTAGGCCTAAATAAACAATCCTAGGGCTAGCATGCACAATCCTAGGGCTTTGATTGTTCTGATTGTTGCCGCCAGAGGCGGCTAGTTTATTGTGCACCCTATACTCATCCTGTGAGCGGTAGCGCAAAAATCATTACAGAGGGCACAAAAGGTCTTTATCAGACCTCATGTTAGGTTATTACATAAACAATTTCATCTATCCTTCACACCTAATAGTTACAATGTCATACCTTATAGTTACAGAGAATGTTCAATTTCAGAAGTTATATATGTACAGAAAGTCATTATACATTTGATGGTAGGTCTTATCGCTAATACATAATTGTTTGAACAATTGAGATATTACAGAGTCATTCGGGGAGCTGCTGTTTATTATTAGTCTTCACAATACACTACTTGTTTCTTAATCTCATATGTCGTTTATCTACTGGAAGCGAAATATGGATACAGTGCAAGGATTTCAGGTATTTTATCCATGTAATAAGATAGATTGCCATATCATACAGCGTAAGCTTATATACATCTCTAAATGGCCCAATTTTACTACAATCCTAGCTATAGTGTTCGATTGTGTGTCCCTGTCTTTGTCCACACACTTTACACTTTACTTCATCTAGATCCCTATACAAGCCGAACTGCCAGAGATACTTGTAGCCAAGTCTTATACGAGCTGTGACAACATCTGTTAGTCTACTGACTTTGTTACTTCCCCCATACACATGTTTTACTTCACACATTTCATTGTGATGAACAATGGACCTGCTAGTTCCAGTTTGCACTGTTTTACTTTCTTCAAATCAACCAGGAGTTCTCGTCTAATGACACTTTTAAGGGGCCTATTTGATAACTCATGATTCCCTTCAGTACAATCTTTATTTACTGCAACCTTAGCAGCAACCTTGCTGCTAAATTAAGTACCATAGAACACAATCCTTGGGCTGGCATACTCAATCCTAGGCTTGTATATACTTATCCTAGGGCCTGACATACACAGTCCTAGGTCTGACATACACAATCCTAGGCTTGACATGGTATTTTCAATTTCCTTCTTAAATGATGAAAAAAGTAAGGAAAATAGAGAAGATTCGCTCTGGAATTATTCATCTCACCGACATTCAATAATATATAAACTTTGGTATATAAGTATATACATATATGTATACATATATTCGAGAAATGCTATGCGTGTTACTGGCTTTGAAAAGATATAGCATTTAATCGTCGACATATGTGCTTCCACAACCCCCTGTACGTTCTTGTATATATATATATATATATATATATATATATATATATATATATATATATATATATAAATAAATAATAAGAGAACGACCCTTGAAATTAAAGTAAAAAAAAATGCTCACTTCATTTGTGCGAGCGGAAGACGCCATATCGCACAGGTGAGTGGCTGTGGGTAACGAACTGTGTCTTCACTTCTGCCGCGTCGACCCGCCCTCCGACGCAGCCAACACTAGACCCAAAAATTCCAGGAGTGTAAAGGCAAGAAAAGAATCTTGCGAGGAATTCCGATATGAATTAAGGCACCGCTAAAAGATTTTTCTGCAGCTGAGAAAAGAAGAAGACTTTTGCTTTAAAGTTGTCGCATTGTTTATTGAGAATATCTGGTCAAAGAGGCATAAAGACCCCCCCACCCCTTCGCCCCCCCCTCTTAGCCCCACCCCCCCCCCCCTCACGGAAGGGGTATGGTCAAATTGTTCACAAGGCAATTCGACAAAGCTCGTTTTCTGTTTGGTAAAACCGTTCATCTTGTTACGTTAAGATTTACTAGCTTAGGATCGGCTGGGTTTGGTTGGTTTGAGTTAGGTTAGGTCAGGTTGGGAAAGGTTAGGTCAGGCTGGGTAAGGTAAGGTAAGGTAAAGGTAAGGAAAGGTAAGGTAAGGTAAGATATGGTTAGGTTAGGTTAGGTTACGTTTGGTTAAATTTGGTTCGTTTTTTAGGAGGATAGGTTAGGATTGGTTAGGTTAGACTAGTATTGGTTAACTTAGGCAAGGTTAGGTTAGGCATAATTGGGTTAGGTTAAGTTGAGTAATGTTATGAAAGTTTTTTAATCCGTTGAAGAATCGTCATGTGACTTTGAATCCTGCCTCAAAACACTCTTTTTGAAGGCACTTTAGATCAGTAAATCAAAACCTCAGTCATTTGGAGGGACCAGAACGCCGGATGCATAAACCAAGAACACATATGTGTGCCGAAGCACAGCTCGCTGGATCAACAAGAAAGAATAAACAGACCCCCATTCTGACCTTGTTACCCCCCCCCCCAAACAGCCATAGGTAGTACCCCCCCCCCACAGCCATAGGTAGTAACCCCCCCCCCCTCACAGCCATAGGTAGTACCCCCCCCCCCCAAACAGCCATAGGTAGTACCCCCCCCCCCACAGCCATAGGTAGTACCCCCCCCCCTCACAGCCATAGGTAGTACCCCCCCCCACAGCCATAGGTAGTACCCCCCCCCCACAGCCATAGGTAGTACCCCCCCCCCTCACAGCCATAGGTAGTACCCCCCCCCCAAACAGCCATAGGTAGTACCCCCCCCCCACAGCCATAGGTAGTACCCCCCCCCCCCTCACAGCCATAGGTAGTACCCCCCCCCCCACAGCCATAGGTAGTACCCCCCCCCCCACAGCCATAGGTAGTACCCCCCCCCCTCACAGCCATAGGTAGAGGTGGGCTGTTCTCTATATACGATTTTCCCTACTGGATTTTTTGTATTTTTTTTTCGTTTTAAATTATAAAAATTTCTTAAATTTGTTATGAATACATATTCAGAGGCGACTCTGCCAACATGTTCTATAAGCCGTGTTGAATGAGTCTGAATACAGGAAGAGTAGTAATATTTTACGCCCTTATATGTTAAAGTGTTCCCACTTATGTGGTGAAATTATGACACTACTTTTCTTAAAGCCTTTAACTACCTTTAATTAATTTGCAATAAGCTTACAAATGCGATTCTCCGCAACACTTGTAGTGTCGTGTAATACAGTATGAATACAGTATTTTCTCAACACGTTTCTAATTTCTGATTATGGTGCAACTTTGTATTCACCTAGTAGTGCTTATAAAGGTTGAGCTCTGCTCTTTCGGCCCGCCTATCAACTGTCACTCAACTGTTACTAACTACTAAGAATTTTTTTTTTCCTTCACACACACACACACACACACACACACACACACACACACACACACACACACACACACACACACACACACACACACACACACAGGAAGCAGCCCGTAGCAACTGTCTAACTCCCATGTACCTATTTACTGCTAGGTAACAGGGGGCATCAGGGTGAAAGAAACTTTGCCCATTTTTGTTTCTCGTCGGCGCCGGGAGGGGTCACGTGGAACCCAAGACGAGTGACGAGTGACTCGTCTTCTTATCTTGAGGTTACCTTCAGATGATTTCGGGGCTTAGTGTCCCTGCGGCCCGGTCCTCGACCAGGCCTCCTTTTTGTTACACACCCCCAGGAAACAACCCCCAGTAGCTGTCTAACTCCCAGATACCTATTTACTGCTAGGTGAACACGCGCATCAGGGTGAAAGAAACTCTGCCCATTTGTTTCCGCCTCCACTGGGGATCGAACCCGGAACCTTTGGATTACGAATCCCAAGCGCTGTCCACACAGTTGTCAGGCCCAGCTCCTGGGCTCCAACATCTTCCCACCAGCTTTTAAAGCTTTTATTATTTCTTATTCACCTTTGCCAGCCACACTGACCTTCTGCTGGATGAACCTACAACAGCGACCTAACTCCCTGGTATCTATTAACTGCAAGGTGAACAGAAGCATGAGGTAAAAAAAAGGAAGTTGGCCAAATGTCCATCTGGAATTGAACGCAGGAGCCTTGGTTGTGAGCCCACGAAGTAGACCACTATGCTACAGAACCCTTTATATAATACTAAATGGGGTACCTGGCAGTACCCGGGTCTTGCTCCCTTCTTCTCTCTCTCTCTCTCTCTCTCTCTCTCTCTCTCTCTCTCTCTCTCTCTCTCTCTCTCTCTCTCTCTCTCTCTCTCTCTCTCTCTCTCTCTCTCTCTCCCCTCTCTCTCTCTCTCTCTCTCTCTCTCTCTCTCTCTCTCTCTCTCTCTCTCTCTCTCTCTCTCTCTCTCTCTCTCTCTCTCTCTCTCTCTCTCTCTCTCTCTCTCTCTCTCTCGCTCTCTCTCTCTCTCTCTCTCTCTCTCTCTCTCTCTCTCTCTCTCTCTCTCTCTCTCTCTCTCTCTCTCTCTCTCTCTCTCTCTCTCTCTCTCTCTCTCTCTCTCTCTCTCTCTCTCTCTCTCTCTCGCTCTCTCTCTCTCTCTCACCTCGGCCCGCTCTCTCTTCCATTGTTCTTCTCCTTGTCTCTTCCCTCTCTCTCTGACCCCTCCACACCTCTCCACTTTACCTCTCCTCTCCTTCATTCTCAACATGAAAATCTCAGGGGATCGATGTGGATGCCGGCATTTCTTAAAGCATGGCATTCGGGCCCACGCCGACTGGTCCATCATACTCACATATCGCCATGTTACATCTGTGAAGGTTAGATGAGGCTAGCCCCTTGCGTCTGGTTTAGTTTTTCGGACACACAAACTTACAGACAGACAGACAGACAGACAGACAGACAGACAGACAGACAGACAGACAGACAGACAGACAGACAGACAGACAGACAGACAGACAGACAGACAGATAGAGACAGAGATTCTGTTTTATGGATACAGTCATTTCCAAATCAGCAGAAGTATTGCGACTGAAAAGTATTAAAATGATCAATGTATAGAGAGCATACGGTGCAGGTTGCGCAGAGTGCAGACAGCGAACACTTGGGTTTAGGTAAGTTGTATTACGTGCGCAGCGAAGTAAATTGGCAAATAAGTTGATCAAGCATTTATAAACGCTGTACATTAATGAAACTTTTTTATAACGGCCTAATATTATGAGACCAATTTTTGCGTTAGAAAGTTTCAATGACCTACTTCGTGGAACCTATACGATGCTGATAGTCTTAGTTTGTTGATTAGGTCATAACTGGCTGAAGTTTGGTCGTTGTCTCTTGGCAGTCAAGAGGCGACCCGTGGCTGTGTGTGTACTCGTGGTGATGTCCTCCACTCTGATTCTTAGAACAGCTTGGGATTCCAAGTGTGTTATCTGTAAACATTCCACTTGTCTGGACTAGTTGCCTTACTCCTGAGGGTAAACTCTTTACTACTAGATGAACAGTTGCATCAGATGAGAGGAAATATGCCCAGTTATTTTCGTCCCTCAACCCAAGGATCGAATCCGGGATCCTCAATCGTGAGAGGAAGAACGTAGACCAATGTTATGTATTTTGTATCTTGTATTGATGGGGTACGTGGTCTGTTGAATATAAGTAATTGTTCTCCTAGGTCTGTCTCTGTTCTTCGGGGGTCTGCATCTCTGTTCTTCGGGGGCCTGTGTTTCTGTTCTCCGGGGGCCTGCGTCGCTGTTCTCTTGGGGATTGAGTCCCTGTTCTCCGATGGCCTGCGTCTCTGTTCTCTTAGAGGCTGAGTCTCTGCCCTCTTAGGGTTGCGTCCCTGTTCTCTTGGGGGCTGAGTCCCTGTTCTCTTAGAGTTGCGTCTCTGTTCTCTTGGGGGCTGAGTCCCTGTTCTCTTAGGGTTGCGTCTCTGTTCTCTTGGGGGCTGAATCTCTGTTTCTTTAAGTCTGTTTCTATGTCTTCTTGGGGTTGTGTTCCTGTTCTCTTACAACTGTGTCTCTGTTCTCTTGGGGAATTTGTCTTTGTTCTCTTTGGGGCTGTGTCTCCCTTCTCTTGGTGCTTTGTCTTGGGATGTGACTGTGTCCTGGGATGTGACTGTGTCTCCTGGGATGTGACTGTGTCCTGGGATGTGACTGTGTCCTGGGATGTGACTGTGTCCTGGGATGTGACTGTGTCCTGGGATGTGACTGTGTCCTGGGATGTGACTGTGTCCTGGGATGTGACCGTGTCCTGGGATGTGACTGTGTCCTGGGATGTGACTGTGTCCTGGGATGTGACCGTGTCCTGGGATGTGACTGTGTCCTGGGATGTGACTGTGTCCTGGGCTGTGACTGTGTCCTGGGATGTGACTGTGTCTCCTGGGATGTGACTGTGTCCTGGGATGTGACTGTGTCCTGGGATGTGACTGTGTCCTGGGATGTGACTGTATATGCTTCTGGGTATGACTCAGTTCTCCATTCCTCCATCAATGTGTCGCTGCAAACTTTGTTTTTAAATTTTGGTTATTAATAATTACTTGTTTTTTTAATATAATTTTCTCAAAATGATGAACGTAAATTTGTATTAGTATGATAACATTTCTGTACGCAGCTTAAAAAAAATTGATATCAGGAAAATCTCATCTCGGCGTGTGTGTATGTGTTGTGTATGTGTGTGTGTGTGTGTGTGTATGTGTGTGTGTGTGTGTGTGTGTGTGTGTGTGCGTGTGTGTGTGTACTCACCTAATTGTACTCACCTAATTGTGCTTGCGGGGGTTGAGCTCTGGCTCTTTGGTCCCGCCTCTCAACCGTCAATCAACTGGTGTACAGATTCCTGAGCCTATTGGGCTCTATCATATCTACATTTGAAACTGTGTATGGAGTCAGCCTCCACCACATCACTTCCTAATGCATTCCATTTACTAACTACTCTGACACTGAAAAAGTTCTTTCTAACGTCTCTGTGGCTCATTTGGGTACTCAGCTTCCACCTGTGTCCCCTTGTTCGCGTCCCACCAGTGTTGAATAGTTCATCCTTGTTTACCCGGTCGATTCCCCTGAGGATTTTGTAGGTTGTGATCATGTCCCCCCGTCCCCATGACCATATCATTTGTGTGTGTGTGTGTGTGTGTGTGTGTGTGTGTGTGTGTGTGTGTGTGTGTGTGTGTGTGTGTGTGTGTGTGTGTGTGTGTGTGTTTGTGTGTGTGTGTGTGTGTGTGTGTGTGTGTGTGTGTGTGTGTGTGTGTGTGTGTGTGTGTGTGTGTGTGTGTGTGTGTGTGTGTGTTTGAGTCATTGACTAGGAGCTATTTTGGGGTCGGGTGTAAATTTTCCTCCCTGCAAGTCATTTGTTCCGTGAGAAATAACACAGAGAAAGAGGGAAGTTTTATCGCCACATTATTCCCGTTTTTCCCTGATAAATTCCCTGCATTATTGGCTCTAATTTGACTACCACTCTAACGAGAGAATTTTGTTCCCTATTTTGGCCCTGATGGTGCTTCCTTTGTTTAGGAATTAATCAAAGGGTTAATTGGACTAGGTCATGCAAAGGAGTTGGTTGGTTTTTCTTGTTCTTGCTTTTAAAGAAATGTTTGTGCGGGTCTTCAAGTGTGCATTTGTTTCCCTGGTGATGGGATTTTTTTTGTATCTGTTTGTGTATGTGGTTTTTGATACGCTTTACTGTAATTGGTTGCTGCGTCTCCCACCTCCCAGCTCCTTCTCTTCATCCTCTCTATTTTCTGATGATGAGACACATGAGTAAATATGAGAACATGTACACATACATAATTCGTTTCACACATACGTTTGCATACATAAATTCCTAACACCACCACATACACGGCCATTCATTCAACATATGAAAAGTGAATGCCAGCCCTTCATCCCGACTCAGTACTAATAGATTATATTCAATCTTGAAACAACTGACTGGAGAGACTGGTTGAATCCCTTCACTTGGTCAAGGAATACCGTACGGGTGGACAACAGTGGGGCAGAGTTGAGGCATCAAGGGGAGAGACTATTAAAGAGTGGTGAGCCACAGGGGCGGTCAATAATAGGTTTCATTCTGCTTCATGTCTATATTACAATATATATGCCGGAATCTATTTCTGCATGTTACAATTCGCAATGACAAAAACCTAATTCTAGACCCTCGGGTACATTTAGATGAGTGCATTTAGTATAAAACATATATGATACAAACGTGTACAAAACTGGGTTTACCGAAGCCCTGTCAGAGAGCAGCAAGGCAGATGAGGAAGTGATTGGCCAGATGACAGTGTCAGATATCCCTGACATACCTGACACACCTGACACACAGGAGTTCAGCAGGTATTTTGGGAGGTTAGACTGCATAGTTATATCACAGAAATTAATAAAGTGTACCAGCTAGAGTCTAGAGGACAACAGCATGATGTCCCTCTCTATGTATAGGGTCTACCCTACCCTACCCTAAGAGGACAATACTCCCAAAATACTTCCATAATCGCATCTTCTTTCAACTGCTGTATATCTTTCTAATCTAAGACCAATGTCCAATAGTCGCATATTTTTCGAGTGCCAAACAGTCCAACCCATCCTCCTGTTCAGATAGTACCTATTGTGACGATCGTCAATAGTCAGAATTCGTAAGTACTTGGCTTTTAGATAGTAGTATACTGACTAGCAAAAAATTATTTTAAAATAAATGAAGCTAAAACACAAACTTAAATATTCCTAGGCCTAGTATAGTACACATATGTACTATATTAAGCCTCAGATATCGTGTATTAGGCCTAGGGAGGTTAGGATAGGTTAGTTTAGTCTGTCAAAGAAACACAAGTAAAAAATAGTTTTTTGGTTTGTCCAACTCAATAGTTCGGATTTCTACTTTTTAATTTCGCTGTACGTCGTTATATATGCTATGGTCCTCAACGTTACTATAAGTACTACCACAACAGGAGGATGGGCTGAAACAGTCGTATTTTTTCCATCTTGGGAAAGAAAATACTTACCTATATCTTTCCGATATCTTTTTTCATTAATGTTTGTCTTTATTTTTCCGTTTATAATAACACACTGATTTGTGGGAAAAGTTGCTTTTCCTTAATTCCTACATGTTTAAAAATACTTGAAGCAATACTAATTGGACGGGCAAAAATAACTATGATGATAAGATACAATCCTCTTTTAAACAGGTAACGACATGGAAATCATCAGTGAAAGGCTCCAAGTCGAGGATATCAAATCCGGAGAGAAACAAACTTGAAAGATGTAAATTTTCTTCCGAATAGAGCTTCCCCCCCCCATGCACTTCTTGTACAAGAAGACCATAACGCAAACTCTAACACCCAATTAGGGACAAGAAATCAGTGATCTTACATTTATGCACTTATTGTGAAATGGTTGTCAAGGATGGTAGAGAGAGAGAGAGAAGTACAGGAAGAATTACATATTATTTGGGGAACTTTGAATGAGATAAGTTATCTTGGGGACACAAAGAAATACTGAAATGAGTGGAAAAATGTCCCAAGCTACGATAAACTTCCTCACTTAAGAATGAGGAAACAGAGCCGACAGCTCACTCCTCGACTTAAGAGTAGCATATACTGTATAATGTTGACAGATAATCTACGATTTATACTACAACGAGAGAAAGCAAAGGTCATGATCTAGATGGCATGGAAGCAGAGAACATAGAAAAAAGCAAACAGAAACATGCACTGAGCCCAGGATAACTTCTTTCTCAGGATAACCAACAGGATAACCAACAGGATAACCAACCCAACTTATCGATTGGGTTGGGTTACCCAACTTAGTGAAAGCGATCATCATCAGTCTGATGATACGCTTCTACTGAGCAACTTTAATTTCATTAAACCATCACGAATCCTAAGTTATTAAAGAAGTGCTGTCATGGATCCTGAAATACTTTTGATGGCCTGGTAACGACAGGCCAACATAAGTATTTTCAGAGACTTGTAACAGTCTTTGAGAAAAAACTTTGTCAGTTTCTATAATAATATTATTAATATTATATAACTGAGACTGGAAGAGGTGACCATTGTGGTCCTTGACTGAGCGCTGATATCTCTCTCTCTCTCTCTCTCTCTCTCTCTCTCTCTCTCTCTCTCTATCTCTCTCTCTCTCTCTCTCTCTCTCTCTCTCTCTCTCTCTCTCTCTCTCTCTCTCTCTCTCTCTCTCTCTCTCTCTCTCTCTCTCTCTCTCTCTCTCTCTCTCTCTCTCTCTTTTCACACCTCACTCACAATATAAATAAATTCACAACATATATTTTTAATGAAGGGGGCGGTTCGTGTTGTATTCAGCAGCCCAGATATACACACGGACAAAATTAGAGGGGCGAATATTACCCAATCCCGATTAGAGATGAAATTGGTAGAATTACACAGGTGTTTGGATGAATGAATGTACTCACAAGTTGACGAATGAATAGGTTTGGAGGAGAGAGAAAGGGTTCTTTATAGCCTATAGTGAGCATAATTCGGTCACAACCGATTGGGCCCGGGTTCAATTCACAAGGCAGGAGGAGACGTTTGGGCATCGTTTCTATGCACCCGTTGCCTATTTTTCCATCCTACAGTATGTTGGAATCTGGGAGTTAGGCAACTGTTGTGGGTTGCATCTTGGGGAGGGTCCATGATTGGCCTGTGGGGACCTGCTTGAGCCTTATGGGCTTCGTGTCCCCCAGCAAAGGGAAACAAAAGCGTTTATAGGCTTAAAATACTTGTTAGAAGCCTGAATTTGACCTGCGTCATTCATGGTGTTCATTAGCTCCTTTAAGGCCTTTGTTTGACCGGAATATGAATACCAAAATATGTATCCAGTTGTCATTGTGTATACAGACTGAAAACACACGCACACTGCTGCTTGTACTACACCCCGAGTATATAGTACTACTGACTATAAGCTAATATGGTTGCACTAATTAGCTGTGCATTAATCCACTTTCTCTATAGGTTGAAAGGCCTGAGACCCAACACCAAACTTGCTTATATTGTTCAGTAAGATGGTAGTCTCACCATCCAGAGGTTAACATGGGCCTTAAACACAACATTAAACCAAACGCTTAAATGACCATTTTGATAAAGAATTCACTCAATTACAGCGCAGAGATGGTTAGGTGAAGGACCACAGTTACGAGGTAGGGAGACGTAGAGTAAACAGGGCAGCCGGAGTCCCTTCCACGCAACACAATGCCCGGCTGACAGGGCCAAAATATACGGTGGGGGGTCGAACCATTGTACTTGGGTCTGCCTGAGATAAATTCTGTCTCTCTTCCCACTATTGTACATTACACGCCCTGATTCTCCTCTTTCTTCGTCTTCTCCTTCTTCTTCTTCTTCCTCTCTCTCTCTCTCTCTCTCTCTCTCTCTCTCTCTCTCTCTCTCTCTCTCTCTCTCTCTCTCTCTCTCTCTCTCTCTCTCTCTCTCTCTCTCTCTCTCTCTCTCTCTCTCTCTCTCTCTCCCTCTCTCTCTCTCTCTCTCTCTCTCTCTCTCTCTCTCTCTCTCTCTCTCTCTCTCTCTCTCTCTCTCTCTCTCTCTCTCTCTCTCTCTCTCTCTCTCTCTCTCTCGCGGATAACTCATCACCTTCTTCGTTATTTCTCATTCGACGTTTAAGGAACATTCACAGAAAAGTGTCTTGCTTTGTGTCGTCATTCGTTAAGTTTTAGTTAAGGCAAAAGTGGAAAGTGGTCATATCTACCAAACTATCCAGACCCTATCCTAACTACACTATATTTTATCCAGGATTTATTACCCGCCGTGTTCTGGCAACACTAACAAACATGGTCCGCTGCCCTCCAGGGAGGAATCTCCTCTGATCTGGCAATACTGTTGCCGAGTTAGATGAATATAATAACAATGTAACTCAAACACGAACACACACACACACACACACACACACACACACACACACACACACACACACACACACACACACACACACACACACACACACACACACACACACACACACACACACACACACACACACACACACACACACACACACACACACACACACACACACACACACACACACACACACACACAGTTTTCAGACTAGTATAGTACGGGATGTAAACATATTGTCTGGTAATGCAAGTGAATAAAACGAGATTTCCTATGAATGGAAAAACAAAGCTTGACATTTACTAAGATATATAGAAGCATTTCTAGAGAGGGATGTAATAAGAGAAGAGAAAGCCGCAGAACAAGGAAAGGACTAAAGAAGAGGGAAGTGGGGAGATAACATTCCTCAACTTGACACCCATAGAGATAATCACAATAGATAAACACTGACATGACAAGACATGTGAGGTATCCATTAGAACATATTGAAGTCCAACGTAGTAGGTTCGATCCCATTTTAAGGCTTCAATATTTTCTCTCAACAGATAAACTAATCCACTCTTTTACACACCTCACGCACTTTACTCTCCCTGCTCTCCCAACACTGGACCCCTCTCCCAGATCTCCATGTTTCCCAGTCTCCTCTCACTAATCTCAGCTATTATCATCATAGATCAGTTGATGATCATCAATACATCATCAATACATCAGTTGCAAATCAGAAAAAAATGTCAACAATCAAAATGGGAGACTCCAAGCATTGTAAGCTAGATTAGGAGAACAAACACTGGCAGTGTAGCACATATAAATGGAGAGCTACACCAAGTAACCATCAATGAGAAATATTCTAAGCCAACACTTGTCAAGGAATGCATCGTTTTCACCGTTTGTCAAAAGCCGAGGTGATTTTGGTCTCAACAAAAGTGTAATGATGTAGGCAACCCACTAAACTTATCGAGGTCAATACTCATTAGTCAGAGGTAGCGTCAATATTGTGGTACTTTTAATTACACTCAACCTTGCTGCTTTTATGTTGGGGGTCACGAGGGTAAAATTATAATGATTTAAGTGAGACGAAGTTAAATGACGAACCAACCAGACTTTACCCGAAATTCTTTCTGTAAGGAGTCAGAAATATAGGAAGTTTACTTTGAATTCCCTTCGGAAATAGGCAATTTCTATCTACTGTGATATGCATATCTATAGTAGTATTAGGAGTGATCTCTTCAGCATACTTCTGAACTGCCTCAAAGCATCCCACACGAGCTGAGTGCACAACTTGGCGATACAGAGCGCAGTAACAAACTGCAACAGTGATAAAAGGAGTAACTAAGTGACAAAAAAACGAGTCGCAGTGAAAAGAATGACTTAAGATAGGCAAGAGGTTACTAACGGGGTGAGTGTAAAGATCTATCTGTTCCTGATCAATGTAAATGTTTTACCATAATTGATAGAAACTTTCCTGTCAATGAAGAAGAGGATAAGTATGATCAGAGATTACAACAAACTTCTGGATAATCTGTACAAAATAAAAGAAATGCCTAAATAATAGCTGCAAGAGTTAAACTCAAGCAAGTGTAAGGTGAAATGAATGATCTGAATGCCAGAAGCATGAATGAGGACATAAAGTACCAAATGATTATAGGAAATTAACCAAAAGTAAGAGGAAATGCCTTAAGGTTTATATCACAAAGAACCTGTTTTCAGAGACCCCTCATCAACTGGATATCATCTGCTAAATATGCAAAACTAACATAAGAAATGCCTTTAAAAAGTTGAGTAAAAAAGTCATTCATATTCTTTATGTCGCATATATTATACACATTTTGGAACATGTAAGTTAATAACAAAATAAAAATGAAAATCATACACATGTGTTCCAAAAGACTAGTCCAACATCTGATAATTAAGACGTCATCTAATATATAAAAATACATCACCATCATCATCTAATATATAAAATACCATGGAAACTTACAGCTGTAAGTAGAGGAGAAAATACAGTTGGAAACTAAACATCCGAAGAAGACCAAAGGAATATTATATATGATATGTTAGGTGCCAGAGCAGTAAATAAATCACTAATGATATTCGAACTTTTCTAGAACAATGTTACACTCTCGCCCTCAACTCAAGTCGCGCCTCTGTAAAGGCATCAATGCTATACTGCACATACAAATAATTGCAACAGAACCTCAGCACCAAACCTAACATAACCTAACCTAACCTAGCATAACCTAACCTAACCTAGCGTAACCTTACCTAGCGTAACCTAACCTAACCTAGCATAACCTAACCTAACCTAGTTTAACCTAACCTAACCTAACCTAGCATAACCTAACCTAACCTAGCGTAACCTAACCTAACCTAGTGTAACCTAACCTAACCAAACGTAACCTAACCTAACCTAGCATAACCTAACCTAAACTAGTGTAACCTAACCTAACCTAACGTAACCTAACCTAACTTAGCATAACCTAACCTATCCTAACCTAGCGTAACCTAACCTAACCTAGCATAACCTAACCTAACCTAGCATAACCTAACCTAACCTAGCATAACCTAACCTAACCTAGCGTAACCTAACCTAACCTAGCATAACCTAACCTAACCTAGCGTAACCTAACCTAACCTAGCATAACCTAACCTAACCTAGCGTAACCTAACCTAACGTAACCTAACCTAACCTATCCTAGTGTAACCTAACCTAACCCAGTGTAACCTAACCTAACCTAAACTAACCTAATCTAACCTAGCCTAACCTAACCTAACGTAACGTAACCTAACCTAATCTAACCTAGCCTAACCTAACCTAATCTAACCTAGCCTAACCTAACCTAATCTAGCGTAACCTACATCAATGTTCAAGTTATATATATATATATATATATATATATATATATATATATATATATATATATATATATATATATATATATATATATATATATATATATATATATATATATATATATATATATATATATACATAAATACCTTATAATTTAAATTCTATAAATTCTATAAATTCTCTAGACGTTATATATTTTAAACCACCAATTTATAATATAATACAGTTATAAGTTGAGAATATTCTCTGCTTATTGAAAAAGTTCACGTGCCAGTTTACAAATAGACTATGACAGAAACGCTAATATGCCTTCACGCCATCACAAATCAACTCATCCTCTAGAATAGGGCATCGAATTTTAACATACAAATCCCCCCAAAGGCCGAAAACTCATTTACAAAAAATCATCGCGGCTCGCAAAATAGATGTGACGTCCCGTATTCTATTCGCGGGTTCTCGATTACGTTAGGTTAGAGACAATATAGTACATCAGTTTAGTGACGTTGGGAATGCTGGGGAGGACGGATGTGCTGCTTAAATATCTAGCTAATTATCCAAGTGATGTGAGAGGGATGCTAGCGCCCAGGTGTAATTACTTTACCCTGGGCGCTAGCATCCTAAGCCATTACGACTACATAGCACTGGAAAGGGGGGATCAGGATAAGGATTTGGGATGGGACAGGGCTGAAACACCGTTTGTGAAATACGTTGAAATACGTTCATTAATACGTTTTGGGGGCCGGTGCCGCTCGGAGGACCACAGCCTGAGGTCAGGATGATATATACATCATTTTCAACAGATCCAAAACTCCTGATATAAAGGTGATCACCCTAAGGGATAAACTACTCAGTATGAAAATTAAACATTTTTCTTCAAAAATATATATTTTTTTATTTAATGCTAATGTGAAGTTGTTTTCCGGAAAATTAGACATGGTGGATAATAAACAAATAGGGCAACTATAATGTCACTCCTTCCATATATAATTGCTCGAACCCATTACCTAATACTCAATACCTAATATTCAATAGCTAATATTCAAAAGCTAATATTCAAAAGATAATATTCAATACTTAATGCTGAGTAAAAGAATATTATTAATTAATATTATTAATTTGAAAACGTTTATGTAAAATGGAGTAATGTCCCCTGAAAATTTCTCGCTAAAAATTGGGTCAAACAAAATTCTGTTTTTAGTCATATATTTTTTGCTCTCTATCCTGATCCATTGTTAAAAAGAGTTAAGAGCCAATAAAGTTGGCTATCGCATCCTTTATACTTTTAACTCAAAGATCGCGTGTTATCGAGATCCGGAACTAAAATTACTAGGCAGGGCGATTCCGGTAATGCATTCTGAACAACGTCTAGGGTATATTACATCCTCAAAAGGGCCCCACTCGTGAATTTTTCTGATGCCATTAGAGACCTGAAGATTAGAACCAATGTCATCACGAGTCGGTCATCTTGATACCTGGTCGAGAGTAAAATTATTTAACACTCTAAAACGTGTGTGGTTGTTTACTATGGCACCTACAATTGGCTGACTTGTAAGCTTACTTGTGAATAGAGAAAATATTCCCGGACACATCTTGGGGGTCCATCCTCGAACTCATTACAATCTCATACATGGCCTGATGTCAACGCCCACGCTCATGTCTGATGTCCACGCCCACACCTGATGTCCACGCCCACCCCCGATGTCCACGCCCACACCTGAGGAAATAATTCACCAATGAATGATGTAATTTTTGGTTTTGAAAAGAATCATCCGTCCAACAAACTCAATCAACCCTTTTCTTCAGGCGCTCATCACTGACCACGCATACGTTTCCAAAAATATAAGCTTATCTTTTTGGTCATACAACTTAAAATGAGTGATTATATATATATTGTGACGGTAACGCGTTGGTGTTCGGCTGTTTAAGGCTAGGGGTATGGCCTCGTCACATAGTTATAAAAAAAAAATTGAAAAACTGGAACTTCGTCTGTGGTAAGGTAAGGAGAAGACACACAAAACACAAGTAAACTTTAACAATGAAATTTTAATTACGTTAAATAAATCAAAACATGAAAAAATGGACAAACAAATTCTTATAATAAAATCAATCAATCAAAATAATAAGAATAATTAAATGACACAATGAAAAGTTACGTTAAGATAAAATAACAAGAAGTGCAACACAAAATTAAAGGGAGGTGCTGGAATATTGGCTTTAAGCTACCACCTCTCTCAGTACACGCTAACGTCTAGCCGGGAGGAGTGATAACTGCGAAAGCACTAAATATTCTGAGGTCTGAGGTCGTGGCGACCCCAGACATCAAGTAGTATGGGGGGGTGGAGTGCAGTTGCAGCCCGGCCGGCGACCAATCAGCGGAGCCGGTAGCGATCAACAGGTAGTTTGGCGGTTTGAGTCTGAACAGGTGTCTCTGGCTGCAACGTTTTGCGCTCTGGCAAACCTTGCTGGTGTTGTTGTCGTTGTTGGACATTTCTTCCATAGTAGTTATATATATTTGTGGCGACGTATTTGTGGAGGGAAGAGCAGGCTCAATCTCTTGAAGGAGATTATTGTCACAACTCTCCCCCGAAGCCTGCGGTTGTGGAAGAAGTACGTCGTTATGTGGTGGAGTATTAGATGGAGTTGCTTCTACTTCATAAACTCTGGAGAGATCATGGGCTAAGATGTTGTCAGACTCTTGGTATAGCGTGTCTCCAGGTTGAATTTCTGCAGGTAGCAAGCCCATAGTAGAAGACGTTGAGATGGGAAGTGGGCGTGCTGCAGGTGGTGTAGGGTGGTGTGGTCCGTATTGATGGTGGACCGAGCACTTTTCAGGTGTGGAGTGAAGTGCTGAAGCTTCAGGATGAGGAAGAGTAGCTCCTTGCCAATTGTTCCGTAGTTCCTTGTAGCAGTAGTCGCTGACAGGTGTATTCTTCTCGTCTCGTTGCTGCATCACGACACCACCAACGTCGGTACCCCTGGCGTCGACATGGAGGATGAAGGGCTTATCTGACGAGGTGAGAGTGGAATTAGAATATGGCAAAGGAGCACGATTATTATCCTGAAAGCATTTGGGAAGATCATTAAGGATTTCGGAATTAGAAAGCGCTGACTCCTTGTCAGTGCTTTCGGGAGGAGAAGCTGGGAAGGTCTCACTGTGGATGTAGGGTTCTGTGAAGGTAGAATAGTTAGTCAGGACAGTGGGAGGAGTACCATTATATTGCTTCAGGAGGTTGACGTGGCACAGCTGGGTCTTCCGCCGCCTATCTGGAGTCTCTATTACGTAGTTGTTATTATTCCTGCACTCTTTGACGCAGTAGGGTCCTGAAAACCTGTTTTGTAAAGGTGAACCTGGGATAGGGAAGTAGGCAAGGACGAAGTCTCCCGGCTTGAATTTTCTTACTTTGCTGGTCTGGTCGTAATGAGTCTTCATTCTCACCTGGGCTTTCAATAGATTATCATGGGCAAAGCGGTGGACTCTCTCTAGAATGTGTTGAAGGTTTTGAAGAAACTGGGGCACATTCTGATGCTCACTGAAGGTGGCATCTCTGAGAGAGTCTTTGAAAGCCTTAAGGGGAGTACGGCACTTACGGCCGTAGAGCATCTCATAAGGAGATACTCCTAGGGACTCATTGGGGAGACTTCTGAAAATACACTGTGACGGTAACGCGTTGGTGTTCGGCTGTTTAAGGCTAGGGGTATGGCCTCGTCACATAGTTATAAAAAAAAATAGAAAAAACTGGAACTTCGTCTGTGGTAAGGTAAGGAGAAGACACACAAAACACAAGTAAACTTTAACAATGAAATTTTAATTACGTTAATTAAATCAAAACATGAATAAAATGCACAAACAAATTCTTATAATAAAATCAATCAAAATAATAAGAATAATTAGATGACACAATGAAAAGTTACGTTAAGGCAAAATAACAAGAAGTGCAATACAAAAGTAAATGGGAGGAGCTGGAATATTGGCTTAAAGCCACCACTTCTCTCAGTACACGCTAGCGTCTAGCCGGGAGGAGTGGTGACAACGAGAGCACTGAACATTCTGAAGTCCGAGGTTGGGGCGACCCCAGACATCAAGTAGTATGGGGGGGCGAGTGCAGGTGCAGCCAGACCGGCGACCAATCAGCGGAGCCGGCAGCGATCAACATGTAGTTTGGTGGTTTGGGTCCGAACAGGTGGCTGGCTGCATACGTTTTGCTCACCCTGGCAAGCCTTGCTGGTGTTGTTGACATTGTTGGACATGTCGTCCATAGTCGTTTTATATAACCACAACGACGTAATTGTGGAGGGAAGAGCAGGCTCAATCTCTTGAAGGAGATTATCGTCACAACTCTCCCCCGAAGCCTGCGGTTCTGGAAGAAGTACGTCGTTATGTGGTGGAGTAATGGATGGAGTCGCATCTACTTCATAAACTCTGGAGAGATCAGGGGCTAAGATGTTGTCAGACTCTTGGTATAGCGTGTCTCCAGGTTGAATTTCTGCAGTTAGCAAGCCCATAGTAGAAGACGTTGAGATGAGAAGGGGGCGTGCTGCAGGAGGTGTAGGGTGGTGTGGTCCGTGTTGATGGTGGACCGAGCACTTTTCAGGGGTGGAGTGAAGTGCTGAAGCTTCAGGATGAGGAAGAGTAGCTCCTTGCCAATTGTTCCGTCGTTCCTTGTAGCAGTAGTCGCTGACAGGTGTATTCTTCTCGCCTCGTTGCTGCATCACGACACCACCATCGTCGGTACCATTGGCGTCGACATGGAGGATGAAGGGCTTATCTGACGAGGTGAGAGTGGAATTAGAAGAGGGCATAGGAGCACGATTATTATCCTGAAAGCATTTGGGAAGATCATTAAGGATTTCGGAATTAGAAAGCGCCGACTCCTTGTCAGTGCTTTCGGGAGAAGAAGCTGGGAAGGTCTCACTGTGGATGTAGGGTTCTGTGAATGTGGAATAGTTAGTCAAGACAGTGGGAGGAGTACCATTATATTGCTTCAGGAGGTTGACGTGGCACAGCTGGGTCTTCCGCCGCCTATCTGGAGTCTCTATGACGTAAGTGTTGTTGCTTCTGCACTCTTTGACGCAGTAGGGTCCTGAAAACCTGTTTTGTAATGGTGAACCTGGGATAGGAAAATAGGCAAGGACGAAGTCTCCCGGCTTGAATTTTCTTACTTTGCTGGTCTGGTCGTATTGAGTCTTCATTCTCACCTGGGCTTTCAATAGATTATCATGGGCAAAGCGGTGGACTCTCTCTAGAATGTGTTGAAGGTTTTGAAGAAACTGGGGCACATTCTGATGCTCACTGAAGGTGGCATCTCTGAGAGAGTCTTTGAAAGCCTTAAGGGGAGTACGGCACTTACGGCCGTAGAGCATCTCATAAGGAGATACTCCTAGGGACTCATTGGGGAGACTTCTGAAAATACACATTATTAGGTCAATCTGCTTATCCCAATCCTTTGAGGTTTCACTACAAAACTTTTTCAAGAGTGCTTTGATGGTCTGATGACTACGTTCAAGAGAACCCTGTGAAGCAGGATGATAGGGGCTGGACAATACCTGTTTGATGTTGAACTCCTCCAGTGTCCTTTTGAAGAGATCACTGGTGAAGTTGGTACCACAGTCACTTTGAATCTCCCTGGGAAATCCGTATTGAGTGAAGATCTTCAATAGATGTTTGATAACCGTAGCAGCCGTGATGTTCTTCACTGGAACTGCTATGGGAAATCTGGTGGTAGGACACAGGATGGTTAGGATGTAGGCGTTACCTGAACTGGTCCGAGGTAAAGGACCAACACAGTCTATTATGAGTCTGTGGAAAGGTTCCACAGGCACCTGTATGGGAATCAGTGGCGCTCTGGGAATGGAGATGTTCGGTTTGCCTGCCATCTGACATGTATGACACTGTTTTACGTACTGTTTTACGTTATTTACCATACCTGGCCAGTAGTAGTCTTGACGAATCCCATGGTAAGTCTTGTTGAAGCCGTAGTGGGAGAACGCTCCATGGGCCAGGTGTAGAATAGTGGGCCGCAGGCTGGTGGGAATCACTAGTTGTTCGATGTTGGCCCAATCGTCCTCCTCCTTCAGTTTACTGGGTCTATATCTGCGGTAGAGTAAGTCGTTCTCTAGGAAGAACCCAGGAATACTGTCGGGTTGAGTCTCAGCCTGGAAAAACAATGGTGTTAAAGTAAGATCTTCCCTCTGCAACTTACGGAACTCCAACTTGGTCAGATGCGGGGGGAGTTTCTGAGGGTCTTGAGGGACAGCGGTAGCAGTAGAGTCAGCTGGCTGTGGACGTGCGGCTTGTGCACGGGTGGTCACGAGAACCGGAGGAGAAACTTCATCACTCTCTTGAACCTCTGCTGGAACATACTCTAGAATAGGGTTTAGTGGCACAGAGTTACACACCTGGGGTTTGTCCATGACGATCAGGTTGGTCGGTTGCAGGTCTTCTGCCAAGTCGTTGCCTAGGAGAAGTTGCACTCTAGGCATGGGAAAAGGCTTTTCCCTGACGGCGACTTGGACTTCCCCGTTCACGTAGGGACAATCCAGGTGGACTCTGGCGAGAGGGTATGGAGTGGTAGCAGTGAGGTCAGTGATGAAGACAGTTTCTCCGGTGTAGACGATGTTGGGCACAGCCGACTTCAAGATGATCGATTGTAAAGCCGCTGTGTCCCTCAAGATCTTCAATTTGCAACGTCCCTCCGGATTTGAACCGTTGGCAGAGACAGTTCCAGTATACAGGTGGTTACTGAAAAGAGAAAGATCATTAACATTAACACCAACATTCATCACAGGCTTACCGGACTTAGGAGGAGTTGGTTTGGGTCTTTGTTGGTCAGTGGTTCCCTTGTATTGAGACTTACCACACTTGTCTATGGTATGTCCATAGAGTCTACAATACTTGCAGTACAGTTGTGAACCAGCTTGATCGGGGCTCACCTTCTCGTAACTGTACCACGACTTCTTACTGGAGGATGGTTCGGGTGTCAGCCGGTGGATGAGGCTGTAAGTGTCAGCCGACTTAGCACACTTCAGGTAGTCGGTTTCTTCTTTATCTGCTAAGTAGAGGCGGACAGGAGTGTTACGGCCCTCTCGGGACGCAACGGGGTTCTTGCTCTGATGTAGTTAGAGGAAGATATATGTATCCGTTCCCAAGCCAGTAGTGGCTATCAAGGGATGAGATCCGTGACGCAAGTAACTTAAAGGGAGTAGGGAAAGAAAGCTAGGAACTTAATATAATATAATGTTCACCATCACCATTTAAATATATAAAAATAAAGCGTACACAAGGGGGAGGGGTATTAACACTTTACAAAGGGGATCATGCACAATCTAGTCTTCTGCTGAAGACTCTTGATCAAGAAGCTAGGTGCCGAGTCCGCGGTGCTTTCTTCGTGGCCTCAAGACGTGTCTTCTGAGAATGCCGAGCCTACCCTGGCCACAGGTCAGCCACAACACAGGTCCACTGGGGGCACCGTCGTGGAGGCCGTCAACCACACGTCCAGCAGGTCTGCTGGCAGGTACTGAGCCACCAAGGCTGGTACGGCCACTCCACGAACGATAAAAGGGGTACGCCCTAGACAGGAGTCTCGTGTGATGTCACCAATCACCCTCCTGTCCTCAATACCCCAGTGGATTATCGTCTCCAACCGTCGGTCCTGGGTAAATCCTTTCACTGCCACTCCACTGGCAGGCTTAACACACCACAGTGTTCTTCCGGGGGGACGACGTCACAACAGCTGCAGCAAACTTCACAGTATGGAGACTGGCTGCCTCGGGTAGACTGACTCCACCTTCAACACAGTGGTCCCAGGTCGGCTCTGTAAGCAGACACGTCATCAATAACTGGGACACTAATACATCTCACTTACAGGCTCAGATACTAACACCTGACGTATCCAGTCCATAGTTGGCGCTGTCGTCGGAGCACCACCTCACCAGAGGTCAGGAGCGGCGGTGTTGAGCGCTGAACCAGACTGGAAACTGGTCCTCGAGGCCAGTACACGCTGTCCTCACTAGGTGTCGTCGTCCGTTTGGCAGGGGTTTCGGGAGCTGACCCACAGATGGCGTGGTTGTCACTGCTCCTTGCTCGGACGCTGGATCCGGGTTCGTAACAAGGAGGCGGCACACGTCTCAAGAATTCTTCAACAAGCATCAGGTTGACGAGTTCTGTAAAAGTAGAGACATGTGCTGCTTCCAGCCATTTCATGAAATACCTCCGTTTCGTGTTAGCAAACTCAAGGAAGGTAGTGGTACTTGCCTTCAGGTGGTCACGGAATTTCCTTCTATAACTTTCTGTGGAAAGTAGGTAGGCGCCCAACTCTGCTTGTTTCAGAGTGTGGTAGTCATTCTCAGACGCCAAAGTACTGAGTGTGACTGCAGCTCTACCTGTAAGATGGACTCTGAGAAGTGTGGCCCATTGGTCGACAGGCCAACTGAGTTGATTAGCAAGGGTTTCAAAGGTGGTGAAAAACACATCAACTTCTGCTTCTACAAAGGATGGCATTAACTTACTTGCATGTGATATATTAAAACTGACGGGAAGATTGGCAGTAGCTTGCTGGCGTTGAGTGAAGTGTGAAGTTTCCAAGGCGATTTCACGTTGACGACACTCAAGAGCCAGAGTCGCTTGTTGCTTGTCATGTTCACGTTGCATTTCCAACTCGCGTTGTTTGGTTTCAAGCCGTATGCGTTCCCGCTCCTGGAGTAAGGCAATCTCACGTTCTTGTTCTTCCCTTCGTATGGCAGCTGCTCGTTCTTGTTGTTCGAGGGCTTCCCTTTGTTGTTCGCGGGCTTCCCTTTGCTGCTCACGTTCAATCTTGGCCAGTTCCAATTGGAGTTTCATCGTTGCCAAATCAGTTTTTCCTGCAATATAGTAAGTTTCATGAGTTTCAGAGTCTATCTTACCTTGCTCTAAATAGTAATCCAGCAACAGGTTGTGTAGGTCATTTTTGTTGGCTTGGTAGGGAAATTCTAGTTGATACTCGTGTGCAAGAGTTTGTAATTCAGTCCTCTTGGCACGACTTAAAGTCCCTATTTCACCTGCTGGATTTGCACGGAAAGCTTGGAGACGAAACATGGTGAAATTAGCAAATAAAGGTACACGAATATTCAATAGTGAATGTCAGAAACAGGACAACGTGGCAACTGGTACCTATCCTGTGAGATCTTTAACAATTAAAGTTAAGTAAAAGATATTAAATGATTAAATTAAATCAAGGGCGCAGGAAATCTTGTACCCGGTACTCATGTAAGAGGATAAGGGCAAGAAAATCCTACTAACAAATGAAACAGAGTTTCGAAAACAAATGAAACAGTAAATTGTCTCAAAAGTAAAATTGGTAGTCCAAGAATGTAGGCATACCTTGCCAAGTCTCTATAGGACATAAAGCAAGTTTTTTCCTACTGAATTTAATATGATACTTACAGAATTAGCGAACTTTTGTGCTCTGAAAAAGTAAGCTAATTCCCTACCGTTGTATGTATCATCATCTCTGACTGACGTGTAGGGGTGCGAGGTGTCAACTGGTGACGAGAACTGCTGCTGAGGTCCCAATTCAGCAACTAAAGTTCGAGCTAGAGGAACTATGGCCCTCTTTGTCCTCCTACAGTCAGATTGCAGAAGATTGGGTACTCTTGACCCGGGGCAGACCACAGTACCAGGGTACCAATATGATGATCTGTCAAAATGAGAAATATTCAAGGGACATAGATGGTAAACACGAGTAATAACATGGAGGGAGAGATGACCAATTAAGAGTATGACTGCGGCCTACAGTCACCACGTAATCCAAAGTTGTCTCACCTTCACTATATGTTACTCTCGTAATGCACAATACACCGCACCTTATAAAAAATGAAATTGAATATGAAAAATAGTAAAGCTACGTTAACAAAGTTAAATACGCTTACCATAAATTACCACTTGGCACCAGTACCTGAGTGAAGCTCCCGGACAGGCCCCCATATAACTTGTGACGGTAACGCGTTGGTGTTCGGCTGTTTAAGGCTAGGGGTATGGCCTCGTCACATAGTTATAAAAAAAAATAGAAAAACTGGAACTTCGTCTGTGGTAAGGTAAGGAGAAGACACACAAAACACAAGTAAACTTTAACAATGAAATTTTAATTACGTTAAATAAATCAAAACATGAAAAAATGGACAAACAAATTCTTATAATAAAATCAATCAATCAAAATAATAAGAATAATTAAATGACACAATGAAAAGTTACGTTAAGATAAAATAACAAGAAGTGCAACACAAAATTAAAGGGAGGTGCTGGAATATTGGCTTTAAGCTACCACCTCTCTCAGTACACGCTAACGTCTAGCCGGGAGGAGTGATAACTGCGAAAGCACTAAATATTCTGAGGTCTGAGGTCGTGGCGACCCCAGACATCAAGTAGTATGGGGGGGTGGAGTGCAGTTGCAGCCCGGCCGGCGACCAATCAGCGGAGCCGGTAGCGATCAACAGGTAGTTTGGCGGTTTGAGTCTGAACAGGTGTCTCTGGCTGCAACGTTTTGCGCTCTGGCAAACCTTGCTGGTGTTGTTGTCGTTGTTGGACATTTCTTCCATAGTAGTTATATATATTTGTGGCGACGTATTTGTGGAGGGAAGAGCAGGCTCAATCTCTTGAAGGAGATTATTGTCACAATATATATATATATATATATATATATATATATATATATATATATATATATATATATATATATATATATATATATATATATATATATATATATATATATATATATAAGCCTATACTTGCATAAATCACAAGTGAAGATTAACAATCTTTGGACAACACCCACCAGTGGGCCTCGAACCCAGAAAGCACAACTACCTTCCAGTAGCTGCCATAACTAGTACGCCTTAACCCACTACACCATCAGACCCTACAAAAGAAGTAGAGACTTCGAGATATATATACACCTCAAATATCTCCACTTCCCGAGGGCACTAGACAAGTGAGAGGTTACTCTGCGTTTTTCATCAAGCCACTGTCAATGTGAGAGAACTCGTGTCCATGCTATAAGCCTATACTTGCATAAACCACAAGTGAAGATTAACAATCTTTGGACAACACGCACCAGTGGGCCTCGAACCCAGAAAGCACAACTACCTTCCAGTAGCTGCCATAACTAGTACGCCTTAACCCACTACACCATCAGACCCTACAAAAGAAGTAGAGACTTCGAGGCAAGTATAGGCTTATAGCATGGACACGAGTTCTCTCACATTGACAGTGGCTTGATGAAAAACGCAGAGTAACCTCTCACTTGTGTTTGTAACCTCTCAGTTCCGTGCTGCGTTTCACTTACGAGATGGAAAAGGATGGGAAGCTGCCCTTTCTAGATGTAACAGTCATGGAAAAGAGCGGAGGTTTCCACACTGCAGTCTACACTAAGGAAACGAACATAGGAATGTGCCTAAATGCCAACAGCGACTGCCCAGACAGGTACAAGAGGAGTGTTGTTAACGCTTATGTCGACCGTGCTCTCAGCCACAGCTCAGAATGGAAGCAAGTCGACGAAGAACTCTGTAGGGTAAGGCAGGTCCTAGTCAACAACGGCTTCTCCAATGGTTTCGTCGAAGACATCATAAGAAGGAAAGTGAAACGCCATGCAACCTCTGAAGAGACAACTAACACAACACCTATACCCCCTATTAGACTATTTTACAGGAACTTCTTTTCCACAGCTCATAAAACAGAGGAAAGGGTCCTGAAAGATATTGTTAATAGAAACGTTATCCCTACAGACAAAAATCAGAGGATACAATTGACGATTTACTATAAAACCAGAAAAACGGCCAGCCTACTCATGAGAAACTCTCCAGACACAAAGCAGAACGCTTTAAAAGAGACCAACGTCGTCTATGCCTTCAAATGCCCTCTTGGGGACTGTAAGCTCCAAAAAACCCAGTATATAGGCAAGACAACAACATCTCTTTCCAGGCGTTTAACGATGCATAAGCAACAGGGCTCCATTAAGGAACATATAATCTCTTCCCACAACCAAACCATCGCCAGAGAAATCCTAGTAAACAACACAGAAATCATCGATAGATACAGCGAGAGCAGGCGGCTTGACGTCTGCGAGGCTCTACACATCAAGAAGTCAACACCAGCAATCAACAGCCAATTAATGCACAACTATATTCTACCCACCTCAAGACTCCGCTCCAATATAGAAGCATCAAGAAATATGGACCAATAGGCTTTCTACAAATCACTTCCATTCAATACCCATTGTTTCGTGTTCTGTCTTGTGTTTAGGAATTTAATACCCTATTAATACCACCTCATCCCATCCACCTCACTCAAATGTAGATATAAACAAATCGAAGATGTGTAAGTTCTATTCAGTTGTGTATGTGTAAGCTAAAGTCTTTGAAAATGTAATAAGTTTTACGAAACGCGCTCAAGTGTTGCGTCAGACTAGAAATAAAAATGAATTTTGGAGAATTGATTTTTTGAATTACCACCAACAGTGAAAAGAAACGTACGAAAGATCGAGAAAATTCGTGTTAGAATTATTAATCTTACTTTTTCGGTCATATTTAATAATATATGTCTACAGGAAAGACTGCTACCAAAATATACTAATATATACATATATATATATATATATATATATATATATATATATATATATATATATATATATATATATATATATATATATATTGTGACGGTAACGCGTTGGTGTTCGGCTGTTTAAGGCTAGGGGTATGGCCTCGTCACATAGTTATAAAAAAAAATAGAAAAACTGGAACTTCGTCTGTGGTAAGGTAAGGAGAAGACACACAAAACACAAGTAAATTTTAACAATGAAATTTTAATTACGTTAAATAAATCAAAACATGAAAAAATGGACAAACAAATACTTATAATAAAATCAATCAATCACAATAATAAGAATAATTAAATGACACAATGAAAAGTTACGTTAAGATAAAATAACAAGAAGTGCAACACAAAAGTAAATGGGAGGTGCTGGAATATTGGCTTTAAGCCACCACTTCTCTCAGTACACGCTAGCGTCTAGCCGGGAGTAGTGGTAACAACGAGAGCACCGAATATTCTGAGGTCTGAGGTCGTGGCGACCCCAGACATCAAGTAGTATGGGGGGGCGAGTGCAGGTGCAGCCAGACCGGCGACCAATCAGCGGAGCCGGCAGCGATCAACATGTAGTTTGGTGGTTTGAGTCCGAACAGGTGGCTGGCTGCATACGTTTTGCTCACCCTGGCAAGCCTTGCTGGTGTTGTTGTCGTTGTTGGACATGTCTTCCATAGTCGTTTTATATAATTTCGACGACGTAATTATGGAGGGAAGAGCAGGTTCAATCTCTTGAAGGAGATTATCGTCACAATATATATATATATATATATATATATATATATATATATATATATATATATATATATATATATATATATATATATATATATATATATTTGATGGTTACAAGATATACATGGGTTGATACAAAAATAATAATGCAAAAAGATGCTTAAAGGTTATGGATCTCTTGAAAAACACAACAATGGGAAACATTGATGAATGTCACAGACGGGTTCGATCATTGTTGCAAGTCAAACACATCTTCGAATTCCTCTGAAGTTGGGCTAGTGCCCAAGACGCAACAGGCATTTCCCCTCTGAATCGCAACACTGAGGCGCTGGAACAAGAAACTTTTTGCTCTCTGGTCTTTTGTAGCGCTGATCAATTTGTCCCCCAATTCCTTCAGGAACTTCAATGCACATTTTCCCCACGAACCGAGGGTCTCCGAGCCGATCGGAACAAAGCTGTAGCAGTGTGCTAGACCTCTGTATTTAATAATTTTCTGCGATTCCCTGAAAGAAGCAGCACCACCGCTTTCACGTGTGCTGTAGTGGAGGTAGGTACTGGCCAGTGTGGCAGCGCACGTGTAGTCCCATACCACTTGCTTACCATCCTTCCAAGGTAGCAAGGTGACCCCATCAGGGCGCTTCTGAGGGTCGTTAGGTCTGGATAAGTGTGGTTCTCTTTGTGCCGGGCAGCGGGCTGTGGCGAGGCTCCTCTTGATGATGTCGTTGACTTCTTCATGTCTTGCGATTTTACCCTGTGATTTACGACATACCAGACCATGACGACCATATTGGTCTGCCATCGCAGTTCCGCAGATGCACCTATGTTCGGTGAGGATCGGGGCGGCAAGGCGAAGGGCAACTCCAATGCGGAGAGCGTCATGACTGAGGCGAGTTCCCAGGGCTGCATTGGGCACAGCAAATAAAAAATCCCCGGCGTGGGGTGCTGTTATCGCTAGGAGGCGGGCTTTGTTTTCAGCATCAGCGTTGTCAATCATTGCTGTGACAGTCTTTTCCATTATGGGGCTATCCCAGTGGGCCTGCTTGTGGTCTTTTGGGACTTGTGGTCGGGGTTGAGGGTGTGCAATGGTGTCCCATTGTCTGGCTGCTTCGATGAACGTTTGATCATGAGTTGTGGATAGGATAAAACACCTAGAAGCAGGGAAAGCAGGGAAATTCCCCCCCCCCCCCTTCCCCAGAGGATATTTGGAATTATGAAGAAACTTCTGTCTCAAATTACTGACAGATATTTTAAGTGCAAATGAAGTGAGATCAATGTGATGCGCTGTCTGTCTGAAGTTGTCTTGATCCGGGAGACTTCCAGAATCTGTTGATGTAGAAGCCTGAGGGTATTAGTTTACATTAATTTATATTAAGACTAATCCGAATTTACTTCTCATCATCCTAATTTTTGAGATATAAATTGTGCCAAAATTTCTTACCGCTCTATTGGTAAGCCTCACTTTGATTTTACAGTATATCACCTGCTCTATTGTAAGCTAAATGTCACTCACTTTATACTATGCAAGTTTGATTTGGATTGTTATAGACATGTTTAGTCCAGCCACGTAAAGTAATGAATGATATGAATAAGTTGATTCATTATCAGAACCAGAAACTTTGACAATGTCCTTGTGTCATGCTGTCATTGTGACACTCTTACGGAAGTACTGGACTGTAATTTTCAACGTAAACTTTTCCCAATTATAAATATACTGCCATTTATGTTACAGATTAAACTCATAAGATACAACCCTACTTAAGAACATTATACAAAAAGGTAACAGTTAACAGCCAATTGGTCCATACGAGGCAGCACCTATTTACAGCCAGACAAGATTAGTATTGTTCATACAATATAGAGTAAATTATATATATCAGCAAGAGAACTTCTACGCGAAAATGAGGAGGCTAAAGCTGCAATTCTCTGTCTCAAGGCTAAGAGTGTTCCAGAGCCCCCCAGAAGATGGGCACTGGTTGTATGTCCTGTGAGTATACTCCCTTGTGATAATCTGACTACCTGGCGAAGGATACAGGATTTTCTCAGAGCTTGTGTGGTGCGTGTTGGGAGAGGAAAAACACGATGGAGGAGAGATGATCAACATTCATATGCGTTTCCCAACACCCCCTTGTCTGTGTCTCTTCATCTAATCGCCCTCCATTCCTTTTCCCTCCTTGCCTCTCTCCTTCTCTCCCTCCAACCTTGCTTCTCTCTTTCCCCTCCTTCATCCTTGCCTCTCTCCTTCCTTCCCATCTTCTAACCTAACCTAACCTAATATAACCTGACGCAACACTCCCTCCCAACTACTCTCCCTGGACTGAAGGAAATCTTTGCATGATAATTTGCTGTTTCAGTTGCGTGTAGGAGGCTCGCAAGTCTGAAAGTGGCTTCTTTTTGTCATGCAAGTCCAGCATCTTCTTCTCTTCATCCTGGAAGACCATTCCTGGTAAGGGTTTTGTCCGTGAGTGGCTACAGGACTGCGTGGCTCACTCTAACAGTCTCGCAGAGAGTCCAGTTGAATTTTTACATTAGGGATGTTTGTATGGTCAGGTGATATTGATGATTCCTTACCTTCCCTACTTTCATGTCTTGATTCGTTCACTTATATGTTCCTTCAGGATTAAGGATCAGCTTTTAGTTTCGTCTCTCTATCATCAGCATTTCTATGCAATGGTTGTTTATCGCTTTTTATATTTATATATATATCTTAAACATAATATGTTGTTAACATTATATTTATATTTACGTCACGTATTAAGTTGTGCATCAACAACTTTCTTATTTACTGCATTATATATATTTTTTATGGCGCTTAACAAGTTTTTTTTTTATATTTCTGTGACTCATTTGTACATACAGCATTTATCTGTGTTCCTTTAGGTCCTCTCGTTGAGCATTGCTCCTCTTCATTAGTACGAATTAGATTGTTGCTACGGGCTGCTTCCTGGGGGATGTGTGTACTCACCTATTTGTGCTTGCAGGGGTTGAGCTCTGGTTCTTTGGTCCCGCCTCTCAACTGTCAATCAACTGGTGTACAGATTCCTGAGCCTACTGAGCTCAATCATATCTACATTTGAAACTGTGTATGGAGTCAGCCTCCACCACATCACTGCCTATTACGTTAAATCTGTTAACTACTCTGACACTGAAAAAGATTTCTCTAACGTCCCTGTGGCTCATTTGGGAACTCAGTTTCCACCTTTGTCCTCTTGTTCGCGTACCACCTGTGTTAAACAGCTTATCTTTATCTACCCCTGTCAATTCATCTGAGAATTTTGTAGGTAGTGATCATGTCCTCCCTTTACTCTTCTGTCTTCCAGTGCCGTGAGGTGCATTTCACGCAGCCTTTCCTCGTAACTCATGCCTCTTAGTTCTAGGACTCGCCTAGTGGCATACTTCTGAACTTTTTCAAGCTTCGCCTTGTGCTTGACAAGATACGGGCTCCATGCTGGGGCCGCATACTTCAGGATTGGTCTTACATATGTGGTATACAAGGTTCTGAATGATTCCTTACACAGGTTCCTAAAGGCAGTTGTGATGTTAGCCAGCCTCGCATACGCCGCAGATGTTATTCTCTTGATGTGGGCTTCAGGAGACAGGTTTGGTGTGATATCAACTGTTACGAACCCGGATCCAGCGTCCGAGCAAGGAGCAGTAACAACTACGCCATCTGTGGGTCAGCTCCCGAAACCCCCGCCAAACGAACGACGACACCGGATGAGGACGGCGAATATCGGCCACAAGGGCCAGTTTCCAGTCCTGTGCAGCTCACAACACAGCCGTTCCTGACCTCTGGTGAGGTGGTGCTCCGACGACAGCGCCATCTATGGACTGGATACGTCAGGTGTTTGCGCCCGAGTGTGGTGTAACCGTAAGTGTGGTGTTTTAGTGTCCCTGTTATTGATGACGTGTCTGCTTACAGAGCCGACCTGGGACCACTGTGATGGAAGTGGAGTCAGTCTACCCGAGGCAGCCAGTCTCCATACTGTGAAGTTTGCTGCAGCTGTTGTGACGTCGTGCCCCCGGAAGAACACTGTGGTGTGTTAGCCTGCCAGTGGAGTGGCAGTGAAAGGATTTACCCGGGACCGACTGTTGGAGACGATCATCCACTGGGGTATTGAGGACAGGAGGGTGATTTGTGATATCACACGAGACTCCTGTCTAGGGCGTACCCCTTATATCGTTCGTGGAGCGGCCGTACCAGCCTTGGTGGCTCAGTACCTGCCAGCAGACCAGCTGGACGTGTGGTTGACGGCCTCCACGACGGTGCCCCCAGTGGACCTGCGTTTTGGCTGACCTGTGGCCCGGGTAGGCTCGGCATTCTCAGAGGACACGTCGTGAGGCCACGAAGAAAGCACCCAGGACTCGGCACCAAGTGGTGTGGCACCAGCGTCTTCAGCAGAAGACCACGATGAAGGATTAATCCCCTCGTATAGTGTTAATACCCTCCCCCTGTGCACGTTTGATTTTTATATATTTAATAGGTGATGGTAATAATTATAATATTAAGTTCTTAGCTTTCTTTCCCTACTCCCTTTAAGTTAATTGCGTCACGGATCTCATCCCTTGATAGCCAATACTGGCTTGGGAACGGATACATATATCTTCCTCTAACAACATCAGAGTAAGGACCCCGTTGCGTCCCGAGAGGGTCGTAACATCAACTCCTAGATCTTTCTCTCTGTCCGTTTCATGAAGGACTTTATCTCCTAGTCTTTATCCTGTGTCTGGCCTCCTGTTTCCACTCCCTAGTTTCATTACCTTACATTTACTCGGGTTGAACTTTAGTAGTTCACTTATATGTTTCGTCAGGATTAAGGATCAGCTTTGGGGTGATTTGGGGGTGTAAGAATCAGCTTTTTTTTCTGTGTTTGTGTGTGTGTGTGTGTGTGTGTGTTTACTAGTTGTGCTTTTACGGGGGTTGAGCTTTGCTCTTTCGGCCCGCCTCTCAACTGTCAATCAACTGTTTACTAGCTACTTTACTAACTACTTTCTTTTTTTCCCCCACACCACACACACACACCCCAGGAAGTAGCCCGTGACAGCTGACTAACTCCCAGGTACCTATTTACTGCTAGGTAACAGGGGCATTCAGGGTGAAAAACTTTGCCCATTTGTTTCTGCCTCGTGCAGGAATCGAACCCGCGCCACAGAATTACGAGTCCTGCGCGCTATCCACCAGGCTACGAGGCCCCTTTGTGTGTGTGTGTGTGTGCGTGTGTGTGTACTCACCTAGTTGTGCTTGCGGGGGTTGAGCTCTGGCTCTTTGGTCCCGCCTCTCAACTGTCAATCAACAGGTGTACAGGTTCCTTAGCCTATTGGGCTCTATCATATCTACACTTGAAACTGTGTATGGAGTCAGCCTCCACCACATCACTTCCTAATGCATTCCATTTGTCAACCACTGACACTAAAAAAGTTCTTTCTAATATCTCTGTGGCTCATTTGGGCGCTCAGTTTCCACCTGTGTCCCCTAGTGCGTGTGCCCCTTGTGTTAAACAGCCTGTCTTTATCAACCCTGTCAATTCCCTTGAGGATCTTGAATGTGGTGATCATGTCCCCCCTAACTCTTCTGTCTTCCAACGAAGTGAGGTTCAATTCCCGTAGTCTCTCCTCGTAGCTCATACCTCTCAGCTCGGGTACTAGTCTGGTGGCAAACCTTTGAACCTTTTCCATTTTAGTCTTATGCTTGACTAGATATGGACTCCATGCTGGTGCCGCATACTCCAGGATTGGTCTGACATATGTGGTATATAATGTTCTGAAAGATTCCTTACACAAGTTTCTAAAGGCCGTTCTTATGTTAGCCGACCTGGCATATGCTGCTGCTGTTATCCTCTTGATGTGAGCATCAGGGGACAGGTCTGGCGTGATATCAACCCCCAGGTCTTTATCTCTCTCGGACTCTTGAAGTATTTCATCTTCCAAGTGATACCTTGTATCTGGTCTCCTGCTTCCTACCCCTATCTTCATTACATTACATTTGCTTGGATTAAACTCTAACAGCCATTTGTTCGACCATTCCTGCAGCTTGTCCAGGTCTTCTTGAAGCCTCAAGCTGTCCTCCTCTGTCTTAATCCTTCTCATAATTTTGGCGTCGTCAGCAAACATTGAGAGGAATGAGTCTATACCCTCTGGGAGATCATTTACGTATATCAGAAACAGGATAGGTCCAAGTACAGAGCCCTGTGGGACTCCACTGGTGACTTCACGCCAGTGTGAGGTCTCACCTCTCATTGTAACTCTCTGCTTCCTATTGTTTAGGTACTCCCTTATCCACTGGAGCGCCCTACCAGTTACTCCTGCCTGTTTCTCTAGCTTATGCATCAACCTTTTATGGGGTACTGTGACAAAGGTTTTCCGACAGTCCAAAAAAATGCAGTCCGCCCACCCTTCTCTTTCTTGTTTAATCTTTGTCACCTGATCGTAGAATTCTATCAATCCTGTAAGGCAAGATTTACCCTCCCTGAACTCATGTTGATGGGTGTCACGAAGTCTCTTCTCTCCAGATGTGTTACTAGGTTTTTTCTCACAATCTTCTCCGTCACCTTGCATGGTATACAAGTTAAGGACACTGGCCTGTAGTTCAGTGCCTCTTTTCTGTCACCCTTTTTGTATATTGGTACTACATTAGCAGTCTTCCATATTTCTGGTAGGTCCCCCGTTTCCAGTGACCTACTATACACTATGGAGAGTGGTAGGCAAAGTGCTCCTGCACACTCTTTCAATACCCATGGCGAGATTCCATCCAGCCCAACAGCTTTTCTCACATCCAGCTCCAATAGGTGCTTCAAGACCTCATCTCTTGTAATTTCGAACCTATCCAAGGTCACCTGGTTTGCTGTCACCTCTTCTAGCGCCACGACATCTCCCTGTTCTATTGTAAAGACCTCCTGGAACCTTTTGTTGAGTTCTTCACACACCTCTTTGTCATTCTCTGTGTACCTGTCCTCGCCCACCCTAAGTTTCATCACCTGTTCCTTCACTGTTGTCTTCCTCCTGATGTGACTGTGTAGTAGCTTTGGTTCGGTCTTGGCTTTATTAGCTATATCATTTTCATACCTTTTCTCAGCTGCTCTTCTCACACTGACATACTCGTTCCTGGTTCTCTGGTATCTCACTCTACTTTCTGGTGTTCTGTTATTACGGAAGTTCCTCCATGCCCTTTTGTTCAGCTCCTTTGCTTTCATACATTCCTTATTAAACCACGGATTCTTCCTTTGCTTCTCTGTTTTTTCCTGTCGGGCTGGGACAAACCTGCTTACAGCCTCCTGACATTTTTGGGTGACATAGTCCATCATGTCTTGTACGGACTTGGTTCTGAGTTCTGTGTCCCAATGTATATCCCATAGGAATTTATTCATTTCCTCATAGTTTCCCTTTCGGTACGCCAGCCCTTTGGTTCCCAGTTCTTTTTTGGGGGTGATAATTCCCAGCTCAACCAGGTACTCAAAGCTCAATACACTGTGATCACTCATTCCCAAGGGGGCTTCCAACTTAACTTCCCTTATATCCGACTCATTTAGGGTAAATATCAGATCAAGCAAGGCTGGTTCATCCCCTCCTCTCATTCTGTGCGCGTGTGTGTGTGTGCGCGCGGCGCGTGTGTTTACGCGTGTGCGCGGCGAACCAGCGTCCTACGAGGCGCTGGCCTGCATACACAAGTGGGTTAGCTGTTGGAGCGTCAGGAATATCGGCGAGGAAGACAGTGTGAGAGTTACGGCCACTACGCCACGGCACCAACGAGATCGGAAACCCATTGTCTTCTCGTTATTCCTCCTGGTCCTCCCACAACACTTTCCTCCCACACTTTTCCCCTCCTCGTTGACTGCATTGCCAAAAGCCACCAACGATGGGAAAAAGTATTCCTATCATCTGATGTATGACAGAGAATCATCTGATGATGATGATACATCAGCTGATGATAGGAATTATATGTATTATAAATACAGCATTTGCGTGTAAATGTGTGTGTACTCACCTAGTTGTATTCAGCTAGTTATGCTTGAGGGGATTGAGCTCTGGCTCTTTGGTCCCGCCTCTCAACTGTCAATCTATTGGTGTTCAGATTCCTGAGCCTACTTGGCTCTGTCATATCTACATATTTACATTGTGTGTGTGTGTGTGTGTGTGTGTGTGTGTGTGTGTGTGTGTGTGTGTGTGTGTGTGTGTGTGTGTGTGTGTGTGTGTGTGTGTGGAGTGTACTCACCTAGTTGTGTTTGCGTGGCATGATCTCTGACTGTTTGGTCCAGCCTCTTAACTATCAACAAACTGATGTACAGGTTCCTGAGCCTATTGGGCTCTATCACCTCTATACTTGAAACTGTGTATGGAGTCTGCCTCAACTACATTACTTCCTAAAGCATTCCATTTGTCAACTATTCTGATACTAAAATTCTTTCTAATGTCTCTATGGCTCATTTTGGACACTCAATTTCCACCTAGTGTCCCCTAGTGTTTGTGCCACTTGTGTTAATTAATCTATCTTTATCTACCCTATCAATTCCCTTGAGAACCTTGTATGTGGTGATCTTGTCCCCCCGAAATCTCCCGTGTTCCAGCGATAAGAATTGCACAGAAACAGAAGAATGTTGAGCCTCATCTACAATTAGAACAGCCTGGCACTGAACCTGAAATTCCGAAGTTTGTTTGTGAATGTGTTTGTTTGTTATTGCTGTGTTTGTGTGATGCCTTTTATGTATGTTTCAGAGTCATACCCATGCTTCTAGCCACCAATGTATATTTAATATGTCTATGAATCATACTTATGTATACTGAAGATGAAGTTTGTAATACCAGAAGTTAGTTCTTCCCGACTTCCTCCTGAATCTTCACATGTAGATACATATTTGATGGGTATCATAAGGTCAGACATCGAAGTTTCACATGTGACGGCAAGAGAAGAGGAACGTCGTTTAAGGGGATCGAATCTTGGGTCTTCGGTCTTGACTCTCATGTGTGGCCGGGCGACCAGCACGAGGAGTGGACACTCGGGGGCGTCGGTCGATGGCCAAATGTTTGAGATAAGTGAGCGATTTTTCCCCGTTTAGGCCAAGTACTGAAGGTGTCAGTGTGTGTGTGTGTGTGTGTGTGTGTGTGTGTGTGTGGGTGGGTGTGTGTGTGTGTGTGTGTGTGTGTGTGTGTGTGTGTGTGTGTGTGTGTGTGTGTGTGTCTGTGTGTGTGTGTGTGTGTGTGTGTGTGTGTCTGTGT
The DNA here is from genome assembly GCF_040958095.1 of Procambarus clarkii. Classification (NCBI taxonomy): domain Eukaryota; kingdom Metazoa; phylum Arthropoda; class Malacostraca; order Decapoda; family Cambaridae; genus Procambarus; species Procambarus clarkii. The sequence goes on along the minus strand of NC_091171.1, from coordinate 27,915,222 downwards.
GTGTGTGTGTGTGTGTGTGTGTGTGTGTACTCACCTAATTGTACTCACCTAATTGTGCTTGCGCGGGTTGAGCTCTGGCTCTTTGGTCCCGCCTCTCAACCGTCAATCAACTGGTGTACAGATTCCTGAGCCTACTGGGCTCTATCATATCTACATTTGAAACTGTGTATGGAGTCAGCCTCCACCACATCACTTCCTAATGCATTCCATTTACTAACTACTCTGACACTGAAAAAGTTCTTTCTAATGTCTCTGTGGCTCATTTGGGTACTCAGCTTCCACCTGTGTCCCCCTTGTTCGCGTCCATCCAGTGTTGAATAGTTCATCCTTGTTTACCCGGTCGATTCCCCTGAGGATTTTGTAGGTTGTGATCATGTCCCCCCTTACTCTTCTGTCTTCCAGTGTCGTAAGGTGCATTTCCCGCAGCCTTTCCTCATAACTCATGCCTCTTAGTTCTGGGACTAATCTAGTAGCATACCTTTGGACTTTTTCCAGCTTCGTCTTGTACTTGACAAGGTACAGGCTCCATGCTGGGGCCGCATACTCCAGGATTGGTCTTACATATGTTGTGTACAAGATTCTGAATGATTCCTTACACAGGTTCCTGAACGCCGTTCTGATGTAAGCCAGCCTCGCATATGCCGCAGACGTTATTCTCTTTATGTGGGCTTCAGGAGACAGGTTTGGTGTGATATCAACTCCTAGATCTTTCTCTCTGTCTGTTTTATTAAGTACTTCATCTCCTATTCTGTATCCTGTGTCTGGCCTCCTGTTTCCACTGCCTAGTTTCATTACTTTGCATTTACTCGGGTTGAACTTCAACAGCCATTTGTTGGACCATTCACTAAGTCTATCTAGGTCATCTTATAGCCTCCTACTATCATCCTCTGTTTCAATCCTCCTCATAATTTTTGCATCGTCGGCAAACATTGAGAGGAACGAATCTATACCCTCTGGGAGATCATTTACATATACTGTACCAGAAACAGTATAGGTCCAAGGACTGACCCCTGCGGGACTCCACTTGTAACGTCTCGCCAATCTGAGACCTCACCCCTCACACAGACTCGTTGTCTCCTGTTGCTTAGGTACTCCTCTATCCACCGGAGTACCTTCCCTTTCACTCCAGCCTGTGTCTCCAACTTTCGCACTAGCCTCTTGTGTGGCACTGTATCAAAGGCTTTCTGACAGTCCAAAAATATGCAGTCTGCCCACCCTTCTCTTTCTTGCCTTATTTTTGTTGCCTGGTCGTAGAATTCAAGTAACCCTGTGAGGCAGGACCTGCCATCCCTGAAACCATGTTGATGCTGTGTTACAAAGTTCCTTCACTCCAGATGCTCCACTAGCTTTTTTCGCACAATCTTCTCCATCAGCTTGCATGGTATGCAGGTTAGGGACACTGGCCTGTAGTTCAGTGCCTCCTGTCTATCCCCTTTCTTGTATATCGGGACTACGTTAGCTGCTTTCCAAATATCTGGCAGTTCCCCTGTTGCCAGTGATTTGTTATACACTATGGAGAGTGGTAGGCACAGTTCTCCTGGTCCTTCCTTTAGAACCCAAGGGGAGATTCCATCTGGGCTTATAGCCTTTGTCACATCCAACTCTAGTAAACACTTCCTTACTTCCCCGCTGGTAATCTCAAACTCTTCCAGTGGTTCCTGGTTAGCTATTCCCACACTTACCTCTGGAATTTCTCCTTGCTCTAAGGTGAAGACCTCCTGGAATTTCTTATTCAATTCCTCACACACTTCCTTGTCATTTGTAGTGAATCCTTCCGCCTCTATCCCTAATTTCATAACCTGTTCCTTTACTGTTGTTTTTCTCCTGATGTGGCTATGCAACAATTTAGGCTGAGTCTTTGCCTTGCTTGCGATGTCATTTTCGTATTGTCTTTCTGCCTCTCTTCTCATCCTGACATATTCATTCCTGGCATTCTGGTATCTTTCTCTGCTCTCCAGTGTCCTGTTATTCCTATAGTTTCTCCATGCCCTTTTACATTGCTGCTTAGCTAGCCCACATCTCTGATTAAACCATGGGTTTCTCATTTTCATTTCTCTGTTTTCCTTTTGGACTGGGACAAACTTGTTTGCTGCGTCCTTGCACTTCTGTGTGATGTAATCCATCATATCTTGGGCCGTCTTTCCCCTGAGCTCTGTTTCCCATGCTATATCTGTTAGGAATTTTCTTATCCCCTCATAGTTTCCCTTTCGGTATGCTAACCTTTTGGTTTCGGTATCCCTCCTCGAGTTCAATAACCTTTCTTCAATCAAGTACTCAAACACCAGTACACTGTGGTCGCTCATTCCTACTGGGTCCTCAAAACCGATTTTTCTTATGTCGGAGTCGTTCAGATTGAAGACTAGGTCGAGTCTCGCTGGTTCATCATTGCCTCTCATCCTTGTGGGTTCTCCGACATGCTGGGTTAGAAAGTTTCTTGTCACCACCTCCAATAGTTTGGCTCTCCACGTATCCTCGCCTCCATGCGGTTCCTTGTTCTCCCAGTCAATCCTTCCGTGATTGAAGTCGCCCATAATGAGCAGGTGGGATCTATTTCTACAGGCAGCAGAGGCTGCCCTCTCAATTATAGTGTTAACTGCCTTGTTGTTGTTTTCATACTCTTGTGTGTGTGTGTGTGTGTGTGTGTGCGTGTGTGTGTTTACTAGTTGTGTTTTTGCGGGGGTTGAGCTTTGCTCTTTCGGCCCGCCTCTCAACTGTCAATCAACTGTTTACTAACTGCTTTTTTTTTTTCCACACCACACACACACACACACACCCCAGGAAGCAGCCCGTGACAGCTGACTAACTCCCAGGTACCTATTTACTGCTAGGTAACAGGGGCACTTAGGGTGAAAGAAACTTTGCCCATTTGTTTCTGCCTCGTGCGGGAATCGAACCCGCGCCACAGAATTACGAGTCCTGCGAGTATGAGTTACGAGTATGTGTGTGTGGGTGTGTGTGTGTGTGTGTGTGTGTGTGTGTGTGTGTGTGTGTGTGTGTGTGTGTGTGTGTGTGTGTGTGTGTGTGTGTGTATTCTTTTTGTGCAAGTTTTTTTTGGCAGAGTCGAGCATCAGCTCATAAGCCCCACCTTTCGACCGCCATTACTGCAGTGCTGTGACTATTTTCAACTTTTTTTCTTGTCATGTGCACATTTCAAACAATCTCGAATTTCTAGAGAAACAATCTCTAGAGTCACATTTGGGACTCAAAATGTTCTTTCTTTCATTCTTGTGATTCATTATATCCTTTCGTTCTGCTGTTCTTTAATTTTAACATATCTTCAATATCAAATTTGTCAATTTCCTTTGGTATCTTGTACTTGATTATCATGTATACCTTATTTCTTCGATCTTCCAATTTAGTGAGATCGAGTTCCTTCAGTTTTTCTTCAAAGTTCAGTCCCCTTAGTTCACGAGCGAACCTTGTTGCACATTTTCAGGACCTTTCCTAGTTTTCTTTGGTGTTTATTTAGACAGAGGTTCCATAGCAAGGCAGAATAATCAAGGTCTCTCAAAGCATGTATATATATCCAGCACTTCGAAAGAATCCTTCTCAAGTTTCTGAAAGATAACAGGACGTTTAACAGTATAGCATGTGCAGCCTTTGTTATTCTGTTGTTGTGTGCCACTGGTGTTAGATCTCGAAAGACTTAGCAGCAGACATAACTCGAGACCAAACACCAGAGGCACATGCCAGTAGAATAACGAGAGCAGCATAGGCCATATTGGCAAAATTTCTGCTATTCTTTCAAGTAAATTGGACCAAGATCCTTCCAAGTACTGTATACATCCGCCATCCTGTACGGTATTTGGGGCTGTCTTGCTCCAATTTCTGTCCTCATAACCTTGCATTTGTTATGCTTAAAATCAAGGAGCCATATCTCAGACCATCTCTAGATTTAATAATCTGTTAAATCATCTGCATATATAGAAACCATGTGGGAAATGTTCCTGCCTCTTGATGATCTTCACTCTGTATGCCTCTCCAGTCACATAGCTCTCCTCTTACTATGACTCTTTGCCTTCTTCCTGAAGAACTTCTTCTCTCATTTTTCAGTACTCTTCCTGATCCGCAAGGCTGTTTTGTATCTGGGCCACGCTCTCACTCTACCTCTCACACGCTCTTATTTCTCCTACACGTCGACTCTCTCTCTTCCCTCTCAGTCTCCCTCAGTCTCAGCTCTGAGAGAGACCTCACACTAAGTGAAGAGCGTCTTCACTCTATCTACTTTACCACAGGTAAGAAGGCGGCGGAAGACATTTCATAACTTAGCAGCCACCGACCAACTTAATCTCTTTATCCCTCAAGAGACTGGGCTACGGAGGAGCAGTAACCAGAGTCCCAGTGTTTTCATTAGCTAATGAAGGTTCAACTTTTTGATGATAGGAGCTACCTATGAACACACGAATAAGACATTATATATATATATAATATATATATATATATAATATATATATATATAATATATATATATATATATATATATATATATATATATATATATATATATATATATATATATATATATATATATATATATATATATATATATATTATTAAATATGACCGAAAAAGTAAGATTAATAATTCTAACACGAATTTTCTCGATCTTTCTTACGTTTCTTTTCACTGTTGATGGTAATTAAAAAATCAATTCTCCAAAATTCATTTTTATTTCTAGTCTGACGCGACACTTGAGCGCGTTTCGTAAAACTTATTACATTTTCAAAGACTTTAGTTTACACACACACACACAACTTTAACTGAATAGAGCTTAAACATCTTCGAGTTTTTATACCTTCATTTGGGTGAGGTGACATGTTACAACAGTTTTGGATGAGGTGGAAATAAACTTTTAACACAAGACAGGACACGAAACAATGGGTATTAAAGGTAGGTAACTGCAGAAGGCCTATTTTTATTGGCCCATATTTCTTGATGCTTCTATATTGGAGCGGAGTCTTGAAGTGGGTAGAATATAGTTGTGCATTAATTGGCTGTTGATTGCTGGTGTTGACTTCTTGATGTGTAGTGCCTCGCAGATGTCAAGCCGCCTGCTATCGCTGTATCTATCGATGATTTCTGTGTTGTTTGCTAAGATTTCTCTGGTGATGGTTTGGTTGTGGGAAGAGATTATATGTTCCTTAATGGAGCCCTGTTGCTTATGCATCGTTAAACGCCTGGAAAGAGATGTTGTTGTCTTGCCTATATACTGAGTTTTTTGAGGCTTTCAGTCTCCAAGAGGGCATTTGAAGGCATAGACGACGTTGGTCTCTTTTAAAGCGTTCTGCTTTGTGTCTGGAGAGTTTCTCATGAGTAGGCTGGATAACGTTTCTATTAACAATATCTTTCAGGACCCTTTCCTCCGTTTTATGAGCTGTGGAAAAGAAGTTCCTGTAAAATAGTCTAATAGGGGGTACAGGTGTTGTGTTAGTTGTCTCTTCATAGGTTGCATGGCGTTTCACTTTCCTTCTTATGATGTCTTCAACGAAACCATTGGAGAAGCCGTTGTTGACTAGGACCTGCCTTACCCTACAGAGTTCTTCGTCGACTTGCTTCCATCCTGAGCTGTGGCTGAGAGCACGGTCGACATAAGCGTTAACAACACTCCTCTTGTACCTGTCTGGGCAGTCACTGTTGGCATTCAGGCACATTCCTAAGTTTGTTTCCTTAGTTTTGACTGCAGTGTGGAAACCTCCGCTCTTTTCCATCTCCTAGCACTACTTGGCCTACTATGCAAGGCCCGATTTGCATAATAAACCGAGTTTTCCTGAAGTTATATATTTTCTAAAACCAAATCTTATGAAATGATAAAACTTTCCTCATATTATATATGATTTAATTTTTGTTCTAATTTGAGTTAAAACTAACGTAGAAATATGACCAAACCTAACCTAACCTTAACCTACCTAACCTAACCTAACTAAACCTAAAATAACTAAGTCAGTAATTCAAGTTCTTAATATAATATAATAACATTATTTGAAATAAACTAATTATTTAAAATTGGAAATAACGAAATTCACTCTGCCAGTGTGGCAAATCGGGCTTCGTACTTCGTACAAAATTAGTACTTCCAGTTTGTCGACCAAACAATCAGATCTTAACACATATCTCCAAGACCAAGTCTCCCATTAAAGTTATCTCCTTCCTGGGATTAATATTACAATAATTGCTCTTACCACCAATCGTCTCCTAGTCACTCAGCCGTCGGCGGAAGCCACGTGGACCCCTCTTCCGAAGCCTCTGAGGTAAATGGACGTCTCCCTTGAAGTCATTATATCTTAAGAAGTTGAACGACGGTGTGTGAGACTCAAGCAGTAGGCCCAACATTCACATTCAGATGAAGGAGATCCTCGAGAAAACTTTTTGAGGGAAGTGTGTGGTCGAGAATAGCATTAAGAGGTGAGGCAGATTTAAAAGCTGTCAATGAGAACAGTTCTGAATTTACACATATTTTCTCAGCACAACTTTCGAGGTAACTGAGTTGGATTTGGTAAAGTCTGATGAATTCCTGTTACAATATGAGGTGCTGAGGTACACATGCCCGATTATGAATGACCTAAAGTTTACATATTAAAGAGTTCCTATGTAGACTTCCTATACAGAACCAAAAAGAGGCTCTGTCTTTACTATATATCTTTCCCAAACTTATGCTATAGTAAGCAATTAAATATTAAATAAAAATATACCTAACATTAATTTTTTATTACTTGCAAAATCGTAGCAATTTGCAAGTCTCATTTACTTTGATGACCGGAAAGATTTAAAAGGCAAAAACATAAAATCAAACTTGTACTGCTAACCAAACCCATCGTATCACCATTCTCTTAGAACAACTCAGTATTTATAATTTATGTTGCGTATAATCCTGAAAGCATCAATTTACAACACAAAATGACGAAGGAATATAGTTTAATCTCGATTTCGAGGATTGAAACTCGAAGCAAAATTCAACTCTAAACCTCATGTATATTCCCCCTGATTTTTGAACCCTGCCTTGTGGAGTGTTGCCCAAAGTCAGTAAATCAAACGAGGGAACATCGCTCCTGCCGACGGCTCATTCAATCAAGATTCGACGGCCACTAAGTTTGGTCCTGTCAGATGTGCGCATCATTCTTCACGGTATTGGCGCGCTGAGCCGCCTAATGGTCTTGTGTTTCACCATGGACTACTGTGCGCTCCTGATGGGGAGAGAGAGAGAGAGAGAGAGAGAGAGAGAGAGAGAGAGAGAGAGAGAGAGAGAGAGAGAGAGAGAGAGAGAGAGAGAGAGAGAGAGAGAGAGAGAGAGAGAGAGAGAGAGAGAGAGAGAGAGAGAGAGAGAGAGAGAGAGAGAGAGAGAGAGAGAGAGAGAGAGAGAGAGAGAGAGAGAGAGAGAGAGAGAGAGAGAGAGAGAGAGAGAGAGAGAGAGAGAGAGAGAGAGAGAGAGAGAGAAAGAGAAAGAGAAAGAGAGAGAGAGAGAGAGAGAGAGAGAGAGAGAGAGAGAGAGAGAGAGAGAGAGAGAGAGAGAGAGAGAGAGAGAGAGAGAGAGAGAGAGAGACAGAGAGACAGAGAGACAGAGAGACAGAGAGACAGAGAGACAGAGAGAGAGAGAGAAAGAGAGAGAGAGTTTAAGTTAATTGTTAGTGAGGTAGTGAGTGAGTGGGTGTGTTAGTTAATTAGTTAGTGAGGTAGTTAGTTAGTTAGTTAGTTAGTCAGTTAGTTAGTTAGTTAGTTAGTTAGTTAGTTAGTTAGTTAGTTAGTTAGTTAGTTAGTTAGTTAGTTAGTTAGTGAGTGAATTAGTTAGTTAATTAGTGAATTAGTTAGTTTCTATGGAGTGGCAGGGATCAGACGAAAAAAAAGTGCAATTGATTATAATGCCATACAGCATTTAACACTGCTCCGAGTATTATGCCCCAGTTTATATAGAACCATTTAGGATAAATTGGCAGAGCTTTAAATTGGGGCTGAAACTTCTTTAATAAACAAAAAACAAATGGTAACAATGAGAAGAAGAATTAGAATGTGATAATGTCATTAGTAGGGTCCCAGTAGGTTAGCACACACACACACACACACACACACACACACACACACACACACACACACACACACACACACACACACACACACACACACACACGCACACACACACACACACACACACACACACACACACACACACACACACACACACACACACACACACACACCCACACACACACACACACACACACACACACACACACACACACACACACACACACACACACACACACACACACACACACACACACACACACACACACACACACACACACACACACACACTCAAACATACAAACAATTCCAGATACATGAATACAAAACTCTCTAACAACAGTATGTAAACAAACGGAACCAGATCACACAAATGGCCATGTTTACCTATAAAATACTCTTTGCAGCCCAGCATTTACAAGCGGCTGTAAACACAAAAGCAATTACAGTCTTCCCTCATCAAATGTATGGCCATCAACTCCACGGTGGTGACCTATGCTGAGCCAGAACACCCTCACCACTAGTTGCTGTTCTCAATTGTGTAATGGATGCGATCATTGGCCTTTAAAACACAATTAAGGTAAAGGGTGACTAAATCAGCAATCAATGGTGACACAAACAGAGCAAAATCGCTGTAAAACAATGACTTTGTCTCATTACTGACACTGAGACCTAAACCCTACCCAGTGGGTAGGGTTTAAGTTTACCTCACCTTTACCTGAGTATATATCCCCCCCCCCTTTACCATCTTCTTGAGGTTATCTTGAGATGATTTCGGAGCTTTAGTGTCCCCGCGGCCCGGTCCTCGACAAGGCCTCCACCCCCAGGAAGCAGCCCGTGACAGCTGACTAACACCCAGGTACCTATTTTACTGCTAGGTAACAGGGGCATAGGATGAAAAAAAACTCTGCCCATTGTTTCTCGCTGGCGCCCGGGATCGAACCCGGGACCACAGGATCACAAGTCCAGCGTGCTGTCCGCTCGGCCGACCGGCTGTCCGACTGTGCTGTCCGCTCGGCCGACCTGGCAATTAAACCATATCTGCAAAAAATAAATAATAATACTATTACGGGCTATTCATGCCCGTGCCGCCTCTTGGGTGGCTTAATCTTCATCAGTCTACGTGCAAAACACCACATCTCTCATTGAAGATGTTCCAGGTAGACACGGAACGTTGTGCACTCAATACATCATATAGTTGTTCTTGTGTTTATTCTTCTGAAACTCAGACTGACCAGGAATTTCGGTAACCTAATTACCCAGCTCGACGCTGATGCAAAGAAGACTGTCAGAAGCATCGAAGGCCTAACAGCACAAAATCAAGAAGCCAACAAAGCGTCAGAGGTATATAAAGCCATCATGTCATTCCCGCCAGGCTCAGCAGAGGGATACACTGGAGTAAGACCTCAGCACCTCAAGGAGATGACAAACCCAGTTCTCGGCGAAGTTGCAGAGACACTACTGTCAGAGGTCACGAATTTTGTCAACGACTGCTTCTCTGGGCTGACCCCAGATACAATTAAACCATTCTTCTCCTTCGGAGCATCCCATTATGCCCTTACTCCATCATCCATTGTGCCCTAAAGGGCACAAAGGATGATGGAGTCAGACCCATGGCTGTGGGTAACACACTTCGGCGCCTTGTTGCTAGGGCAGCTGTCAGAAACATCTGTACGGAAGCTGCAACGATGCTTTGACCCCATCAACTAGGCGTTGGTGTCCCCAATGGCTGTGAAGCAGCAACTCATGCACCACGAGCCTATATTAAGCACCACCCGGAAAATAGGGCTTTAATTAAATTAGACTTTAAAAATACTTTCAACCAGGTAAAACGAAATGAGGTACAGGAAGCTGTTCGAACAAGTTTTCCTTGTCTACTCCCCTTCATTTCACCAGGTAGCGAGTAGAGCCTACTACAGCAGTAGGGAATCGACACAGTTGTTTGACACAACATGAAGTTGTTTCCGCAGATGGTGTCCAACAGGGAGACCCACTTGCCCCTTTCCTTTTCTGCATTGCTGCTAAAGAGATCACAAGCAGGTTGACCTCCGAACTCAACATCTGGTTCCTGGACGATGGCTCCCTGCCAGGGACACAGGAGTCCCATTTAGGGGATCTACAGCTAGTGAATTCTAAGGGAGAGGAGTTATGACTCACCATAAATCCATCAAAGTGTGAAATCATCTCATCCGGTCAACCAATCATAGATGCAGTATGAATCATGTTGCCAGGAGCCCCAGTGATCGCGCCCACCAACAGTGTGCTGCTTGGGGCACCTCTGGGCTCGAGCGCCATTGAGGTAATCTTTGAAGAAAAGCTGAACAACCTAAGAAGGATGGATTGAAGAATTGGGGGCTTTGAATTCCCACGATGCTTTGTACCTCCTCACAAGGTGCCTGGCTTTGCTCAGGCTTACCTATTTCCTAAGGTATGCTCTCTCCTTCGACAATCCCAAATTAACAATATATGACGCACTCCTAAAATCAATAACCAAGCAAGTGTTAAACCTCTCCCTGAGAGATGACCAATGGGACCAAGCAACGCTCCCAGTTAGAATACCCAGCACATAGGTTCGAATCCTCATCACAGTTCTTGTGGATTTTCTTCTACTTTTTCTTATTATTATTATCATTCACATAGACATCACACTAGGGTGATATATATAAATGAGAAAATCTACTAGGAGATGTGATGGGGGCGCGAACCTACGACTTCAGCATTACCAGTCACGTACCCTACCACTGGACCACTGCTGACTTGTAGAGTCATACAACCGGATTTCTACTGAAATCACAGGAAGTCTGGAGGCCCTACGTAAGCCAGTCCAAGCAAGCACTCGGGTGGAAGGGCAGAGTGGTCCTACACCTTTTGCCCCAACTTACGTCGAAACTTGGACTGGGTTTAGTAGGGGCCTCCAGACTTCCTGTGATTTCAGTAAAAATCCGGTTGTATGACTCTTGCAAGTCAGCAGTGGTCCAGTGGCAGGCTACGCGACTGGCAATGCCAGGGTCGTAGTTTCGCGCCAACGAAAGCCCTAGTAGATTTTCTCATTTATATATACAGTATCACCTTAGTGCGATTTCTTTGTGAATAATAATAATAAGAAAAAGAAGAAAATCCATAGTAGCTGTGATGAGTATTCGAACCTTTGTGCTCGGTATTCCCAGACAAACGTTCTATAGACGACTATAGATCACAACATAGTCAAAAGATCATGTGTGTGTGTGTGTGTGTGTGTGTGTGTGTGTGTGTGTGTGTGTGTGTGTGTGTGTGTGTGTGTGTGTGTGTGTGTGTGTGTGTGTGTGTGTGTGTGTGTGTGGTAACACCAAGTGCATAGGTTCGAATCCTCATCTGTATATTAATTCATTGATACATAACGTTACTGTGATTTCTCTGACTAACAATAATGACAACAAAAACAATAACAAAGAGACACAAATAGGCAACGCGAGGCGCTGGAGAAGACGGCAACAAAATGACCACATTAGCAGAGGAGGAAAGTTACGTCCTCGAGCGATTGGATCGTCGGCAGGTTATTCCAACTTCCATTACTTTTAATTTGGTTGATTTACCTGAGGCACTGTTCGTATAGTGCCCCGGTAATCTCAGGAGTTTCACGCCGATAACGAAGGAAAGCCATTGATGCCTTGTTACAAAAAAAGTGTATATTGTAGTTGGTGTAGATGTTGCCATACTGTAATATTGCCATACTGTAATATTGCCATTCTGTTTCATTCAGCTGCTTCATGTTTTTTTCTTAGTCTTACAATTAAGCCAAATTGTCTTATTATATCTGCGTCACATCCCCGGAACCGCGTCTCATTTTCTTACAGTTAATGTAGAAAAGTCATTTCAATCTAATATACTTTTGTCTATTTGATTTAATTTTGTCTGGAATTTGTGCTGTTCACAAACAAGTTAGTATGTCCAAATGTGCAATATATCTTGATTATATGCTGATAAGTTCGCTTTATTTGGCCAGTCAGGAGGAATTTTGTAGTTGATTGGCCTACTTATTTCATTCAACCAATCATACCTATTACAGCCTAACCTAACCTAACCTATTCCAACCTAACTTAACCTGACTTAACTAACCCATTTCAACCAAACCTTAGCTCACTTAACTAATCTTATCATGAACTAGTAGAGCTTAACGTATAACAACCTAACCTAACCTAACGAAAGACAGACCTCGCTAAACCTAACCCAAAGATATCTAACCTAACCTAACCTAACCTAACATGACCTAACTTAACCTGACCTAACTTAACCTGACCTAATCTAACCTAACATGACCTAACTTAACCTGACCTAACCTGACCTAACTTAACTTAACCTAACCTAACCTAACCTAACCTTCCTTCCATTTCCTCCATTATTTGTTGCTGTCTGTTTTCTGTCCCCCTCCTTTCGTCACCCTCTCGTTTTGTGTCTGTTTGAACAATTGTTCAGCTCTAATTCTTTGTCCGCTCTTTATCCTCGCGTCTCCCCTCTTCTCTGTGTAGCTCCGTGTCTTCCCCCTCACCTCTGTAGCTCCCCTCTCTCGTCACGGGTACCCCCGAGGAGACGCGTCACCTCACAGTGAGAGCGTGAGCGTGGCGTGTGAGGTTGTGTTGAGCTACAGCGTGTAACTGAGGGATGAGTTAGGGCGCTCCCCCTTGGCACAGCATCAAGTAAAGTGCATTAGGCGATGAAGATTCCCAGGGGCGGAGGAGCCAGCTACTTTAGCTGGCTCCCTGTTTTTTTTTTTATCCAGGTGGGAACGTGAGTAAATGTGTTCATACTCCTGGGGCCAGATTCACGAAGCAGTTACGCAAGTACTTACGAACGTGTACATCTTTCCTCAATCTTTGACGGCTTTGGTTACATTTATTAAACAGTTTACAAGCATGAAAACTTCCCAATCAACTGTTGTTATTGTTATAAACAGCCTCCTGGTGCTTCGGAGCTCATTAACTGTTTAATAATTGTAAACAACGCCGCCAAAGATTGAGAAAAGATGTACAGGTTCATAAGTGCTTGCGTAACTCCTTCGTGAATCTGGCCCCTGGTAGCTGGCTTGGAGTTTTATCTCTCCAGTGTTTATGTTAGGTCTTATTCTTCTCGTCTTCCCTGGAACCTCAGACCGCTGACTGCTGTTAGCTGGCTTAGAGTTCTCCATAGCTAAGATGACGCTTTATTTTATTACTTTTCCCTGGAACAAGAACCGCTAATCTGCTTGCAACCAGGTGCCACATTACTGCTGGGTGAACATGTGCGAATAACAGTTCAGGATAAGTATATACTTCATCGATGAGCTAGGAGCAATTAACTGTTTATGCAAACGTTCCTTTAACCAAGGGAGCAGGCAGGAACGTACAAGGAAGCTCTTAACAGGCAAAAAGCTAAAATATCAACTCATGTTCCATTTAACTTTACCAGACTCCAGACATGACCTCCTGCACACTCTCCAGCATCTCTGGAGGAGATAAATAAATCAAACCTGTTGGGAGAATCCAGACGGTGATATATTCATGATAGCACCAACCTCCAGCCTCCAAGTTAATATTCTCTCTCTCTCTCTCTCTCTCTCTCTCTCTCTCTCTCTCTCTCTCTCTCTCTCTCTCTCTCTCTCTCTCTCTCTCTCTCTCTCTCTCTCTCTCTCTCTCTCTCTCTCTCTCTCTCTCTGTCTCTCTCTCTGTCTCTGTCTCTGTCTCTCTCTCTCTCTCACTCTCTCCTCTCTCTCTCTCTCTCTCTCTCTCTCTCTCTCTCTCTCTCTCTCTCTCTCTCTCTCTCTCTCTCTCTCTCTCTCTCTCTCTCTCTCTCTCTCTCTGTCTCTCTCTCTCTCTCTCTCTCTCTCTCTCTCTCTCTCTCTCTCTCTCTCTCTCTCTCTCTCTCTCTCTCTCTCTCTCTCTCTCTCTCTCTCTCTCTCTCTCTCTCTCTCTCTCTCTCTCTCTCTCTCTCTCTCTCTCTCTCTCTCTCTCTCTCTCTCTCTCTCTCTCTCTCTCTCTCTCTCTCTTATTGTGTCCCATTCTGCTTGCTGTGAGGCAATGCGTTACGCAGTTCTCTCAGGATATTGTGTTTTTCTGAATGACGCAAACACTTTTCTTTTGCAGTTACTCAACTGTGTGGTTGGACGGCTGATGGTAGGAAGAAAAATGTAAATAATCTTCAGTATCTACACGCTAAGTGAAAATTTGATATTTCTTGCAAACTGCGAATAACTTATCGAGCGTCTTATTGTGACCAGTGACATAATTCATCACAAGAATCAATTGATTGCGAAAAATGTGACTGGAATAAATTTGAAAAATGCAGGAAGCTTGAAGCAAAGAATGTATTTAGAGAAAATAAACCTGATGTTTTGAGTTGCAGGCGGGACAGCACTGAAAGGAAGACAGAAAAATGAGGATTGTTGGTTTAGTTTTGTGTTGACATAAGGCCTTTGAAACTCCTGAGGGTTATGAAGGTCACCGCAACAGCTTACTAACCAACCAGCAAGTACACTTTACTCTTGAGCACGGCCCTGAAGGCTAGCGTGAACTCTCGGTGTACCTACGGGAAGCAATTGGGAACACCCCTCAAAGATTTTAACCCAAGGTATGGATGAAGTGAGGAGCTTACGAGAGAGAGAGAGAGAGAGAGAGAGAGAGAGAGAGAGAGAGAGAGAGAGAGAGAGAGAGAGAGAGAGAGAGAGAGAGAGAGAGAGAGAGAGAGAGAGAGAGAGAGAGAGAGAGAGAGAGAGAGAGAGAGAGAGAGAGAGAGAGAGAGAGAGAGAGAGAGAGAGAGAGAGAGAGAGAGAGAGAGAGAGAGAGAGAGAGAGAGAGAGAGAGGAGAGAGAGGGAGAGAGGGATAGAGAGAGAGAGAGAGAGAGAGAGAGAGAGAGAGAGAGAGAGAGAGAGAGAGAGAGAGAGAGAGAGAGAGAGAGAGAGAGAGAGAGAGAGAGAGGGAGAGAGAGAGAGAGAGAGAGAGAGAGAGGGAGAGAGAGGGAGAGAGGGATAGAGAGAGAGAGAGAGAGAGGGAGAGAGAGAGAGAGAGAGAAGAGAGAGAGAGAGAGAGAGAGAGAGAGAGAGAGGGAGGGAGAGAGAGAGAGAGAGGGAGAGAGAGAGAGAGAGAGAGAGAGAGAGAGAGAGAGAGAGAGAGAGAGAGAGAGAGAGAGAGAGAGAGAGAGAGAGAGAGAGAGAGAAGAGAGAGGGAGAGAGAGAGAGAGAGAGAGAGAGAGAGAGAGAGAGAGAGAGAGAGAGAGAGAGAGAGAGAGAGAGAGAGAGAGAGAGAGAGAGAGAGAGAGAGAGAGAGAGAGAGAGAGAGAGAGAGAGAGAGAGAGAGAGAGAGAGAGAGAGAGAGAGAGAGAGAGAGAGAGAGAGAGAGAGAGAGAGAGAGAGAGAGAGAGAGAGAGAGAGAGAGAGAGAGAGAGAGAATAACATGACGAGATTATGGTTATTGAGGAATCAGTGAGGGCAATGAATGACTTCTAGTAGCACAGGTCAAGTTGCTTGTAAGCAAAATTCAAGTCAAACTGGGCTTTTACAGGTTGGGATTTCGTCAGAGGTTTCAATTCAAGAGAGATGCTGGTAGGCTTATTGTTATGCCTGAGACTATGTTTTTAAGTTTCCCCACCTGGTCCAATTTTCCAGGATAGATAGAAACTGGACGCCACGACACAAGGCGCTCTGCCATTAAGACCTCGTGTTGGCTGCCTTATTCTCACGAATATGAACCATGAGCGACACATTCCTTCCAAGACAAGCAGACATATATATTCAGACAGAAACAGGAATTTATACAGACAGATGGACAGAAAGACAGATAAGCAGACTACGATACTTTCAGAGACAGATTGAGTGGTACACAGATGAAACGCCACATATATATATACAAAATGCTGCTGCTGCTGCTGCTGCTGCTGCTGCTGCTGCTGCTGCTGCTGCTGCTGCTGCTGCTGCTGCTGCTGCTGCTGCTGCTGCTGCTGCTGCTGCTGCTTGCCACAAGTAACGACATCTCTGCACATTTATAGCTGAGTGAAGCAGGTTACAGATGGCTGGGATCCTCATAAACCACATTATGAGGTGCTCCTCCTGGCTGTCACCACACTGGAATATGGCGCACTCGACCACCTCAACAACAAGACTACTGGCTGGTCATCAGTTGAGGTCTTTCTCGGTAGCGAGTGTGGGGTTGTGGGGGTGGGGGGGTGTGGGGGTGGGGGTGTGTGGGGGTTGGGGTGGGTGGGGGTGTGAGGTTGGTGGGTGGGGGTGTGGGGGTGTGGGGATGTGTGTGTGTGGGGGGGGGGTATGGGGGTGTTGGAGGGGGGGGGGTGCTGGGGGTGTGGGGGTGTGGAGGGGTGTGGGGGTGTGGGTGGGTGTGGGAGTGACTGGTATATTGTATCTGTCTTCTTGTGCTTTTGTTGATCACTGGGTGTAGATGGGTGTGTCTGATATGGGAATGAAAGTCTAGGTGTGAAAATGTATCTCTCTCTTTTTCTCTCCCTCTCTCTCTCTCTCTCTCTCTCTCTCTCTCTCTCTCTCTCTCTCTCTCTCTCTCTCTCTCTCTCTCTCTCTCTCTCTCTCTCTCTCTCTCTCTCTCTCTCTCTCTCCTCCATTTCACCCCATTTCTCTCTCTAAGATCACTAAAAACACATCGAGGTTTACGAAAGTGTAAGGAAAAAAGAAAAATGCCTGAGTGAGACTCGTCGTTAGGGGGGTTGCTTTGGGACTGTGTCGAGTGGCACTCTTTACATTGATGCAGACCCCAACCCGACGGTGCTAGGCTGTACCCAATGATATTAACGTGGGACATTGAGAGAGGCTAGTCTTAAGCATCTGGCAACCAGCCTTGAACTGACAGACATCCTAATTTATTGACATAAATTTCATACATTTTTATTATTCCAGTATTTTTTATTCAAAAGCATTTTTGGTAAAATCATCCCCCATTTAATTGTACCTTTTCAGTTAGTCGTATTATTGTTTACCAAAACATTCTGCACCTATTATATTATATTATTCCCCTCCTGCTGTTTGACCGAGAATCATAGGTTCATTCCTTTGTTTGACCGAGAATCATAGGTTCATTCCTCTGTTTGGCCGAGAATCATAGGTTCATTCCTATGTTTGACCGAGAATCATAGGTTCATTCCTATGTTTGACCGAGAATCATAGGTTCATTCCTATCTTTGACCGAGAATCATAGGTTCATTCCTATGTTTGACCGAGAATCATAGGTTCATTCCTATGTTTGACCGAGAATCATAGGTTCATTCCTATGTTTGACCGAGAATCGTAGGATTCAGTGCCGTTCTTTCTCTGGGTTTTATGTTTATTACGGTCCTCCGACATTTGTCTCCACCACCACCACCAACTCTGGTCAGTCTTCGGGCTCACCATAGCCCGTGCTTACTTGTTCCAAGTAGCGAATCTTAAACAACAACAACATCTGGTCAACCTCGCCCTTCTCTGGACCAACACAGCACTGGATTACAGGCAAGGCGACTGCTGGTGATGCATTAGCACTTACTATATTGATTCTTGCTTGCCAGGAACTATAGCTCGCAAATTTGCTTATCTATGAATGAATGCAACGGTATATCACTACGTTCAATAATTCCATTGGAATAAGATTAGATTGCAATATATCCACTCACTGAAACAATTCTACGTTAAGGATATATTATTCACTTTTGCTATCGTTCGCAAGCTAGTTAATTGGTGTTATCGCTCACAAGCTACTTGGTGTTATCGGTCACCAGCTGTTGGTGTTATCGTTCACAAGCTAGTTGGTGTTATCGGTCACCAGCTGTTGGTGTTATCGTTCACAAGCTAGTTGGTGTTATCGGTCACCAGCTGTTGGTGTTATCGTTCACAAGCTAGTTGGTGTTATCGGTCACCAGCTGTTGGTGTTATCGTTCACAAGCTAGTTGGTGTTATCGGTCACCAGCTGTTGGTGTTATCGTTCACAAGCTAGTTGGTGTTATCGTTTAGAAGTTACTTGGTGTTATCGTTCACAATCTAGTTGGTGTTATCGTTCAGAAGTTACTTGGTGTTATCGGTCACCAGCTGTTGGTGTTATCGTTCACAAGCTAGTTGGTGTTATCGGTCACCAGCTGTTGGTGTTATCGTTCACAAGCTAGTTGGTGTTATCGTTTAGATGTTACTTGGTGTTATCGTTCACAAGCTAGTTGGTGTTATCGTTCAGAAGTTACTTGGTGTTATCGTTCGCAAGCTAGTCAGAGTTATCGTTCACAAGCAAGTTAGCGTTATCGTTCAGAAATTACTTGGTGTTATCTTTCGCAAGCTAAATAGTGTTATCGTTCAGAAGTTACTTGGTGTTATCGTTCGCAAGCTAGTTAGAGTTATCGTTCACAAGCTAGTTGGTGTTATCGTTCAGAAGTTACTTGGTGTTATCGTTCACAAGCCAAGCCATGATAATTGTTAACGTTCTTTTTGATATCAGGGGAGACAATGATATTAACCAAATATAGGTTATCTTATCTCTACAGCAAGTGGTCGTGAGCCCATGTGCTATCATGTCTGGATCTAGTGCTTCATCCACTGGAATAATTGGGGGCTAATTTCCCAAAGGGGAGTTAATCTTCTCCTGGACACTTTAACAACTCTCCTCTATGACACGACCAATATACAGGATATAGGGTAAGCGTAGATTATTTGGTAATCTTGTGTGTGTGAGTTGTGGAACTACACGTACGCTGGGTGATAGTGTTGTGGAGTGAGGGTATGTTTGCTTCTGTTAGGATTGTTTGTGCGTGTGTGTGTGTTTGTGTGTGTGTGTGTGTTTGTGTGTGTGTGTGTGTGTGTGTGTGTGTGTGTGTGTGTGTGTGTGTGTGTGTGTGTGTGTGTGTGTGTGTGTGTGTGTGTGTGTGTGTGTGTGTGTGTGTGTGTGTGCGTGTACTCACCTATATGTACTCACCTATATGTGCTTGCAGGATCGAGCATTGACTCTTGGATCCCGCCTTTCGAGCATCGGTTGTTTACAGCAATGACTCCTGTCCCATTTCCCTATCATACCTGGTTTTAAAATTATGAATAGTATTTGCTTCCACAACCTGTTCCTGAAGTGCATTCCATTTCCCCACTACTCTCACGCTAAAAGAAAACTTCCTTACATCTCTGTGACTCATCTGAGTTTCAAGCTTCCATCCATGTCCTCTCGTTCTGTTACTATTCCGTGTGAACATTTCGTCTATGTCCACTCTGTCAATTCCTCTGAGTATCTTATACGTTCCTATCATGTCCCCCCTCTCCCTTCTTCTTTCTAGTGTCGTAAGGCACAGTTCCCTCAGGCGCTCTTCATACCCCATCCCTCGTAGCTCTGGGACGAGTCTCGTTGCAAACCTCTGAACCTTTTCCAGTTTCATTATATGCTTCTTCAGATGGGGACTCCATGATGAGGCGGCATACTCTAAGACTGGCCTTACGTAGGCAGTGTAAAGCGCCCTAAATGCCTCCTTACTTAGGTTTCTGAATGATGTTCTAACTTTTGCCAGTGTAGAGTACGCTGCTGTCGTTATCCTATTAATATGTGCCTCAGGAGATAGATTAGGTGTTACATCCACCCCCAGGTCTCTTTCACGCGTCGTTACAGGTAGGCTGTTCCCCTTCATTGTGTACTGTCCCTTTGGTCTCCTATCTCCTAGTCCCATTTCCATAACTTTACATTTGCTCGTGTTGAATTCTAGTAGCCATTTCTCTGACCATCTCTGCAATCTGTTCAGGTCCTCTTGGAGGATCCTGCAATCCTCATCTGTCACAACTCTTCTCATCAACTTTGCATCATCCGCAAACATCGACATGTAGGACTCTACGCCTGTAAACATGTCGTTAACATATACAAGAAATAGAATTGGTCCCAGCACCGATCCTTGTGGTACTCCACTTGTTACTGTTCGCCAGTCCGACTTCTCGCCCCTTACCGTAACTCTTTGGCTCCTTCCTGTTAGGTAGTTCCTTATCCATTCTAGGACCTTTCCCCCCACCCCCGCCTGCCTCTCGAGCTTGAACAGCAGTCTCATGTGCGGTACTGTATCAAAGGCTTTTTGGCAGTCCAGAAATATGCAGTCTGCCCAACCATCTCTGTCCTGTCTTATCCTCGTTATTTTATCATAGAATTCCAGAAGGTTTGTTAGGCACGATTTCCCTGTCCAGAACCCATGTTGATGTTTGTTCACAAACCTAATGTTCTCCAGGTGTGCAACCAGTCGTAGCCTAATTATTCTTTCCAGTATTTTACAGGGGATGCTTGTCAGTGATACAGGTCTGTAGTTAAGTGCCTCCTCCCTATCTCCTTTCTTGAAGATCGGCACGACATTTGCCTTCTTCCAGCAACTGGGCAATTCTCCTGACATAAGTGACTCATTAAAGATCATTGCCAGAGGCACGCTGAGGGCCTGTGCTGCTTCTTTTAGTATCCACGGTGATACTTTGTCTGGTCCAACTGCTTTAGTTGCATCTAGAGTTGTCAACTGTTTCATTACCTCCTCTGCTGTCACCTCTATATCTGATAGTCTTTCATCTAAGGTAACCCCTTCCAACAATGGGAGCTGCTCAGGCTCGGTAGTGAACACTCCATGGAAACTGGCATTCAGTGCCTCGCAGATTTCCTTGTCACTTTCAGTATATGCCCCCTCTGTCTTCCTTAGTCTTGTCACTTGGTCGTTCACCGACATTTTTCTTCTTATATGACTGTGTAGTAACTTAGGTTGTTTTTTCGCTTTGATTGCAATATCGTTCTCATAGTCCCTTTCCGATGTTCGTCTTATTTTAATGTAATCGTTCCTAGCTCTGTTGTATCTGCTTCTGTTGTCCTCTGTTCTTTGTCTTCTGTACTTCCTCCACTCCCGCCTGCTGGCCATTTTTGCTTCCTGACACTGTCTATTAAACCATGGGTTATTATATTCCTTCTTATTTTTTCCCTTTACCGTTGGTATAAATCTCTCTTCGGCCTCCTGGCATTTCTGTATGACTAGGTCCATCATATCTTGGACTGTTTTTCCTCTAATTTCTTCCTCCCACTGCACTTCACCCAGATAGTCCCTTATCCTCATATAGTCCCCTTTCCTGTAGTCAGCTCTCCTTTCCCAGATCTCTTGTCCCATGGTCATAATTTTGAATTCCATCATGTAGTCAAAGACTAGGACACAATGGTCACTGGCCCCTAGAGGTATTTCATGCTCTAAATTCTCGATATCTTCTACGTTCTGGGTGAAAATCAGGTCTAATAGGCTCGGTGCATCTCCTCCTCTTTCCCTTGTGTCTTCCTTCACATGTTGTGTCAGGAAATTCCTGTCTATAACATCTACTAATTTTGCTCCCCACGTTTCATCCCCTCCATGGGGATTCCTTGATTCCCAATTTATCTCTCCATGATTTAGGTCCCCCATGATCAGCAGCTTCGCTCTCATTCTGTGGGCTAGTGTTGCTGCCTTCTGCAGTTCATCTATACATGCTTTGTTGTTGTCATCATACTCCTGCCTGGGTCTTCTACTGTTTGGTGGGGGATTGTAGATTACCAGGATCACAATCTTCCTCCCATCTACTGTCAGAGTTCCATGTATGAAGCTTGTGCACTCATTGGTAACTCGATTTCCCAGGTCTTCAAACTTCCATTTCCGCTTTATTAGGAGTGCTACTCCCCCTCCCTGTCTCTGTGTCCTCTCTTTTCGTATCACCTGGTACCCTTCAGGAAAGATTGCATCTGAGATCATGTCATTAATTTTAGTTTCCACAATTGCAACTATGTCAGGATCTGCTTCACTCACTCTTTCTTTTATCTCTTCTGCTTTATTAGATACCCCATCAGCATTGGTGTACCAAACCTTGAGATTCTTCATGGAAACTCTTGTACCAGAGTTCTCCCTTTCTCTGGGGGTCTGGGGGGATCTGGGGGATGTCTGGGGGGTGACTGGGGGCAGAGGGGATCTGGGGGATCTGGGGGGTGTCTGGGGGATGACTGGGGGCGGGGAGGGTCCGGGGAATGTCCGGGGGGATCCAGGGGGTGTCTGGGGGGGTCCGGGGGGTGTATGGGGGGTGAAAGAGTTCAGGAGGGGTGCTTGGGGGGCTACTGGGGGCTGGGCTTCTAGGAAGGTAGGTAGGAGGGTCTGGGGTAGGGCCTGGGTAGGTAGGGCCTGGGTAGGTAGGTCTGGAGTAGGAAGGGCATACTGGGTCTGAAGATTAGGGAGGGCATAGAGGGGTTGGGAGATGGCGTAAGGTTGGGAGACAGATAGAGGTTGAGAGGTTGGGAGGGGGATGGATAGAGGGGGTGGGGGGGACCTCCCACCTCCCACCCTCCCGTGTGTGTGTGTGTGTGTGTGTGTTTGTGTGTGTGTGTGTGTGTGCTGCTTGTGTGTGTGTGTGTGTGTGTGTGTGTGTGTGTGTGTGTGTGTGTGTGTGTGTGTGTGTGTGTGTGTGTGTGTGTGTGTGTGTGTGTGTGTGTGTGTGTGTGTGTGTGTTTGTGCTGCTTGTGTGTGTGTGTGTGTTTGTGCTGCTTGTGTGTGTGTGTGTGTGTGTGTGTGTTTGCGCTGCTTGTGTGTGTGTGTGTGTGTGTGTGTTTGCGCTGCTTGTGTGTGTGTGTGTGTGTGTTTGTGCTGCTTGTGTGTGTGTGTGTTTGTGTGTGTGTGTGTACTCACCTAGTTGTACTCACTTAGTTGTGTCTGCAGGATCGAGCATTGACTCTTGGATCCCGCCTTTCGAGCATCGGTTGTTTACAGCAATGACTCCTGTCCCATTTCCCTATCATACCTCGTTTTAAAATTATGAATAGTATTTGCTTCCACAACCTGTTCCTGAAGTGCATTCCATTTTCCCACTACTCTCACGCTAAAAGAAAACTTCCTAACATCTCTGTGACTCATCTGAGTTTCAAGCTTCCATCCATGTCCCCTCGTTCTGTTACTATTCCGTGTGAACATTTCGTCTATGTCCACTCTGTCAATCCCTCTGAGTTTCTTATACGTTCCTATCATGTCCCCCCTCTCCCTTCTTCTTTCTAGTGTCGTAAGGCACAGTTCCCTCAGGCGCTCCTCATACCCAATCCCTCGTAGCTCTGGGACGATTCTCGTTGCAAACCTCTGAACCTTTTCCAGTTTCATTATATGCTTCTTCAGATGGGGACTCCATGATGAGGCGGCATACTCTAAGACTGGCCTTACGTAGGCAGTGTAAAGCGCCCTAAATGCCTCCTTACTTAGGTTTCTGAATGATGTTCTAACTTTTGCCAGTGTAGAGTACACTGCTGTCGTTATCCTATTTATATGTGCCTCAGGAGATAGATTAGGTGTTACGTCCACCCCCAGGTCTCTTTCACGCGTCGTTACAGGTAGGCTGTTCCCCTTCATTGTGTACTGTCCCTTTGGTCTCCTATCTCCTAGTCCCATTTCCATAACTTTACATTTGCTCGTGTTGAATTCCAGTAGCCATTTCTCTGACCATCTCTGCAACCTGTTCAGGTCCTCTTGGAGGATCCTGCAATCCTCATCTGTCACAACTCTTCTCATCAACTTTGCGTCATCCGCAAACATCGACATGTAGGACTCTACGCCTGTAAACATGTCGTTAACATATACAAGATATAGAATTGGTCCCAGCACCGATCCTTGTGGTACTCCACTTGTTACTGTTCGCCAGTCCGACTTCTCGCCCCTTACCGTAACTCTTTGGCTCCTTCCTGTTAGGTAGTTCCTTATCCATGCTAGGACCTTTGCCCCCACCCCCGCCTGCCTCTCGAGCTTGAACAGCAGTCTCATGTGCGGTACTGTATCAAAGGCTTTTTGGCAGTCCAGAAATATGCAGTCTGCCCAACCATCTCTGTCCTGTCTTATCCTCGTTATTTTATCATAGAATTCCAGAAGGTTTGTTAGGCACGATTTCCCCGTCCAGAACCCATGTTGATGTTTGGTCACAAACCTAATGTTCTCCAGGTGTGCAACCAGTCGTAGCCTAATTATTCTTTCCAGTATTTTACAGGGGATGCTTGTTAGTGATACAGGTCTATAGTTAAGTGCCTCCTCCCTATCACCTTTCTTGAAGATCGGCACGACATTTGCCTTCTTCCAGCAACTGGGCAATTCTCCTGACATAAGTGACTCATTAAAGATCATTGCCAGAGGCACGCTGAGGGCCTGTGCTGCTTCTTTTAGTATCCACGGTGATACTTTGTCTGGTCCAACTGCTTTAGTTGCATCTAGAGTTGTCAACTGTTTCATTACCTCCTCTGCTGTCACCTCTATATCTGATAGTCTTTCATCTAGGGTAACCCTTTCCAACAATGGGAGCTGCTCAGGCTCGGTAGTCAACACTCCATGGAAACTGGCATTCAGTGCCTCGCAGATTTCCTTGTCACTTTCAGTATATGCCCCCTCTGTCTTCTTTAGTCTTGTCACTTGGTCGTTCACCGACATTTTTCTTCTTATATGACTGTGTAGTAACTTAGGTTGTTTTTTCGCTTTGATTGCAACATCGTTCTCATAGTCCCTTTCCGATGTTCGTCTTATGTTAATGTAATCGTTCCTAGCTCTGTTGTATCTGATCCTGTTGTCCTCTGTTCTTTGTCTTCTGTACTTCCTCCACTCCCGCCTGCTGGCCATTTTTGCTTCCTGACACTGTCTATTAAACCATGGGTTATTATATTCCTTCTTATTTTTCCCTTTACCGTTGGTATAAATCTCTCTTCGGCCTCCTGTGTGTGTGTGTGTGTGTGTGCTGCTTGTTCTCACCTAGTTGTGTTTACGGGGGTTGAGCTCTGGCTCTTTTGTCCCGCCTCTCAACCATCAATCAACAGGTGTACAGGTTCCTGAGCCTCTTTGGCTCTATCATATCTACACTTGAAACTGTGTATGGAGCCAGCCTCCACCACATCACTTCCTAATGCATTCCATTTGTCAACCACTCTGACACTAAAAAAGTTCTGTCTAATATCTCATACCTCTCAGCTCGGGTACTAGTCTGGTGGCAAACCTTTGAACTTTTTCCAGTTTAGTTTTATGCTTGACTAGATCTGGACTCCATGCTGGAGCCGCATACTCCAGGATTGGTCTGATATACATTTGACAACCAACATGGGTCTGACAACCCATGTTGATGGGTTGTCAACATGGGTTCTGGGAGAGTAAATCTTGCCTTACAGGCTTAATAGAATTCTACGATCAGGTGACAAAGATTAAGTTAGAAAGAAAAGGACGGGCGGACTGCATTTTTTTGGACTGTCGGAAAGCTTCTGACACAGTACCCCATAAAAGGCTTATGCATAAGCTGGAGAAACAGGCAGGAGTAACTGTGTGTGTGTGTGTGTGTGTGTATGTGTGTGTGTGTGTGTGTGTGTGTGTGTGTGTTTGTGTGTGTGTGTGTGTGTGTGTGTGTGTGTGTGTGTGTGTGTGTGTGTGTGTGTGTGTGTGTGTGTGTGTGTGTGTGTGTGTGTGTGTGTGTGTGTGTGCGTGCGTGTGTGTGTGTGTGTGTGTGTGTGTGTGTGTGTGTGTGTGTGTGTGTGTGTGTGTGTGTGTGTGTGTGTGTGTGTGTGTGTGTGTGTGTGTGTGTGTGTGTGTGTGTGTGTGTGTGTGTGTGTGCTGCTTGCTCGTTCGTGTGCTGAGCGGGGCGAAGCTCTCTGATGGCAACTTAGTTGAATAAACTAATTATTTATAAAGTTGAAAAATTAACTACTGTCCTGTACATCAACAACGAGAGGTGTTGTTTATATATTTGTTTAATATATAATTAAAATTAAATATTAACAACCCATGTTAGATAATATTAAGGTAGTTAAATATTAACTACCGTTGTCCTCCCCCCCCCTCCCCCTCTAGGGCGCACAGGTAGTTAATCGGTTCCTTTAAAATCATTGATAAACTTAATTCCTGGTTCCAATATTTAGACTAGCATCTAGCGAAGAGTTTCGTTATGTAGTACACACGCAGCAATGTGGTCTTATTTAAACATTAAAACATTAAAATATACACTCTATGTGTTTGTTACTGATAAATTATCTCCTTTTACAAAACATTCTTCATGATTAATGAAGAATGTTTAAACAAAACATGATTAATTTTTTTTTTTTTTCGAAGTGCAAAAAAAGGGAAGGGAGTACCACCTCTGGCTGGAAGAAGGGGGACCCATAGCCTCGGAGGAAACCACACATAACGCATTGGAGGGAATGTAGGTCCCCTCCAATACAGTTTCTGTGTGCTTTTCTCCTACCACCCCCTTCCCTTTTTTTTTTTTCCTTTATTGTGTATTTAAAGGTTACAAAACATACAAGACAAATGCCTAAAGGTTATGGATCTCTTGAAGCTCCTCCGCTTCTGGACAAGAACCGAGGACGCAGCAAGCATTTCCCCTCTGGATCGCCACACTGAGACGCTGAAATAAAAAACTGGAAGCCCTTGGGTCTCTGGTGACGTCAATGAGCCTCGAACCCAATTCCTTGAGAAATCCCAAGGCACTCTTGCCCCAGGGGCCATGCGTCTCAGACGCTATGGGAACAAAGAGGTATTGACCTTCCAGTCGCCTGTACTTGAGTGATTTAGCTGTTTCCCTGTGGTTGGCCGCCCCACCTGCTTGATCAGCTCCGAAGTGTACATAGGTGTCAGCCAGGGTGGATACACATGTGTGGTCCCACACCAACTGTCTACCCTCCTTCCATGGGTATATGCTGATGCCATCAGGGCGAAGTGCTGGGAAATCCGGGTTTTGGACCCCTAGGATGCGAGGTTCTCTCTCCGCTGGGCACCCAGCTGAGACGAGGCTTCTCTTGATGATGTCATTGACCTCGTTGTGTCTTGCATGCCAGCCCTTTGTGCTTCCGCAATGCAACCCATGCAGTCCGTATTGGTCTGCTTCCACCCTGTTGCAAATACACTTGTATTCAGTGTGAATTGGGGCACCAAGGCGGAGGGCTACTGCTACACGAAGGGATTCTGGATCTAGGCGCGTGCCCATTGCTGACATGGGTACTGCCAGGAGGAAGTCTCCTGCATGGGGGGCACGCACTGCTCTGAGGCGGGCTTCCTCCTTGTATGATGTTGCGACGCTGAGCATGGCATCAGCTACTTTTTCCACTAGAGGGTGGTCCCAGCCGGACTGTTTGTGTTGTTTTGTTGGCTCTATAATGGTTGCTGGGGCTGCAAGAACATCCCACTGATTTGAACATTCAGTGAAAGCACAATCATTAATGTGTTTGTAGTTTCTAATACTAAACATGTTAAAATAAAATTAATTTATTTTGTTATCGCGTATTTTTACGAATATTTATGGCGTAAACTGTCAAGACAACTCAATTCTTTTATGTTTTAATCTGCAGTAATTTTTGTAATATTTTGCTAGATTTTGTCATGCAGGTTATGTTTAGGACGGATGGTAAATTTATATATATATTAACAGTGGATAATTTCCCCACCTTCCAGCAACATGACTAATATGGACATCTATTATCTTCCACTGATCTCTTGGTCAACCACCATCTTCCACCACCACCCCTGGTCAACCACCATCTTCCACCACCACCCCTGGTCAACCACCATCTTCCACCACCACCCCTGGTCAACCCCCATCTTCCACCACCACTCTTGGTCAACCACCATCTTCCACCACCACCCCTGGTCAACCACCATCTTCCATCACCACCCCTGGTCAACCACCATCTTCCACCACCACCCTTGGTCAACCACCATCTTCCACCACCACCCCTGGTCAACCACCATCTCCTACCCCCCAATCTTATCCTAACCAAACCAACTTAAAATATTTGACACTGCCACGGAATACATGTACACTGAAGAAGATATAAAGCATGCTCCTCCAACACAGCTAACACTGACCCATCAATACCACCCCCGTCAATCCGCAACACTTGCAACTGTCAACCCCGTCCCTCCTACACTGACAGTTTACCCAGGAGGAGGAACTTGCTCTGACGGAACGTTACACTGAGCGTCAAAGTCATATCTAACAGACCTTCTCATGTTTTGACATGATAATGAATTCACTGATAATATTTTAATTTTATTATTCATCAGAGCTAATCAGTGTCGTAACTTAGGCTTATCTGGAGTAGCATTCTTCATCATCATATCTGTTTATGCTAACGGAGGGTGGAATACTGAGTTGTCAACAGAAGGGAATTATGAAGAGAAGGCGCTAAGTCATTATGACTATATAGCACTAGGAAGGGGGATCAGGATAAGGATTTGGGATGGAACGGGGTGGGAAAGGAATGGTGACATACCATTTGGATGTTCGGGGATTGAGCGCCTGCCTGCATGAAGAGAGTCCATGGCTCTATCGTCCACCACTTGTGGATGGCTGGGAGCAGAACAAAGTACAGTATACTTCGGTGTACATTTCCAACTTTATACATCATATCCAATCCCATTACTTTAGCGATAAAGCGGTTCAAATGTTAAAAAGTTCATAAATCCTGAGCATTACTCTCACGCCGTCCTAAGCTGACGCTACTACCTATTATTGATGCCTTGAGTCATCGCAACACTCATAATTAAGACCTCCTAACTTAAGACAGCTTAATGCAATGTAGTTCGACTCAACGGTTGAAACAAAGATTTCTTAAGCCCATTATCATAGTCAACTTAAGCTTCTCCACTTACTCCTACTTTTTCCACTTCTACAGCCTTACATATCGGAAAACACAGATAGACAGACACTCATACCTATTTAATGCATGTTTAATTTTCAATCAATTAACACATTGTAACATTGTAACACATTGTAATTAACACACACATTGTATACATCCAATGCAACATGATATTATGCTTAAATTGAAGGTTTTGATGTCTGTTACCTATCGTACGTTACGGCTCGTGACCCTGAAACAGCTAACAACAACAAGGTCTAGGGTTACGAGAAAACTGCTGTTCACAAGAGCGGGTCACCAGTATAACCCCTTGATAAGTAATGTGCACGTAAATAAAAATCTTCCTTTAGGACTGAAAGAATAGATACAAAATCTTATATAGATATATATTACATAAATCTCAATAGCAAACAGATGATTATTTGGTCACAATATATCACATTAAAAATATCACTGTATCTTCCAGACATTAAATTAATATTATTATATGTATGGCTATGACAGAACAAAAATGTATAACTTAACTCCACAAGATGCTAACTCTCTGGTTCCGGATCAGCTACTGAATAACAATAATGCGGGAGTCAAAAACATTGCCTTGCCCCGCGAACAATTTGCCAAAGTTACAATATTTATTATTTCAACAATGGAGCAATACATTGTGACAAG
The DNA here is from genome assembly GCF_040958095.1 of Procambarus clarkii. Classification (NCBI taxonomy): domain Eukaryota; kingdom Metazoa; phylum Arthropoda; class Malacostraca; order Decapoda; family Cambaridae; genus Procambarus; species Procambarus clarkii. The sequence continues at coordinate 27,885,966 of NC_091171.1, read as the reverse complement.
AGTAATCTTAAACTAACTTAATGAATAATTAATACATATTGACATACAAAAATAAGGTAATTATTTCTTTACATAGTAATTAAAATACGCATACAGAGGGGAATAATGGCATGCTCACCCAGCAACGGAAGATCCCACGACAATTTGCCAGATACAGTTCACTCAATTATTATTCACCTCTGTTACCCACATATGATCACATATAAATCATTAGTTCCCGTGGGAAAACTGAGCACACAAAGAAATAAAACAATCATTCCCACGATACGTTGGGCCTAACGCCAACACTGTAACATGAAATTACTTTTGCATATAACATATAAGTATATCAATATACATACTTGTAATTTACACACAATTATAAAGGTACATATAAATTTATTTACTTACGTATCTTATAGGGGTACGTAACAATGTCCATCCTATCAAAATCTACCTAACCAAATTTGAAGTAGGGCTAAGATTTATCCCATGATTCTCCATTGAAAGTATAGTTACACTGATCACCTAACAAAATCTACAGCAGAGCTAAATTCAGCAGACTGTCTCTCTATCAAGTTAAGATCACATACACCTTAGTCATCACCCATTGTAACAAAAATTTCTCCATAATCATACAGGAGTAATATATATATATATATATATATATATATATATATATATATATATATATATATATATATATATATATATATATATATATATATATATATAAATTTATATATATATATATATATAAATTATTGGAAAAATAACAGTTATAATCATCATATCCATTATCTTATTTCCACATATGCCACTATATTTATTTAATCCGACACACCTTCAACAATCCCGATATTTGCTATGAATTAGCTCAAGACTCTACTATCGTGATCAGACCTCTAAAGTCACACTATATATTTTTTGCTCTTAATTTACAAGAACGTCTAGTCATTCTATTTATCATACCCTCACACAATACAGTCATGTAATACTTGGCGCTTCCTCTTGATAGTTCCCCCTCTCTAATTCTCAATATCATATACATTGGAACACTAAACTCTGTTACTATATTTTCCCTTAGGCAAAATGGGATTTTCGCCATCACAAGCATACACTCCTAATCTATTCACAAACACCCTCACAGCTCAACTTCATTCTCTCTCTCTCTCTCTTCCACCGAAATACCTCAAATATTTTCACATAATCATAAGAAAGAGCTGTTTGGTTAATCTGTTTATAACATCCAGTCCCAACACAACTCAGTTTATCCTATTCTCAATACCATATACACTGGGCAGGGCAGGGTGGAGGACAGGGAGAAGGGCAGGGTGGAGGACAGGGAGAAGGGCAGGGTGGAGGACAGGGGGAAGGGCAGGGTGGAGGACAGGGGGAAGGGCAGGGTGGAGGACAGGGGGAAGGGCAGGCTGGAGGACAGGGAGAAGGGCAGGGTGGAGGACAGGGGGAAGGGCAGGGTGGAGGACAGGGAGAAGGGCAGGGTGGAGGACAGGGGGAAGGGCAGGGTGGAGGACAGGGGGAAGGGCAGGGTGGAGGACAGGGGGAAGGGCAGGGTGGAGGACAGGGGGAAGGGCAGGGTGGAGGACAGGGGGAAGGGCAGGGTGGAGGACAGGGGGAAGGGAGGCACGGGCGACACATGTGGGGTAGGAGGGGGGGCTCTTGTGGGGGGTGGGGGTTGAAGGTCTTTCACCCATCCCATGTGGAATTGAATTGAATTCACTCACTCTCTGTGAACAGAAGTTTGACTGCATTTACTCATGAAGACGGCTCTGAAATACTCCTGAAGGTGCTGCTAAACATGTGTACCCCCAAGGGCGCCGCCCTTTGTGCCTCTTGCTTGGAAAAGGACATGACTCCACCCTCAGTCACTAGAGATGAGACGGTAGACTCCACAAAAACTTTTCTCTTCCTTAAACACAAGACATGATTTCAGAACTCAACATTAAGTACCTATCGCTAAATTTCTACATATCTACACCACCACCACTCCTGGCCAACCACCACCACTCCTGGCCAACCACCACCACTCCTGGCCAACCACCACCTCTCCTGATCAACCACCACCACTCCTGGCCAACCACCACCACTCCTGGCCAACCACCACCACTCTCGGTCAATCATCACCATCTCCATACCGCACCTCGTCTCAATCGGTGAACTTATTCGTTTTTCAATTTAATTTCTCTGTCTCTTAGCCCACCAATTTCTGCCAATTTCACCTTACCATTCCTCGTGGTCTCTCCCCTCTGAAACTATTTCCTGATCTCGGCGTACGTGTTATATATCTCTTTCCCACTTGACTTTCTATTCCTCTCCTCTTCATCTCCTTTCTATACATCTTCATCTGTCTCGTTCTCATATTTTCAGTCATTCTCATCTATTTTTGACCTCAGCTTCCCTCTCTTTCTCACTTTTCTACTTTTATCCTGATTTTTTTCCGTTTAATCCTACCGTTCTTGTTCTTGTTCTACTTGTTTATTTTTTGTAAGTTACTTTCTCTCCTTCACCTTCTTTCTCTTCTTTCACAGCCTTCCATTTCTTTCTCTCTTGCAAGCTTGTATCATACTTTATTTTGTCGGTGATTCTTCTTCATTCCATTACCATGTTTTGCCTTACTAGTCTCTGATTCTCTCTATCTTCTTCTTTTCGTCTTTCCCCCTCTTTCCCTATTATTTATTTTCATTCTCCTCACATTTCTCCTCACTCTGTCGCTTTCAAGCTTCCTTATCCCTTTCTTTCTACTGCCTCTTTCCCCCCATTTTCCCATCAACCCCTCCCCCTCTCACTTTCCCTCCTCTATCGTAATTACCCTCCTTCAACCACCTCTACCTTCCCTCCTCTATCACAATCACCCCTCCAATACTTCAATAACAACCTGCCATCCCCCCCCCACCGTTCTCTACCACCATCACCACCGCACTACAACCACAATCCACCCTTCCACCACCACTCCCACCTCTCACGACGACTACCACCCCTCCCCGCCCCCCGCCTCCTCCTTCCCCCATAAACACGCCACCCGGTCATTAACGTGTAAACTCACAAAGTCTTTATAAACAAATGATGACATAAACATTGTCCAGAAATACAAAACAAAGAAACAGTGAGTCACATAAAACAATGAAAGTAATTTTCTGTAAAATTATATTTTATTGTCAAGAGATTGTATGAATGTAAGCAGGATTGTTTTTATGTATATTTTGTGGACTTTGAACTCGAGAGTGTGTGTGTGTTCCCATCATTTTATTATATTGAGTCTGATAAAGGATTATAGTCGTTTCTTTCATATTTCTAAAATAATCAAAACAATGGGTTTTAAATTCAATGATTCTGTGAGAGGAAAATATTGATACATATAAGGAGAAATATCAATAAGGAGGCGTGGAAGTTTTAACTACTCAGGGACAGCCTCAGAAGCTGTTGATGAAGAGAGCAGAGGGTGTGCAAATTTTCACGACTTCATGGTATGACTAGATTATAATAGTTCTCCTTCAAAGTGTCGTCTAACCTTCCAAATATTATGATATAAACTGCCAATATTTGTCTTGCCGTTCTAATGGTAAACTACACCTTATATTTCCTTTATATATTAACCTTCATATCGTTAGCTAAATGTTACTTACTTTATGCTAAAAATGTAAGTATCATTTAGGCAGCTGAGCCCCTGGTGAGTCCTGCTTTGATTGCAATGACTTGTTTGAGGTGTAACTAAATGAAGTTTCTGATTCTGGCTGTCATTGTTTATACATTTGCCTATATGTGTATACCTCCGGTTAACACCCACAGGGTATGTATACCCTGAGAGGCATACTCCGCTTCTCGTTGTATATACACTAAGAGTATACTCTAGCTCTGGACTATACTCAGAACTAAAGTATTCCTGTTGGATGGTCAGTTAGCAATTGTGGTGCCTCTATTAACCCACTAGTTAAAACTTGACGCCTTAACCATACCCGTACGAGAAATTCAGTAACATTCAGAATTAACATTATCAACGTAAAGCTTACACCCAAGTCTCTTCTTATCATAATCTAGACTATATATCATTCTAGACTTTCTAAACCCACACACAACCCTACATCCGATGGTAGCATTTTTGTCGTTAACTTATATGATTTTCATCTCTGGCTGCTCGGCAAGTATCGTCAACACGACCACATTTAACAGAGGGACATTGTGTAAGCCACAGAGGTGCACGGCCTCGGGACACAAGCCAGGGATCGGGTTCAATGCCTGAGCAGGATAGAAACGGTTGGGCACCTTTTCTTTCACAAGATGATTCTGTTCACCAAGCAGTAAAATGTGTATTCACGAGTTAGAGAAAGACACATAGAACAGTGAGAGAGAAGGATGCATAACAGTTAGAGAGAAGAAGAACAGTTAGAGAGAAGAAGAAATAGGACAGTTAGAGAGGAGACAAAACAGTAAAATTCCAAATAAAAAGAGGAAACAAATATGAAAATGTATTAATATGACAAAATAACGACAAATACAAAAACACAAACAAATACAATGTAGGTGACACGTGGATGGCACATCATTATGTCTTAACATTGTACACTGGAGTTAGTCGACGAAAACAAACAAGAAACAAATACAATCAAACACCAACCAAAGAAAACCACCAAGCAGAAGGGGAAACCCGAGGAAACTGACATTTACATAAACATATACAAGAACAGGAAGCTCCAGGGAATTCAGTTTAATTTGATATATAAAATCTCTAGAATCCTTAAATCAGTTCTATTGGGAGGTTTAGGTGGAATTTTAACGCCTTTTAACTCTATGCATGTGTTTAAATATCAGTGTATGAGTCTTAATATTATGAAATGGTTTTGCAAGTGGAATGGAATTTCTGTATGAGTAGTTTTTATGCTCACAAATTTAAATATAAAAGCTATACATATACTTCCAATATATGTGACTATTGCAGCTCGAACACGTGACCTGAGGGTCTTTATAGATAAAGCTTGTTGTTGTTGTTGTTATAGATTCAGCTACTTGCAACATAAAGTTCCAAGTAGCACGGGCTATGGTGAGCCCGTAATGGACTTGATTACCAATATTATTATAATATCAATAATAAATCTGAAATTAATCTGTAGATTATTATGTTAAAGTAGATTGCATAACTATTTGTAAACTAAGTTATTCTTAACAATGGGAGACAAATATGTTCAACATCTTTTTATATGTTAATAAGAAAAATAGAAAAAGCAGTTCTACCATTCAAAAAATTATTTCAGAATGTTTTGTAATACTGTAAAATGATATCCATCATTATGAACAAAATACCTTAAAAATAAAACTTCTCAATCAAAAAATACAACTGATACACAAAGAATATGTTTCAATAGCAGTTTAAACTGAATTTTCTTTCAACAAGGATGGGACGAAGGACAGGTAGTTAAGTCCTAAACCAGTAAAAAGTGGCCTGTCTGTCAACACTTGTAATAAATCCGAGACTATACTTAGAATCAATGCGCCTACGAAAGGCAGGCTCCCGAATTTTCTGATAATATGGCAAAAACGCGTTATGCAGAGAAGGAACCAACGGAGCCCATGACTGCTTCCTCTGGATGGCAAAAAAAAAAAATCACTATTGATAAACGTAATCTTGAACAACTAGCCGGAGAAGCTTCTTAAGTTTGGCTTGATTTATTAATACAAATTTCAATATTATACATATATATATATATATGTATATATATATATATATATATATATATATATATATATATATATATATATATATATATATATATATATATATATATATATATATATATATATATATATATATATATGACAATGTCAGACCACGGAGGAAAAATGAAACAGGAAATTTCCTTAAGTACTTTCGTATATTAAATACATCTTCAGAAGGTCACCTTCTGAAGATGTATTTAATATACGAAAGTACTTAAGGAAATTTCCTGTTTCATTTTTCCTCCGTGGTCTGACATTGTCACATTCTTAATCACGTGTTTATTTTCGTGATATACACACACATATATATATATATATATATATATATATATATATATATATATATATATATATATATATATATATATATATATATATATATATATATATATATATATATATATATATATATATATATATATATATATATATATATATATATATATATATATATATATGTGAAAACTCCACACCCCAGAAGTGAATCGAACCCGGACCTCCAGGAGCACATTGCAACTGGTGTCATGGTGCCTTTATCAACTCGACCATCAGTGACCGCACATAAGGTGATAGCTGAAGCTATTTGAGCCGGCGGTACTTTGATGGTAATCTTGGGCATAGCTATTTCGTCAGATCACTTCATTTAAGTGGGGTCACGTGAGTAACAGAAATGTGAACAAGCTTAAATGGTCCCCAAGCATATCTGCAAATGAAAACTTCTGGGGTGTGGAGCTTTCATTTGCATATATGCTAGGGGACCATTCAAGCTTGTTCGCATATATATATATATATATATATATATATATATATATATATATATATACATACTACCACTGTGTTGCAAACATTTTGATTTGGCCTTGAACTGATCCAGAGTTCAAGCATTCCAATATAGAGGAGATTGACAACAGAGGCTTCCTCAAGACTGATCTATGTTTCAACTGTCTATTCACTCCATTCCACCACCGTCCCAACACCGCTGATTTACCAACATTCAAGAACTGTTATATATGTAATATTTTATACTTCTCTACATGTAATATTTCGTACTGGTTCATACGTAATATCTTGAGCCGGAATGATTGTTTTCTCGGAGAATTCATAAAAAATAGATACTTGTATTAAGAACAGCACCAGCGGCTGTTGTAGTAACAGCTGCTGTATTGGCTGCTGTAGTGGCAGATACTGTAGTGGCTACTGTAGCAACAGATACTTTAGTGCTTACTGTTGCAACATGTGTTGTAGTGGCTACTGTTGCAACAGGTGCTGTAGTGGCTACTGTATTAACTGGCACTGTAGTGACTGTTATTAACAGAATGTTACAACTACAAGGCTAGAATATATATTTATCTCTGTATAAATAATGACATGACATCGAGTAGCGAGTTTCTCCCATACCTGGGACATCGAGGCATGTCATATTCTAGATTACGTCTCTATAATACCTTCTACCTGTTCATGATAATATATCAGTGTGTTCAACAAGGAACACAGCAAAGTACGGACACGTGCAGGTAAAATAAAAATATAAATTGTTTCAAGATAACCTTACATTTAGTGGTTGGGGTTCGACCAGAACAGGAATATTTCTGAGGATTCGTTGTGTGTGTTCCGCACAACGTTCTGCCTGGCGTTCTGCCTGACGTTCTGCCTGGCGTTCTGCCTGACGTTCTGCCTGACGTTCTGCCTGGCATTCGGTGTTCTGCCTGGTTGAAGCAAGCCACCATCAAGCTCTGAGTGTCTATTCTGCTGCTGAGCCTTGAAGGACGTATGGTCAAATAGCTTAATTTCAGTACATTAATTCATAGGTTATTCACTACCTACGTTAGTGTTTACTTCCAAGATCTTTTCCCCCCTCAGTCATGGCGGGTTAATTTTTCATTTATTGAACAGTTTATGAGCTCCGAATCGCTAAGAGGCTGTTGGTAAGAATATTGACATTGGGTGAAGAACCACCTCGCAGCGCCTCCAAGCTCGTAAACTGCTTAATAAATACAGAGGAGGTCGCTATGACCGTGGAAAGGTTTACAACCGTCGTAAGTGGTCACTTAAGTGTCTAGTGAATAGTCGCCCCGGTCGCTACTTTGGTTACACAGCTGGGGTATAGAAGACTGTTGACTCCTGTTAGTAGGTATTGGGCTCTCTCTTACCATAGCTCAAAGTAAGATGACCAGACCATCTTAAGTAAGGCTCAAGTAAGGCTTAAGGCTTAAGACCACCAGTAAGGCTCAAAGTAAGCCTTACCCTACTAGTGTTCCCCCTGGAACTCGACCCTCTTGTTAAACAACCATGTCTCTAATTTCTGCTGGGTGAGCAGAGGCGAACAGTTAAGGATTGGCGTCAAGTCAATCCTCCATGGAAAAAATTCGAACGAGAGCAAAACACTCCCGTTTGACACTACAATTTTACGTTATCGACCCAAACGTAACAAATGCGGTTGTTCATGGAATTATAATAACAGCAATATTTGATGGTTTCTAGGACTAATGAGAATCGGTTCCAGCAGGTAAGTGGGTTGTCTAAGTTCTAAACTCTTCTGGATAGGCAAAAAAACTGCAGTTTATTCGGAGTGGCAATTGAGAAAACGGGCTAGCTGTAGTGTCTTAACGTGCTTGAACGAGCGACACTCTGTAATGCTTCCCATACTTACTTGAGTCCGCCCTGTAATGCAGCGTCTCCAATTCCCACTTTCTATGAATAATTTTTTCTGGATTGTTTGTTATCAGTGAACATTGGATCTCACGCCTCAGTACGTCGCAGCCTTCAGTATTAGCTCCTATAAGGTTTACAAATTTAATGACCAAAACATTTCGCATGTGATAAGTTATTTATGGTTATTCTGAATTATATTTAATAATAATTATTATTTAATAATACATCGCATATTTTTGGTGTGTTATGCATGAATATATCTGTTTGTATGCAATTTTTGTATGCAATATTTTTTTGTCATGTTTCTGCGAGGGTATGTATTAACAATTATTATTGTGTAGAATTACTAGGCATACGGAACACACACGGATATATACTCACTGAGAGGTGTAGCCCACTTCTCGGTGAATATACACTGAGGATTTCAGTTTAGTGCTGGAGTGTGTTCAGGGCTAAAGTAACACTGCTGGCTGGTGAGTAAATTGGTCGTTGCGGCGGCGGCCTTATCCATCCGAAGATTGGTCGGTCACAAGCCCAAACGTGATCAATCTCATTACATACAGAAAAGTTTAATAAAATTTAATTGGAACGAATGTAAAGAGAGAGAGAGAGAGAGAGATAGAGAGAGAGAGAGAGAGAGAGAGAGAGAGAGAGAGAGAGAGAGAGAGAGAGAGAGAGAGAGAGAGAGAGAGAGAGAGAGAGAGAGAGAGAGAGAGAGAGAGAGAGAGAGAGAGAGAGAGAGAGAGAGAGAGAGCAGCAGCAGCAGCAGCAGCACCAGCTGGTCCAGGGTCTGCGTCCACTAACACTATCGCCAAAGTTAGGAGGACCTGTTACCCAGAGCGATCCTGACCAGCTCGACCTTGCCTCCAACCTTCGTTTGATTGGAAATGTTTTTAAACATTCTCTCCCATACTGTCAAGACCTTCTGCTGGGTTACCCTACTTTCCTGCAAGACCTTCCTACTGGAATACTCTACCTTCGTTTTGTCAAATATACTCATATAAGTTGACATGGATACTCATATGAAATATACTATAAGTATAAAATATATTTTCTCATTATACTCTTCCATTTTATTCGCCTCTTAAAAAAGTATTGAATACGAGGATTATTTCTAAACCACAAGATCAATACAACTCTGTTTCAATGTAAAAAATTTGAACACAGCTTCACGCAAAAATAAAAATGAAAATAGAGTCCATTGGAGAGATGTGGAAAGTTTTAATCAGACACTCGTTCCGTAGCCTTGGCCAGTAAACAGGCAACGTGCGACGAAGCCGAGATCAGGTGTTCTAATTGGTCAGGGCGAAGCAGGTAGTTAGTGAGCCGTGTGGGGAGGGGTAACGACCACGCCACACAGAATTGAGATGTGGAGATGCCAACACCCGACTGTTTCTCTCTCTTTGTTTCTAAAATACTTTTTTTTTATATTTTTTGCCTTTTTTGGGTGTTTTTTTATTTCCTTTGCTATCTAATATTTTTGTCAGTGTATTTGTCTCTTATTAAGACTGCGATTGTTTCGAACACTTTTTAATCTATTTTTTCTTGTAATATTATTTGTCATCTAACATTGTAATATGTCTTTTGGACTGTGCTTGCATAGAAAAAAAAATTAGATATATTTTTTTTAGTTTTAATATTTTTATCTAACATATTTTTCGATGTCAATTTTTCCTACTTAGAATTGTTTTAGATAACAATTCATCTTTGAAATTTTTATTTTCTTTGTTATTTAACATATTTTTCAATGTCTTTCGCTCTTACTAACACTTAATTAAGATGTGTATAATTATGCACGTAAGGCAGTGCAATTAGCTCAGTCTTGGAGTACAAGTACAATTTTCAGACTTTAAAACATTTGCTAAAATGTTCACCATATTTAGCATAAACTTGAAACATTATAGTTTCAGCATAATAAGCAATGCAGAGAGTGCTTTTGTAAATCTCGGGGGGGGGGGAGTCTAATATATTTTTAATGGATTAAAGATAGTTTAAAACAGCTTTCAAAATACAACTGATAACTATAAGTCGATACAGATTTATATTCATACATAGTTGAATAATTAAGATTCAGGTATTTTACACAAAATTTCAGCACATTATTTACATAAAAAGTCATAATAACATAACACATAATCAAAATAACTCTATTCTAAATAATCTTGATTTAGATTTAAAGCTTCATTTGTGAAGGACGTGAAATATTTGTATTAGAGATCAATCTAAGTACCAACTCCCCAAGAAGATGTTATTCCGTTTGGCCCAGAGATGAGTATAAAGTGGAGAAATGAGAAATAATGTTCAGAGTGAGAAGTTTTTTGTTTTGTTTCCGGGTGGGTGGGGGGGGGGGGTGGGGGGGGGAGGGAGGGAGGGGATGGCAAAATAGCGTGGTTATACCTGTGAACGCAACTGGATGATCAAGAAAAGATATTAAGCGCATATATGAACCCTGGCGTAGTGTTTGTAGGCTCGTCCCCACCAACCCGTCCTCAGACCAAGTCCGTTCCATCCAGCGGCCTCCAAATCGATTATCTTATAGTAAAAAGAATTTTTCATTTCATTTACTTATTATGTGTTATGATTGCCGTCCTTTCCGGGTTCAAGAATCTTTTTTATCCACCTAGAAAGATCGCAGACGTCCCAAGCTGTAATTTAAGTTAAGAAGGAATGAGACCTATTCACTCTCTTGCGTAATATTTGACTGTAAAGGGGTCAATTGTGGCAGATTGGGACACAAAATGGCGCCCAGGCGGGCGGTGACATCCGGGACTTGGTGAAGTTCAGCACCACAAGCCACAAGCTCATATAACGTAAGAGATGACTGGCGGGGGCTCAGGTGCTCAGCCAATAATCGACGAGCTTTTTGTGACGTCATCGGCGGGCACCAAGCCTGCCCCAGGGAGCGGAGCCCCTGGGGCAGTTCAGCTAGACTTCGGATGGGGTGATAGTGACCTTGGGCGCTCTCACGAAAATCGGCAGATTTGGATCTTAAGTGGCGAGTTGAGCCCAGAAGAGAGCCAACGGGACTCCGACTACATTGAGGCGCCAAGGTGGACTTTCTGGATAAGGTCGAATGAGTATCGTCGGTGAGGGGATCCGCTGAGGGTAGAAGAGACTCAATAGCACGCCAGGTTCAGTGGAGGGAGCTGCCATAAATACCTTCATTTGGACCTAAGTGGGTCAACGCGAACGGACTGACCGTCGAAGCCTAGCGACAGTCCTGACAGGTGAGAATGGGAATTGGTAACTACTCGGTGTGTTTGAATCCCCAAGGAGTAGCCGTTGACGAGGCAATACGAGATACGACCGAAGTCTGGGTTAACAAGGGCTTCTTTTGATGTTTTCCTGTGAAGGGGCAAGTGGAATGTTGACTGTGTCCCTGTAAATGGAGTGCTCTATTTAACTGTTCCAACGAAGATGCTGTGAACAATCGTGCATCGCTGTTGAACAAAACTATAGCAAACAGTGAGGTGAGGCGAGTGTTGCAGAAATTAATATGTTGTTGTTTTAGATTCAGATAATCAGAACAAAATTTCCATGAAGCACGGACAGTAGTTAGCCCATACAGAGAGAAATTAATATCTCTGGTTACCTTATAAAAACAGTGAGCATAGTGGACAGACTGAGTGCTGGTGCTGCTCTGTGCACGAAGAGTGAGCAGGCATATTGGAGACTGGGAGGATCAATATCATCAACCCAAATTGACCTTTTTGCCATACAACAGGCATTCGCATATGTGATTGCTCAAAATGCAATCATACACACAGACTCAAAAGCTGCACTTCAAATATTAGGAAAAAACTGTAGAAAGATAACGTGGAAATAACTACCACAATTTTGTGTGTAGGAGCAGTAGTTAAAAGCGATGACTCAACATCACTCTAAACTAGATCCCATCCCATGTTGGAATCCCATTAAATGAGAAAGCCGATGCAACTGCTAAATTGGCAACTCGTCATCCAGTGATCCACAAAACAATCCAACCCAGCCTAGAGTACATAAAAAACACCATCACCAAAAAACTCTCACATCTCAACAAAGCCAATCTACACCAAAGAGTAGCAGAAGGTTCGCCCTCTGCAATATATCATATTCAGGCCACCAAGTTAGACAGGTTAAATATCACGAAAGGAATCCACAGGGAAATAGCAGTTCGGTTACATAGACTACGTGTAGGTTACAGATGCAACTGGGAAATTAGTGAACCCAGAGAATGGGAATACATCTTCTGCCAATCAATCACAGAAAAGCTACTACTTCACTATCTCCTGGAATGTGCAGCAACCAAGGACCTTAGAAGAGCTTTAAGAGTCCCTGAATCTTGCAGTCACGACCCTGAAGCCATCAACACTGCCACTCTTCTGGTAACGAAAAGTGTCCAGCAGCTGGACACCCTCATAAATACTGTCAAGCAGTATCCTCCCCCGCGATAGCAGCCACACAGTAAGGACTTGCAGCTTAAATGCGAGCACAACACGCATCATAATCTTTCACGACCAAAGATCACGTTCACTCCAAAAAATCTACCAATCTACCACTTAGGGGTTATTCATGCCCGTACTACCTCTTGGATGGCTTAATCTCAATCAATCAATGAATCCCTGTAACATTATGGGTTATTTATGTCCATGCCATGAATAGCCCGAATATAAGCCACCTATATATATATATATATATATATAATATATATATATATATATATATATATATATATATATATATATATATATATATATAAATATATATATATATATATATATATTATATATATATATATATATATATATATATATATATATATATATATATTATATATTAGGAACCTTTTGTGTGGCTTAATCTTCTCAATCAAACATGGACAGACTGTGATGGTCCTCTGTATCGAAACCGACCCAACTAGTGAAGTCGGCCATCGTGATATCTTCTTTCATGGCCGTGAACCAGTGCACTTGGCACTGACATAAGTCTGCCGGGAAAAGTTATGTCTCACGGAGCGACGAGAGTCAAGAGAAACTCAGTGTTGGCTCCAGTGTTGGACGCCCCACTGAACCTAATTATATATATATATATATATATATTATATATATATATATATATATATATATATATATATATATATATATATATATATATATATATATATATATATATTATATATATATATATATATATATATAACTTTAGAAACACTTTCCCACCAGGAGACTCGAACCCTAGCCAGCACAGAAGCCTTCCAGCAACTGGCATAACAGGTACGCCTTAACCCACTCCACCACCTGCTCAGACCCTTAAAAGAGATGGTAATTTCTGAGTATTTAACACTCCAAAGACTCCGAAATTACAATCTCTTTTAAGGGTCTGAGCAGGTGGTGGAGTGGGTTAAGGCATACCTGTTATGCCAGTTGCTGGAAGGCTTCTGTGCTGGCTAGGGTTCGAGTCTCCTGGTGGGAAAGTGTTTCTAAAGTTGTATACTTCACTCTCGTGTTTAGGAGAGTTGTGCCTTATATATATATATATATATATATATATATATATATATATATATATATATATATATATATATATAATATATATATATATATATATATATATATATATATATATATATATATATTAGTATATTTTGGTAGCAGTCTTTCCTGTAGACATATATTATTAAATATGACCGAAAAAGTAAGATTAATAATTCTAACACGAATTTTCTCAATCTTTCGTACATTACGCTTCACTGTTGGAGGTAAATCAAAAATCACTTCTCCAAAATTCATTTTTATTTCTAGTCTGACGCGACACAGGCGCGTTTCGTAAAACTTATTACATTTTCAAAGACTTCACAAATACACAACTGATTAGAACTTGCGTTTCCCTGATTTATATCTACATTTGAGTGAGGTGGGAAGAGTGATGTGGCATTACATTTGAGTGAGGTGGGAAGGGTGATGTGGCATTAACACAAGACAGAACACTAGGGGATATTAATAGGGTATTAAAAGTATCAACACAAGACAGAACAGAAACAATGGGTATTGAATAGAAGTGTTTGTAGAAAGCCTATTGGTCCATATTTCTTGATGCTTCTATATTGGAGCGGAGTCTTGAGGTGGGGTAGAATATAGTTGTGCAATAATTGGCTGTTGATTGCTGGTGTTGACTTCTTGATGTGTAGTGCACTACACATCAAGAAGTCAACACCAGCAATCAACAGCCAATTATTGCACAACTATATTCTATATAGTTGGTCCATATTTCTTGATGCTTCTATATTGGAGCGGAGTCTTGAGGTGGGTAGAATATAGTTGTGCAATAATTGGCTGTTGATTGCTGGTGTTGACTTCTTGATGTGTAGTGCACTACACATCAAGAAAGTCAACACCAGCAATCAACAGCCAATTATTGCACAACTATATTCTACCCACCTCAAGACTCCGCTCCAATATAGAAGCATCAAGAAATATGGACCAATAGGCTTTCTACAAACACTTCTATTCAATACCCATTGTTTCTGTTCTGTCTTGTGTTGATACTTTTAATACCCTATTAATATCCCCTAGTGTTCTGTCTTGTGTTAATGCCACATCACCCTTCCCACCTTACTCAAATGTAATGCCACATCACCCTTCCCACCTCACTCAAATGTAGATATAAAATCAGGGAAACGCAAGTTCTAATCAGTTGTGTATTTGTGAAGTCTTTGAAAATGTAATAAGTTTTACGAAACGCGCCCGTGTCGCGTCAGACTAGAAATAAAAATGAATTTTGGAGAAGTGATTTTTGATTTACCTCCAACAGTGAAGCGTAATGTACGAAAGATTGAGAAAATTCGTGT